>NC_138224.1:34532370-35132370 GCF_964197995.2 Scardinius erythrophthalmus
ACCAAGATTGAACTTTTGGGTGTTAATCCTTCCCATTCAATAGTCTGATTTATTAATCTCATTGGGGATTTGAAGCAGTCTCAGTAAATAAGGAATACAGGCATATATCCATACATGTACACTACAGCTATAAAGTTTGGGATCACTTTCCCATTGGATTTAATGGGAAAGTGATCCCAAACATTTGAGCGGTAGTGTACATGTATCTATACATATGTATTACGATTTATACCATTTATATCCATCATATCTGTGAATAAAAACGTAATTGTGATGGTGGAGATTGAGAACATTTATGTTCCAGGAATTTCTCAGAATAAAAAATAAACATTCTGTAAGTGTGCATCACATGAACTCAAATAACTCCCCAATTCACAGTAAACCATGCTTCTTTTTTCCAACAATATCTTTATTTATTTTTTTAACAGTTTAACAATCACGCACTGCACAGAGCAAACACATCTGAACATAAACAGCACGCCCTAAAACAAAAATATCCCACCCCCACCCCGTTCACATGTATACAAACATCCATGTAAAGAAATTACTAAAACCATGCTTCTTAATAATGTGAAACTTTAATTCATGCTGTGTAATGATTACAAAAGGCATGCAAAAAACATTTTAAACAAAACCACAAAGACATTTATTTCAGGTGTTTCAGCACTGACAGTGTTGGCACATGTTGCTTTTAAAACCACATGCAGTATGTGACCAGAACTGACACACTGTACACTGTGACCATGAACGCCATTTTTTGGTAGCATTCTTTCTCTTGTCACCAAAAAGGATGCGGCAGACACAGCAGGTGTCTTGACCTACCAAGAAAAAAGGAAGTAAGGAAAAACAAAAGATACGTTTTTTTATGTAAATTTTGTAATCAATCAATCAATCAATCAACCAACCAACAGTATTAAACATATTTAAAATAATGTCTCAAAGGCAGCTATTTCTGTTACAACTGGCCAGCTCAACTGAAAGCTTGCAAGCTCAGCGACTTTGAGTTGATCTGATATGGTGGTTGAATACTACAAAAGTCATCTCTTATAGTGACAACCTGAAAAAATACAGAGACACACAAGCCTCATATTATAATAATAATAATGTATTTTATTTATAAAGCACTTTATCTCTGTGAAACAAGTCTCAAAGTGCTGTATCATATACATCATAAATGTTATCCTAAAATAATTTAACTTAAACATTTTCATATGAAGACTCTGCAATAGACAATGAGACTCGTGGTTGCAAGGATAATGTATATTTTGCTGTGGAATAGTACAATTTCAATACATACTGTCATCTGCAGTCATCATAACGACATAAGTGGCTGAAGAAGTTCCAGGGAAGTTCTCTGCTATCTGCTGTGCACCTACAGTACATAAAACAATATGATAAAAACTCGATACATATCTTGTACCTTATATTATTAATGGAAAATTTGTAATCCAATTTGTCAGCATTTATATGACCCATGACTATTGGATACAGTAAGTAGTGTTAGTATTGACATTCACTGGACACTTTATTATATACAGCTGTGCTACTGCTTATGAACACAAATATCTAACCAGCCAATCACATAGCAGTATCTCAACACATCTAGTCATGTAGACATGGTGAAGAAGACTTGCTGAAGTTCAACCTGAGCATCAGAATGAGGAAGAAAGGGGATTTAAGGGACTTTGAATGTGGCATGGTTGTTGGTCTGAGTATTACTGGGATTTTCACCCACAACCATTCTCTAGGGTTTCCAGAGAATGGTCTTAAAAATGCAGAAAATAAATATCGTCTGGTCTGATGAGTCTCCATTTCAGCTCCACATTCAGATGGTAGGCTCAGAAGCTGCTTTCTTCAACATCATAATGAGTTCACTATCCTCCAACAACCTCCACAGTCACCAGATATCAATGATTCCATGACATATGCTCACAAATTGTATTAAAAAACATACTTAATTTGACATTGACCAAATCTGGACACAATTAGCCTTTATACAGAAGTAATGTGGACATCAATACTTGACATTCAGTAGACGTTGGAAAAAAGAAGTTGTCTGGTGTCACGTTGTAAACCTGTAGGGGATGTAATTTGGGTGTCCAGAAACCACTTAAAATATGCGCCGTTTGGACGTCTCTTTGCGCTGTGGGTGTAATCCCTACTGCATGCGAAGACCTATGTGATATTCATTTTTCTTTTTGAAAAATAAATATGGTTAAACAATTTGTGAGCTTTTCTCTCTTTTTCTGTTAGTTTTGTGAGCATTTGTCTGTGCACCAATCTCAATCTAATAAAACGCATGTGGGTTGTAGCCACTGGCATTAAAAAGAAATCAGTTACAAATAATTACCATTTCCACACATAGGTTGCAGTAACTCTTCCACTGACTGGCATCCTTCCTTTATATGGATATTGTCTGCCGTGGCTTCTGGGTCCATGTCCTCAAGAACACCCTCTCCCATCCCAGTTGGACTGCATCGTGTCGCATCTGCTTTATATGTTAAGGCAAAAAAGGTACACTTACTGTATGAAGGATATGCATGACACGTAATTGCTGGAGGAAAAAATCCTACAGTATCATACAGGGAATATAAGTTACAACAATGAAAGGAATAGATTTATTCATTTTTCTGTTAGTTTTGTGATCGTTTGTCTGTGCACCAATCTCAATCCAATAAAATGCATTTGGGTTGTAGCCACTGGCATTAAAAAGAAATCAGTTACAAATAATTACCATTTCCACACATAGGTTGCAGTAACTCTTCCACTGACTGGCATCCTTCCTTTATATGGATATTGTCTGCCGTGGCTTCTGGGTCCATGTCCTCAAGAACACCCTCTCCCATCCCAGTTGGACTGCATCGTGTCGCATCTGCTTTATATGTTAAGGCAAAAAAGGTACACTTACTGTATGAAGGATATACATGACACGTAATTGCTGGAGGAAAAAAATCCTATATTATCATACAGGGAATATAAGTTACAACAATGAAAGGAATAGATTTATTCATTTCATAGTTTGTAAATGTAAACCACTGTAATGGGCAATCACAGTCTCCAAAATCATATTCAACTATGTAAAGACTATCTGGAGAGGTGCCTTAAAAATGGTGTTCCACTATAATTTTGATTCTGAAACAAAACACAAAAATCAGTTTGGGATGTTTATAATGGCCCTGCACAATATTGTAATATTTTTGTTACCTCATTATTCGCTCAGTGTTCAAAGAGCGAAATAGCATGCAGAAATACAACTGCCACTAGTAAGTCTAAATATGACTTACTAATTTCAAATGAAATCTGCTCAGCATCTTTCAAAATGGCATCTAATTGGTGTCTTCCATAAAAAGATGGCTTCCTTAGACCAAGGCCATTTGGCAGTCCAACTACCGTCAGGCCTCGGTTTAACAAGGCCTGGTAAGGGAGCCTTCCAGAACCTCCAGCCTCCTCTGAAAGACATGAATATGCTCATGCATGCACACAATTTTTCAGTTTGACAATTCCGACTTCCCTACCTGTTTATAATCAGTGCATAGACTGTAAACATGTAATTCTTAAGATTGTATGCTATAGGTAAACAATTTAACAAGTTACTTAAAATGCCACAGATTCATGGAGGCATATTAGCTCATTAATATATGTAAATATTTATACATTTTTCACATTTGCCTAAAAAAAAGTTAGAAAATATGCTTACTATATCTTTGATTGAAGAGGTCCTGCACTTTCTTAACCAGGTCATTGACTTGACCTTTGTTGCTGTGGGTGGTGCTGTCAGTAGTGCAAGCGGAATTGGCTGCAAACGTTAGGACAAACCATATCATTTATCTAACAGAATTGTATTATGTATCTTTGCACTATTACAAGCCATTTGTGTAGTTTTTCATAAAAACACCTTTGAAGTGCAGTGCAAAGTTGTTTGCTGTGTCTGTGGAGTCAAGGAAGTCAGCTGCCCCTTTGCTGCTGACTTCGTAGACCTCTAGGCCAGACTTTTGTCGGTCAAAAGATAAAATGGCCGTCTCAACACCCAACTCCTCAAGTTTGGACACCTTTACCATTTTCAGGTAAAAAAGAATATCAAATAAAAAAATCCAACATGCATACCAACATTCCAACATACTGAAGAAGCAACTCATAACAGGGCATGGCAATCTATATGAAAACACTTTTACTGGGTGAAAATATTGTGAGAAATAAGTGCTTAAGAAAATTACATTTACTAAACATTAAGAGTCTAAATGATGTGCAGAAAAAATGTGGAGAATATAATTGGTGTGAATGCTGAATCATCAAAGAATCAAAATATGAACACAAACAGCCATTGTGTTCTGCTCCATTCGCACTTGTGGTTAATCATCCTTAAATCTACAACAACAATCCCACTTATCAAATCAAATTAAAGGCAGGGTCCAAGTTTCTGGAAAAACAGCTTGAGCAAGCTAAATTTAGAAAATATACAATTCAGAAGTCCAAACCCCTTTCTTCAGACTTCGCCCCGAAACCACACGTCCAGAGTACAGTAACATGCAATGCTTGGACCCGTCTGGGGGAGGGACCAATGCCAACTGTTTTTGATTGACATATGACCATTCAATCATTTCTTCATCCTTGTGAAATGACTGGTTGGTGTTTTTCAGTCCTGTATGTTCACCAGGTTACTAAATGTTAGTAATGTCTTTTGTGATAGATCATCTAATTAATTGGTCACAAACAGTTGTTGAAGTGGAATTAAATCAATATTGTAAAAATGTATTTTAAAAACATCATGGACCCTGCCTTTAAGTTCCCTTCTTTCCAAACCTGTAATTTCAGCTGGTTCAGATTTTTTTTTATTTTGAGCTCCCTCATTTCAATGCTAAGGTCTTGCCCTTGTGCCCTCAGCACTGCTGCTTCCTGTTTATATTTGTCTTTCTGCTTCTCCTCTAGTGTGGACCACCTGCCTTTTATATCCTTCATAGTCCCTGAAGAAAAATGAATGCACAGTAAACTTAAAGGAGAACTCCGGTCAATTTTAACATTGAGCTCATTTTTTTGTAAATTTGGAGTGCTGTCAATACAGAGAACAACGACAAAAATCGGTGTTGCCTACACAGTGTTATCCTCTTTTTAAAATTTGCACCCTGTTGACTTCAATGGGGCATATTTTAAACCAGCTTTTACCCTCTTAACATCCTTGATGTGTCATTACAAGTGCACAGGTCATGTGAGTGATTCCTTTAGAGTTAACACGGGTGAATCTGACTGCAGTAGATGTGAAAGATATGAATAAAAATGAAGTTAATTCGTCCAGCGCTCATACCTGTATTTACATCCTGTTTTCGGTTGAAGTCCAAAGTAGTCGATTGTCGAGTTCACGCGCGTGATCATAGGTAAGTAAACATATGCGCATGAACTCGACAGTCGACTACTTTGGACTTCAACCGAAAACAGGATGTAAATACAGGTATTTGCGCTGGCTTAAATAACATCATTTTTATATCTTTCACATCTACTGCAGTCAGATTCACCCATGTTCACTCTAAAGGAATCACTCACATGACCTGTGCACTTGTAATGACACATCAAGGATGTTAAGAGGGTAAAAGCAGGTTTAAAACTTGCCCCATTGAAGTCATTAGGGTGCAAATTTTAAAAAGAGGATAACACGGTGTAGGCAACACCAATTTTTGTCGTTGTTCTCTGTACTCCAAATTTACAAAAAAATGAGCTCAATGTTAAAATTGACCGGAGTTCTCCTTTAACACTTTACAGTCTGCAGAAAATGTGTCTGACACCTCAGTTTGCCCTTGGATTTTGAAATCCACCTTTCAAACAATAATTTGTAAATACATCAACAAACAGACCAGTCTTATATCAATCTATGTAACTTCTACATGTAAAGTGCCTGCCAAATAGTATACTAAACATTAGTTTCATGACCCTTGTGAACCACTGATGAAAATTGACAACATGAAATTCTAATATGACAAACAGTCCCTCTCACCTTTCTTTCGGAGAACATCCCTGCAAAAAAGGTTGTATGGTGACAAATCCCGAGTGTAAAACTTTGGCTTTGAGGGCCGGGTCTCGGAACCTTTTTGGGATCTCTTGTAATTTCCAATCCAGTTCTGAAAGACAGTAAACAAAATTAATGACATGGGATGTCAGCCCCCCCCCCTCCCCCCACCCCCACCCCCCCACCAAAGAAAAATAATTCCATTTTGTAAAAATAGAAGTAATACAGCATGAATTACTTTTAAAGAGCTGTGTATTAGTGCAGCAAGTAACCCTTACTTGTATGACACAGATGTCAAGACCGGTTGCTGCTACAGCTTGTAGTACCAAGGGCGAGCCAACACCTGTCATTCCCTCCTTATAGAAGGATTTAAGAGTGTTTCTCTGATCGTCCCTTATCTCTGTTCGCTCTTGTTAAGAAACAACAAAAAAGGTAGTCAGTAATAAACCAGTTATTTAAAAAAACATAATGCTGAGGGAAAGAGTGGATTTTGCACACCATACCAGTTTTCTTTTACACACTAGACTTAGGCTTCTAGATTGGTAAATACAAGTACCTCTCTGAGCCATCTTCAACCTGGAATATAAATGGATATAAACTTGCCTTTACACATATTTCACAATCAGCCCACTAAATCCATGCAGCTTGGTTAAAACCTTATTTACAATAATGCAATATGGACAAATTATAAACAAACTTACCACTGCAATCTTGGAACAGTTTTTCCTAATCTGGGAATCAAAAGTTGTAAAATGAGATGGACAAAGTCAAGTACAGAGAAACATAAGCAGGAAAGCAGACAGATAGAAAGACCTGTGTATAGGTTTTATGTTTCAAGTTCAAGGTTAATTCAAGTAATGCATTTTTGTTAACGTTAGCCTGTTGTTGCTAGCTTACATAAATCAAAATAGAGCTAACGTTACCACAAACCTGATATCACTATCACTATACAGTACGTTAGGTATACGAGCATGATATAGCCTGAATGAAGAGTTTGTATGAAGCAGATACAAAATATATGTACAGTGTAGTCATTACACAGAACGGCTTTAAGGCTAAAAGGTGTAATTTACAGGAAACTCACGGTGTAATAAATCGTTTTTTCCCCTCATCTGCTAACTTTTTTTTAACTCATTAGTTAGCCATGGTGGAAGCTAAATTGTTAGTAATACTAACAGTTTTGTTTCAATTAAAAAAACAACAACGTTTTTGTAGTAAACTGTAGCCTAATGCTAGCTTGACCGGTACATACAGTAAATGCAAATGAAAAAAAAAATCTATAAAAACAATATCTGGAATTTCGTTTACACTCTTTATGTTACCTTATTATAGCTTTAATATAACAGTTTTCTAAAAAATGTTTTTTTTTTAGCTCATAAACTAAATAGGAACAGTTGAAAATGTCTTAATTTTCTGTCATTTTACCTGAAAGTCGCGGGAAGTTTGAGGTCTGGCGGCGGACTGTATTCCTGGGGGACTGGATCGAGAGTCTTCCTGTATGATGCTGATCAGCGATGTGAATAGATGATAACAACCTACAGCACCTGCTAGGAGGCACAGTAGGGCCCTACTGGCCCATACGAATGGGCCGATAACCACAGATAATGTCCATTCAATCGGGTGATAACATCCGAAGCGGGTGGCCTCTGCCTCTGCGTTATTAAGTCCATTGGGCCAACCACTTAGACACATTAATACAGGCAAGAAGCTGTTTGACTGGAGCCTCAGGATCAAGAAAAAGTTTGTCAAGTTCAATACGCCAGGAACTTAGTTGAGAAGGCCACAGTGACTAATGCCAGAAAAAAAATATTCTGGCCTTTAGTCTTAACAATAAGCAACATAGATACCAGCATGACAGCGATCTCAGAGCTTCAAAGAACCTTCAGAGCAGCAAGAAAGAGACTTCCGGGTAAAGAGATCCTCATTAACTTGTCCAGAACTCTCCCATTAGGAGAACAGCAAATGTTAGAGCACATAAACGCACACATAAGTTCTGTTTCTGCACTTCCATCAGAACAGATCCAGGTTGAACAGGATGGAATTCACTGGAGATCAATGACAGCTAAAGCTATTATTTATTATAATAAATTGATAATTAATCTTTCGAAGTCATTGGTTCTCAGCGAAGAACAAAACTCAGTGTTACTTAAAGGTCTCTCTTACATTCCCACTTCACACGGTTCTAAAACAAAGAAAAAAAAAGCTACTCCAAGATTTGCAGGCATATCATCATCATAGGATGGATTTTGTTTGTGTTCATGCCTTTGTATTCATGCTCCTTGACTTGTTTTGTCATGTGATCCTGCCATGTGCTCCCGTAGTTGAATGTGTTATGTTCTTATTGGTTTAATTTCTTGACTGTGCAGAGGTGTCCCTTGTCCAGTCATTAGTAGTCTGTTTGCCATGCGTCTTGGTCTAGCTTTGTTATCTGTAATCTGTTGGTGAGTTTCATGTTCCTGTTCATGTTATGTCAAGTCAAACCTAGTTTTTATTTAGTGTATGTTTAATAAAACTGCATTTGGGTTCACTACGTTACAATGCCCATAAACATTTAAATTGGGGTTTTAAAGAAACATGGAATTTGACAACGAGAGAAAGAAAAGCTTTAGGAGAATTACAGAAAAAAAGATTGTAAAAAAAACCTGCTGACAAGGAGAATGCAACAGTGATCTTAGATAAAGAAATTAATTTGACAAAGAACCATTTCGATTCGACTCCAAATTTTCTTTGCAAATTAAGGGAATAGCTATGGGCAAAAAGTTTGCCCCATCATACGCAAATATATTTATGGCGGATTGGGAGGAGTTGGCCCTTAGTTCTGCACCTAAAAAAACATTTGCATACTACAGGGTTGCCAACTCTCACGCATCTGGCGTGACACTCATGCTTTCAGCATCAATCTCACGCACACGCAAGAAATGTCACGCCAAAATCCACGTTTCTCCCCTCTCAATCCGTTAATTTTCTGTTGATGACTATACTAGACCACAGCGTATTAATGACAGGAGAGGAGTTTAAGGCACACAGCTGTAACATCTGCCTACAAAGTTCTCACTGCAGTATACTCTGATCGTTGATTCGCTGAAACCTGATACGTCAGTTGCATGTGGAAAGTTCCGAGAGAGTTCGGAGTTCGGACAATCAAGGTAAGCAGATAATAAAATGATGTGCCTTGTCACTACAGACGTAGCCTTGCCTAATCAGTCTGTGTGCCGAGAGTACAGACTTCAACTATAGTTGCAAACGTTGTCTGACGTGCATTATGTGGGCTAGCTATTTGCTCAATAAAAATAGGCTCATGGTACAAATTACGTTTTGGCAAATCGGGCAAGTGGCTTTTTAAAATTCCCCAAATTATCAAAGGTTGCCCAGATTGTGTTGAGTCTGTCACAGTCAAATGCGGATGCTGAGCGAACCTTTTCAGTTATTGGCCTAAACAAGACTGACACCAGGAACAGACTGTCACTTGATGTCACCCTATGAGTGATGGGAAGTTCGGATCATTTTACTGACTGGCTTGTTCTACCTCGTTCATTAAAATTAACAAATCTTTTTTCGAGTCATTTCGTTCATTTAAGGGGCTTTAAATGTTATACTTTTAACAGCCAAATTCCATGAACACACCCGCCTACTCAGTCTTTATCATATTCTGAATTAAGAAATCATTATAATGCAGTCAAATAATTTACAGGGAACATAAATAATTACTTTACCTTCCCAGTCTTTCGTTCATTTGTCACGTGACAGACGCATTACGGTTCATGAAAGGATCGAACCCTGCTTCAGATACGAGCCTCCTGCAGAGGTATTGGAGCAGGCCAACACTGCCACTGTGGCACAACAGGCCTAATGTGTGAAACTTGTGTTGTGGTTTTCTGGGGAGGTGGAGTAACTATTATGTGTCCCTTTTGTTTTTAGATTTCTTATTGTTTTGATGTTGTTGTTTTACACGTTTGTTATTTAATCACCTCTATCTTCATTTTTTTATATCAATCAGTCAATCAATAAATACATTTTGAAAACATGTTTCCATTCTATTAGTTGTTTTTCTTTTTTTCCCATAAATCAGGGTTTATACTGAGTAAACAAGGACTGACATTTTTAAAATTAGGGTTAGGGTTGCCAAAAATTTTCTCCGCGCGCGCAAAGTTTTACAGAGTCTCACTCCAGCCAAAGTCCCAACGTTGGCAACCCTGATACTACATATTTCTGGATGATATCTGGGGACGCATTTAAGGACTATTTAATCACTTTCGCAAAACACCTGAACCGGCACCAAGTCTCTATTAAAATCAAATAGAGTTTATCAATTAGAGGTCCATCTTCTCGACGTCGTGTCATACAAAAGCCCTAACTTTCTTTCCACGGGCACTTTGAATTTTAAGGTCTATTTTAAAGAAACAGACACTCACTAGCTGTTGCACAAACACAGCTTTCATCCAAAGCACACCTTTAGAGGCATTGAGAATCACAATTGCTTAGGTTTAAGAGAATCTGTACAAAACAGACATCCTTTCTCTCTGCTAAATAAGCATCAGTGATGTTCTTCATATTGTTGATGCCTGGTCCCCTGCTCCAGCAAGTGGAACAAGGGAATCAAACTCTAAACATTAGTATAGAAGCTTGTTTTTTGTGATAATTGTATTATCAGTTGTATTAACTTTCTCCCCTCTGTAGCGTATACGACTCTGGGTAAATGTGAATTAGCTCAAGGATATAGGGAATTTTGGAAATATTAATAATCATAACTCATGGTCATAATTCATAAGTCGCATGTACATTTATTTTATGAGTTTTTACGAACAGTAAACTTTATGAGTTTATTAATTAAAACTACTGAATGTAGTCTAATATCGAGCTTGTAGCTGGATCTTTTGTTTCATTGACTTTAGAATGGTGGGTTTCAAACACAGAGACAGTGAAAAGTATAAATGGATTTTAATAAATGTGACTAAAGATTATATGAGCTACGAATAGAAACGTACGTAAAAATGCAAACAATAAACACAAACAAACATTTAAACAATAATAACATACGTGATAAGAATAAAATGAAATGACAGAAAGAAAGAAAGAAATAGAGAGAAGGGAAAAGCTAGTAATTGTTACATACAGAAACCTAAAAGCCGGACCCCAGAAAAGCAGCTTTTATCAGATAAATATGTTCTCTGTTTGGTTGATGCTGAAAGCGCGGACGAGGTGTCGCGGGAAGCTTGAAAAGGCTCACTGAAATGTAACGTTACCGAGAAAGTTCGTCTTCATCTTCCGTGAAGGAAGAGGCAAATATAACTTAGTTGCAAAAGAACGGCTGCTACGACTCGAACATGTGTTTGTCCGAGGCCTTCCGGGATGTTCCTCGGGGAAGCGTCGCGCCGGGAGAAAAGGAGGAAGGATGAGAGTGAGGTGAGAGAGAGAGAGGTGAGAGAGCCCGCTGTGTTTTGAAGGAGCTCAAGTCACGCCCCCTTGCGTGCGTGACCCAATCGCCTGGGAGGACGTATTGTGGTCATGTCCTTTCATTTGGAAAGGTACACGCCTCTTCTAACTAATGCTGGCGGAATAAACTTCGTTCATAAACATTTATAAAACTGGTATTAATCAAATAATGCATCCTCTAATATTCTGTGCTAAATATTCAACACCGTTGTGTTCTTCTGAACAAAACAATACCGCGAATGACAATTCTGTTAGTCAACAACACAAAGAAACAGGATTTCTCGTGATTACATGCATATTAAACTGATTACATATCAATAAAGCTTATAGATATCGTATTTCGGGTATAAGGATCATAAGCACAGCAAGAAATACATTTTAAACATTTTAAAAAGGTAATTTTGACCACAAGTGGTCGGGCATGATAAGGAGTCTGTGTTTTGTGTGTGTGTATGCAGAGTCGTGCACACGTGGAACCGCGTGGCGAACTTTGTCCTTCCTTTTCAGTGTGAATATCTTCTTGAGTTGATGAGATTAACTCAGGGGACCTGACCGAGCATCTGCTAACACTGTTGTTTTGTTTTGAGGGGTTAATCAGTACCTTTTGTTTGTTGATTAGATTTGATTAATCAACAAAAAGGCAGACCTGATCATCTGCTTTCCGTTACACCTCTCAGTTTCTAGTAAGAATCAGGGGCAGGGCACAGGTGAAGTCATTCTCATGGCATTGTGCTACAGGTCCATGAGGAAAGCTGAGAAACCTCACAGTTTGAGTGTAGGGTGAAGCTAGGATTGATAAGCCAGCAGTTATAAGCTTGTATTCTGCAAGGGACTCGTTCAGACGGCGCAGATGAAGAGGGGGCTCGAATTAGAGGCAGCTGCTTTCTGGGAATATTGCCAAATGAAAAGGGTCAACCACTACCCCTGTGGATTGGTACTTCACCCTGACGCTCCTTGGCTGGGGGTGTCTCCAGATGGGTTAATCTTTGACCCTTCAAAGCCATGTCAGTTTGGGCTGATTGAGATGGAATTCCTAAATGTTAAAAGCTATGTTGACTGCTCATATCTCAAATTGAAGGCAGGCAAATTGGAGCTAAAACAGACCCTCCATCACTCCACCTGCCCTTACGAGACCCTCCATCACTCCACCTGCCCTCGTTGCCTCATGTGGGCCGGATGTTGCTGTGGCCTCTTCATTTTCAGTGAGTCCCGAACCAAGGAGGGTTCCCAAGAGACCAAAAGACCTGGAGGTTTTTGTTTAGGGAGATGCAGGAGAGGGAAGTGAGAAATGGAGAAAAATGGAGGTGAAGGAGGACAGAAGAGAACGAGAGAGACAAGCTAGGGATGAAAGACAAGCAAGAGAAGCAAGGGAAAGTGAGGACCGATGGCACCGGGAGGCAATTGACAAAGAGGAAAAAAGAAAAAGAAAAGAGAGAGCGGGAGACAAAAGAAAGGGATGAGAGATTATTTTCCCTTCTAAAAAAAAAAAAATCATAGGCCACCACCAGCTTTGTTGTTTTAGCAATGCTTTAATGACCATCCATATTTCGCTATCTTTATTAACATAAAAATAGAATTTTTTTAGAAAATAAGATGCATCTCATCTCACCGAAACGCATAACTGATAATTTCATACTGAATGATTCAGTGTTTTGAACGAATCGTTGGAATAAATGGCTCAATGACTCACTCATTAAGACGGTCACCTGCCACCACCTACTGGACGTTTAGTTTTGTGTTTAAAAGTATCATTCTTTCCAATATTTCATATTTGTATATTTAAAAAAATATTTAAAATATCTACATTATTTAATGCAGTTGTAATTTTTCAGTGTAAATTATTTAATTTGATTGGTAACAGCCATATTGTGTCTTATTATTCTAATTTAATTTGATCAAATTTAAGAATTTAAAATGAAAGATGAAG
The DNA here is from genome assembly GCF_964197995.2 of Scardinius erythrophthalmus. NCBI lineage: Eukaryota > Metazoa > Chordata > Actinopteri > Cypriniformes > Leuciscidae > Scardinius > Scardinius erythrophthalmus. The sequence continues at coordinate 34,545,726 of NC_138224.1, forward strand.
CATAGGCCTATATTTCAAATGATTAGAGAAAAATGCTCAAGGGCAAAAAAGGTTAAAATATCATGAATATGCAGATTTAAATATGTCAAAGCTGACTGAACCCTGATGAGAATATTGCTTCAGAATAAATGATATTTACAACATAAAAAAAATCCCCCAAAAATTTCTGGACAAGCCAATTTTTTACTTGGACAAGTGAATGACCGATTTACTTGTTCAAAGGACAAGCACATGAAAAGGATTAGTGTCAAGCCCTGAGATATATTTTATATAGTATTATGGTTAATTGAGTATAGTTTTACACAACAGCCCAGTCTATTCTGCAAAGTTAGTGATACGCAGAGTCAGGTTTTTTTGCACATTAATCGGACAATAAATGTGCCACACACAGTTTTTGTTATGCACACCCAGATACTCCTTTCTGGCTAAAAGTTAGTAACACTAAGTCTGGCTAGTGTTTTGTTCATATCCGATTAGATTTAGCAAATGAACGGCAAAAAAAAAAAAAAACATTCTTTCACATGAGATGCATGAATTTGCAAAACCATTTCAAGCTAAATTCATATGTGGTTGCATTTCAGTCTGAGTGCTCTAATCGGATTTTCCTTGGTTTATGTGACTGAAACAACACGTGAAACGTAAACGTCAGGCTTTTTTAACCCTTTGATGTGTACGATCACACCGATGTGATTAGAACATTCAGTGCGTCACGTGATCGCCATAGATCACAACTTTTCAGTGATTTCAACCACATAATCTTTATTTTAGGTTTCAGACATTTAAATACACATTAGTACTAGCAAAACAATACATTTATAGTTAGTAAAATACTGATGTATATGGAAGCACCAATACCAATCCTTTAAATTGTAAATTTACAATGTATTTTATACATATCAGATACACATTGTGTAGATAACTAAAAACACTTTACTTTTCTCCAAGTACAGACCACTTTTATGTATTTCGGGAGGAGTGGATGAATTTACTCGTTGTCTGACTCTGATTCTCTGAATTGTGGTGTAAACTAACAACCCGGTTGCCTAGAAATCTAGATGCACCCTAGCGGCAGCAAATGCAATTTGCAGTCATGGTCGTCTAGCAAATCTCTGTTGGCTTGCGAGCTGGAAAAACCAAACTCTAGTCAGGTCAATCACATCGTCTATAGAGTCAGAGGGTGGGCTTGACATAATGACGGCAGTTGTGAATGTGAATGAACGTGAATGTTAAAACATATGTAACAATTCAACTAACATATCTTGGTGATGCTGCGTCGAATATTAACTCTTCCAGGACTTGCAGGGTTATGGCAGAACTTTTTCAAGGCCCTGGGTGTCTTCGACAGAGTAGGCTCACGGTCTCGTTTATCTGAACGACCTCTCATGGTTTCTACTGCGGAGGCTTCCTCGTTCTTATCATCCTCCACCCATCTCCAGTACACCGGCAAGTCAAGTTCAAGTAGTCTCTCTGCAATTCTTTGGGGTTTCTTCTGTTTTTCAAAGATGCTTGATGAATGTACAAGCATGCTCGTAATTCTCAAATTCTTTTAGCAAAAACGGCAAGTTGTTGGGCTCCATTACCATAACATTTGTTGGCTTACAGGAATCTCTCCATCAAACTTTTCCACAACAGACCATATGCGAAACACTCCCCCATCGACTCATTTCCGTCGCTCTGATTACATCACCTTCTTCTTGCTCTGATTGGTTGTAGCGCTATCTTATTGCGTGCAGAGGGAAATATATAATAAGTATTGTAACCCATTACACTCAGTGTAGGGTTCTAAATTAACTGATCAGGTTGAATGGGCACAGTAGCATTACAATAAAGTTACGTCTAAGTTCGTAAGGAGGATTTGAGACAGCAATTACCACTTGTAAAATAAAGAAAATATTTTGTATTGGTACCAATTTGTAAACATACAATAGGTTGGTTTCACGTGACGTCACGCTGCTGCATCGCGAGAGCGCGAAATTCAGATGGAGGTCAGGAAGTGAAATAGCTGAGGATCTGCCGTCTGAGAAAATACCAAAGTTTTGTGTAGTTTACGGCTGCTCCAGTCGTTCTAATCGAGAAAAGGGAAAGGGTTTTTATAGAGTACCGAAGATTGTCACTCATAAAGGTAAAAAAAATGTAAAAAGCTCACAGAACAACGCCGTAAAAAGTGGATTTTTAACATAAGTTATGTCTGCGGTCGGGAGGATCAGAGTCTGTTAATGCCCATGTCTGCAGCGACCACTTCGTCGGAGGTATGTTAGCTAGCCAACGTGTTTTTTGTGTCTGTGTTTATATAGCATTAGGTTGTCGTTAAATGCTCATTTACTTAGGCCTCGTTTACACTGTCAGTGAAATTTTGACATATTGTTATTGTATGACTCAATCACTAAATTAAACTACTGAATGTCATACATACGATTGTCAAATCACATACTCTGATTATTTTACAATAATATATCCCCAGAGTTAATTAACAATATCAAAACTATCATCAAATGGCTCTGTTTACACAAACCAATGCACATTAATTAGTATGTGACGCAGTTGATTTTAACATCACATTGGATTCAACTCCGATTGGTTTAATGACAAAACTATCCTTTATCTCTTCGTCACAACATGCATATTTCAATATTTACTCATCTTCAGTTAGTTATTGTTACGTCCCTTTTGGTCTGTCTGTGTTTTTATGCTGTTGTGGGAGGTGTTTGTTTTTATCCAGGAAGAAGCCGGATTGGTTCCTGCAGTCTGATTGGTGCCACACCCTGATTGATCAGCTGACTCCTGGATGTGTATAAATGCCTTCTTTGTTACTGCTTCATAAGCCCTTTTGTGCTCACATGCTGTGTTTTGCTTGCCTGACTTTGTTAGCTGCTGCTAGAGTGTAAAGATTGTTGAGAGTGTTTGTCTTTGGAGTGTTCATTTGAGTGTTTGGACCACCGCCTGTTTAATGACTTTGAGTACAGATTATCCCCTTACATTTCTCTGTTAGCACTTATATTTGTGTATGTATTGTACATAGTAATTTGGGAGGTAGGGAGACTGATGCCACCTTTTTAGTTTGATTTTTTTTTTTTTTTTTTGTGCCTGTTTTGGATTAGGGAGTTAGGGAAGTAACTAACTTCTTTCCTTTTCTTTTCTTTTCTTTTCTTTTCTTTTCTTGATTAGAGCAGTAAGAGGTATATTCCAAATTAGTTGTTTTTGTCTGTTATTTTGGCCTTGTCGGCTCCTGAGGTAAAATCCCATGGTAACATAAATCTGTTAAAACTCAATAAATACGGTTTCATTCACTTTTCTATAACAAAAAACGCATTGTTGTTGTTTTCATGTTAAGTCCTTTACCCTAGACGGGGTGTGACAGTTATCAATCATATTTATTTTGTAAATTGTTAATTGAACACATATGACTGATTACAGAGCAACAACAGAGTAACAAAACACTCACCGGAGTTCCTCGAAATAAAAGTATGAAAATATGTTTCTTCCCCCGGATTTCACTAGAAAAGAACTTAAAACTTTTTTTCTTCGCACTCTATTACTCTCTTTTAAAATATTTACACTCTGAATCGTCTTTTTCCTCTGTTCTCTCTCTCGTTTTGTAAAATGGCCTTTTCTCAATTATTTCACTCATCACCAGTGTTGCCAGATTGGAAATGTCCAAGTATCGTACCAGAAGCTCAAAATTATCGTATTTGGAAGAAAATTATCGTACACGAGTCAAACGTACATAATACAACTATTTTTCTAGACCAACAACTTTTTGACACTACTAAACTATCGAGTTCAGCTTGTAAACAACTGACCTAAGCGCCGCAGCAGGAACGTTAACTTGTGCTTGTGAGAGAGAGTCATTCTACACAATGAAATGCCCAGAAGACGTAACATGAGTTGAGATGAAAGACATGCGTAACACCACAATCACGTTCTCCTCACAATCTTGAAAGTAGACATAGGATCCACAGCTAGATCAATGAGTATAGAAGCCCTATGATTACAACGACCATCATTTGAAGTGTCACAAAATTCTGAAATTATCGTACATTATGGGATTTTTTTCATTATTGATTGTACATCATACAGGGGTCAAAATTATCGTACAAATATAATTATCGTACGTCTGGCAACACTAAATAATACACTAGAATAATAAACGGAAAGAAAAATAAATCCACATTAAATCTCTGTGTGCGTCTCAATTAGCTCTAGTTCAGTAGTTCAGTTCACTGGTAAGAGAGTCAATCAGGGGTGCGTTTCCCGAACAACGACGTAACTCGCTGCTTAACTACCATAGTACGATGCATCATTGAAGAAATCAACTAGCTAGTCACGACTGTTTCCCGAAACTGTATTGTCGCAAAGTGGTCGTTCGACCACGTTGGTTTATGACGTCACGCACGTGTTGGAGTAATAACTTCTTTTAATCTTCTTTTAACTTCTGTTTGAGATCAAATTAATGTTAGATGTTTTGCTATAAATTACAGACATGGCATCTGAGGACTATTTCTCATTTTTCTCAGTTATTTTGCTTTATTTCCAGATTCAATCATAGGCTCATTCTTATAGTAGAGCACGTTCGCACATGCACACTCTTCAAAAACAGTGCTTTAAATCTCTCGACAAACTAGAAAGACGTAAATGACATTTGTATGTATTCTAAATAAAAGACAAAGATTGTACTGAATGTCAGCTTGCTTATTTTGCTCAAGATAAGGATTTATTAAGTCCACATGTCATGCAAACTAGAAACTACTCTTCTAACCACAGCTCAAGAGCTGTCGTTCCAACTACACAACTTTGCGATGCTGTTTGCGAATATTTGTTAGAACGATGGTTTCGGGAAACACCGACACGTTGAACTATGCTGGTAACGACGGAACTTGCGAACATAGTTGACTAACAATGGTTTTGGGAAACGCACCCCAGAGAGAGTTAATGGACTTAAATCACCTGATTAGACAAAAACATTCAAAACTATTTAATAAAAGAACACAAATGATATTGATTGTTTATATTTAGGTATTTATGATTTATATTTGGTATTTAAATGATTTGTAGATTACTCCCAGATAGCAGACCAACATTGAATCTACATTGAATCAATGTTAATGCATTAAAGGTGTAATATGTAGTTTTGTAGTTTTTGTGTGAAGGGGTTGTAATCTCACATTAAAATGATCCACTTTGCGGGTTTTGCTATTACCTTGGAAAGCAAGTATTCTTATTTTTATGTGAAGGTTTTATGTGAAGGTGCCGGGTCGGATTTACCGCGAAATCCAGTGATGTGACTGAGACCTGCATCCGCGCTCCCGAGCCTCTCGCCTCGTCTACTGACTTTGCACTCAACATCGACGACACTGCAGCTTGTGACATGGACTTATGACTTATGCAACTTATGACATGTCTGATAACACTAAGAAACAACCTGTGCCCAGCACAACAGACTCCAACACAAACTCCACATATTGATAAAAAACCCCAAAAAAGTTTTTTTCTGCTGAAGCTCGTAAGGCCAGATGTGAATTGGATCAACTTCGGACGAAAACACGGATCAATATCGGCAGGGCATTTGAATCATGGAGAAACCTTATCTACAAACCTAGAATGTACATTTCCTGAAGAAAATGTGAAGTGGTGCGGCAAAATTCGGCATGGTTGCTAGGGTTCCATACTTATCATGGTACGAGCATGGAGCATTAATTCAACTTCAAGCTGATAAAAGCTTATAAAAGTAGCCTATTATTGTAACGTTGCAGTGGGAGTTTACCTGAGTTTCAAGCATGTTGTGTGATGCTTTCTCCGGTGTGTTGAGTCTCAGTCTGGCCGGTACCCAGAATGCTCACTCATGAGTTCAAGCACGAGCACGAGCACGAGCTTGTAAACTTATTGGTTGCAATCTGAAACATCACCACTAGATGCCGTTGAAAACTACATATAGCCCCTTTAACCAAAAGATCATTGAATCAATGTTAAAATTTAACATTGATTTTTCATCAGGTTTTGCACCCTGACATAATGTTATTTCAACAATGAAAAAAGTCAATATGGTAAAAAAATCTATATTATTTTAAATCACTTATTTAACATTGAATCAACACAGAAACAATCTAAAATCAATCGTGCTTTATGTACAGCAAGATTCTATGCTAGTTTATCATGCTTGTACTGTGTTTGAATTTTTAAATGACTCCTTTCAGACAGAGACCATGTCTTTCAAAGTAAACTACATCCTTCAGTTTACAAGCAAATCTATTAATTTATGCCCCAAAAACTGAACATGAAATATCACATTCAGAAAAAAAAATGGCATTTCGTGGTGACAAAGACAAAAACAGCGCAGTACTACGGTAAGAAAGAATGAAACATTACTCTGATAAATATTTCAAGTTCAATTTTATTTAGCACATTTAGAACAGACCAAAGTGTTTTACAGAAGAACAACATTAAACGATATAGCATGCATAAAAAAATAAAACAAGATATAACATGCATTATAAAAAATAAAGATATAACATGCATTATAAAATAAAACAAAAATAAGAGCAACATAGCTGAGCAACCATAAAACAAAAGAACCAGAACAGAAATCAGAACTCAGATATAAATTAATAAAACCAACCAAAGAAAATAATCAATATACTAAATAAAATAGGTAGGTTTAAAAGAATTAAAACGTAGGTAGAGAAGGGGCTGCTCTAATAGGCAAATGTTAGGCAAATGCACACTTACCTCTACGCTTGGGTAGAACACCGTACCATAGTTCTAATGAACATGGGTTTCCACCATGAGCAATACCCCCAAGCCGTTCAGGGGCGTAACGGAGCCATTTTTGTACCGAAACAGAAAAAATTAACTGTGAGGCTTCCTTTTTCTCTGCTTTTGCCTGCTGTTGTAAGGCATCTAAACAAACGAAAACAAAATTAGAAAATGTTTGGAAATGTGACTAATTATAAATTACAAAATGTACTACAAAATTAAGTGAAACTTGAAATTTTTACAAACACGCTGAATTCAAACTCAAGACTATTTAATAAATTTTAGTATAGACATTTCGCTTTAAAGCACCTCCAGATACACAGGATGAGTAAATGGAAAATCAAGTTGAAAAGACTGAAATAGTTTGTGAAAAAAGTAAAGGGAGATAATTAACTAAAATTAACAGGGTTTAACAGTGTTAACAGTTTAACAGTGTAAGCATTTTAATCACATTTTACACACACACACACACACACACACACACACACACACACACACACACAGAGACACGGAGGAGACAAGATGTCCGACGGAAAAACTAACGTTATGAATGGCAGCTCTGGATGCACAGAGAGTACTGATGGACAGTGATGGATCTGACTCTGAAAATGAGACTGGAAATGGTGCTTCACCTTCAGATTCAGCAGCACGCATGCGGACAGGTGCTGCTGTCGCCATATACTCAAACAATGCTACCAACCACGCAAAACCCTATTCTTCGTACAAAACTGGCTCACGCCATCTTATACCATCAAGGCAAAGTGCTACGATCACTAAAAGTCTGTTTGTAGCAAGTTTAGTCTTTGTGCTACTCCTACTGTCTGTGCGATGTTGTTGTGCCGGTTCAGCTGGGCTTGGAAAGTCTCAGCACAGCATCAGACCAAACGCATCGAGCCAACATACTATTTACGAAGCTCTGCTAAACAAAGGCAAAGCTACCCTGCCAAATCATACAGGTATCCGAAGGAAAATAAAATCAAGACGGCCCTACCAGGATATCCTTCTGCTGTTGACAATCCTTCTCTTGGCTGGAGATGTCGAGCCTAACCCTGGTCCGCACGGAGCCGGTATTGGTGACGCCGGCCTCTCCATAGATGCGCACGGCTGTAGCCTGGGACCTGCCCTGGACTACCGGTGGAACAACAACCGCAATCGGAGTCTGAACGTGGGAGGAGGCCGAAGATCATGCAGGTGCTCGTGGATGGCATCAATGGACAGCATGCTGCAGTCTTACCTGGATGCGCTGAATCCATGTGTGGCCTCCGGTTTGGATTCCACCTCACACGGAGCGACACGTGAGGAACACTCCGGAACTTTGACGCACACCAGCTGTGAGCTTTCATCACTCATGCCACCGATGCTGGGGATCTCTACACCGGTAATGCGGCCTGTTCATGATAAATGAAAACTTACGATGTTTCCTGATAGCTGGATTGAGATCAGTAAGTTTACATTTTTCCAAACTCTAAACCATGCAAAAATTCGATGGGACCCACGCTCCAAACCAAGGGGATTATTAGGCGGATTTTCTTGGTGTCTCAGAAACATGGTTAAGTAAATATTCCCCAGAGGCTGCTGTTAATATATCTGGATACAATGTTTTCAGAAAGGACAGAGACAAAGGGCGAGGGGGAGGCGTGTTAATCTATGTGAAAGACACAATCAAATGTAATCTGACTGAATGGTCACCTGTATTAGATATTGAATGCCTTGGACTGAACATTTGGCTATCCCCTGAAATGTCATTTTATTTTAATTTGCCTGTATAGTCCTCCTTCATCTACCATTACTTTTTATGATAATTTACATAAACTGTTAAAACAATGTCAAGAAAGAAAGGAGTTAATTTTAATGGGTGATTTTAATATAAACTGGGAAAATAAACCTGACCGGAAAAAACTTAAAGATATAACAGACAAATTTGATCTCACCCAGTTAGTTCTTGGTCCCCATCCGCATCACTCACTCCTCTCAGACGCAAATTGACTTAATGTTTACAAACAGACTGGAAAGGATAACAAAATCATACAATTTATTAACAGGTTTATCTGACCATAATATAACACTACTAGGAAGGAAACTCACAAAAAACGTTTTAAGAATACAACCATAGTGAAACAACATCATCTGAGTATTCCTAAAAAATGATATGGACAAATTCAAATCTGCTTTAAATGATATCGACTGGACTGATCTTCTGGCTATTGAAGATATAGAGAACAGTTGCAACCTGTTTTCAAGCACTGTTAATACTATAATATCCTCATATAGAAGAAGAATGACGCACAGACCAAGACAGAAAAATTCTCCACCTTGGCTCAATGAGGCTCTCTGGAAACAGATGAGGGACAGAGACTCCTCATTAAAGATTACACTTAAGTCAGGACTCAGAAGTGACTGGTATAGCTATACATCCCTCAGAAATAGAGTAGTAAGGAACATAAGGAAAGCCAAAGCAGATTTCTATATAAAAGTAATTGATGATGCAAAGGGAGATGGGAAATTAATCTGGAACAATCTTAATAAATTAATTGGTAAAGATACTCAGCACTGCGCACCGGCACTTGAACTGAAATTAAATGGAATCATAACCAGAGAAGAAGACATTATAGCAAGCACTTTTAACTATTTTTGTATCCAATCAGTTGAGGTATTGGCATAGAATTGCATTGCTAGTAATATAGTTAGCATTCCTATTGATAATGACAAACCTGTTTTTAGAATTGAGGAAATTAGTGAACTTGAGGTTGAGAATACCATAAATTCATTAAGGATATCAAAAGCTAAAGATGCTCTTGGTCTTGATTCTGTATTTTTTAAAACTCATAAATAGTCTTTAATTAAACCTCTTACACATTTAATCAATCTATCAATTAAACAAGGTATTTTCCCAAGTTCCTGGAAAACAGCTGTGGTAACCCCCATTTTCAAGGCCGGTGATAAAACACTGGTGGAGAACTACAGGCCCATCAGTATACTACCTGTAATATCCAAGGTAGCAGAGAAATGGGTGGCGAAACAGCTGACTGCTCATCTTAGTAAAGGTCATACACCACTGCACCCAATGCAGTTTGGCTTTCGAAGTAATCACTCCACAGAAACAGCAAACTGCTTTTTTATCGAAAACATCAAAATGAATCTAGATCAAGGAGGCGTGGTGGGTGCAATATTTTTAGATTTTAAAAAAGCATTTGACACCGTCGATCATGACGTTCTTTTGTCAAAACTATCCTATTTTAATTTCTGTGGGAATGCAATTAAATGGATGAAATCATATTTAACTGACAGAAAACAAAGCACACGCATTAACAACACCCAATCTACAATATCTAAACTGTAAAATAGGTGTCCCACAAGGATCTATATTGGGCCCCCTTCTGTTCATTGTCCCTATCAAATAAATAAATAAAATAAAACACACACACACACACACACACACACACACACACACACACACACACACACACAAAAACAAAAGAAAAACAAAAGTGTGCCAACTCTAAAATGTATATTTTGGTAGTATGTGTAAATAAAAAGTAGGTCTTATTTGCAAATTATAAAGTCTAGCATATCTTAAAATGGTATAACAAAAGCTTTAACATTGAAAGGTCTTAAATTTTAGGCTTTAAAACATAATTTGCAGAATTTAATAGCCAATTTAATTTGATAAAACTGAGATTAAGACTTTTAATGACCCACTGGGGCCCTGACTTACCAAACATGCACATCTTGAGCCTAGTGTCTTTAAAAGCGTCTCATTTTTTATTTTCTTTCCAGCCCAGTTCATCTGAAAGGCCAGCTCATTAGTTACACTACAGGCCAGCATCCTCCTGATGCGTGCATCCACTGATGCTCCTCCCACTACAGCAAAACGGCCAACCTATTAAGGTGTCAGGAAAATATTTGCATAGAACATGGACAGGTTACAAAAACAAAATATCCTGTTAGAAAACTTTTTTTTTTATGTGCATTTTGTGTTGAATGCACAAATATGTGTGTTGAATGAAACACACTTGCTTACCATTGCATGTCTGGCATCTTCACTTTAAAGAATCTGCTCAGCTGCTTCTAACTCAGTCAAGTCTCTAAGAGGGAGTGAAAGAGGTAGTGAAGAAGATAATGGCAGTTGCCGTCTTAGGAAACCCTGGACCTCTAGACGGAGGGCTTTGACTTTAGACACAAGCTCTGCCAGTGTTTCTGCCATTTTAGAATTTGCAATGTCTTGAAAGGGAAAACAGTTTAAAAAAAAAAAAACACTATGTCAACAACTGCTATGATACACAACCTTAATTTTTCATAACTCTGTCACGGTTCATAAATTCATTGTTTCCTTCTTGTCTCGTGTAACTGTTGTTTTGTGTGCCTGGGTGTGTGAGAGTGGGCGTTACCACTCATTCCGGTTGATCAGCTGATCTCATTCATCGCTCCAGCTGCAGCTCATTCACGCACCTATAAAACCTCACCGCACTTTCCTCTCATTGTCAGATCGTTGTTTGATGTCTCCCGTGTGTGATCCTGTTCCTGTCGACGTTCCTGTTCCTGTTCATGTTCCCGTTCCTGTTTCTTGTTCACCTGGATTCGTCTTCACTTGGGTCATCACGTCTGCTTCACTTCACGGACACCTTGCTGACCATCCAGTCCCTGTGTCATCAGCTGCTCACCCACAACCGGACTTTTTCATTACTATCATCTAATAAACTGAGTTAACTTGCATTTGCTTCTGTCTTTTGTAATCATGACAAACTCTTAGTACAGTCAGTTTTTCTCAACTCCAGTCCTCAGGGCCCTCTCCCAGATTGTTGAGTCAGGTGTTTTAATTAGTAAGACCTTGTTACACTTGTGCTCTTCCCGGTCAAATATGACCGGACTACAAAAAATAGCTTATAAATCTCTTGTTATGCTATATTTTCACCCAATATTGGATTCAATCTTTTTGTCAACTTGTTCTCTTTCAATTAGGACTGGTTTTATATTTCTATTTGCATCTGATTAATCATAGGCCTCATTTATTTGATAGTAGGCATCTTATTTTTTGAGTAAAAAAAAAAACATTATTTTTTAATCACTTTGGAAATTTGAAATAAAATCTGAAGAAAATTGGCACTGTTGATCACACTAGTCTACTTTAATTTTTCACCAAGAATATTGTTTTGAAAAACTTTTATTTTGTACAAAATGGCACATTGTCACACTTGTGGTGTTTCCAGTCAAAAATGACCGGCCTACAAAAAATAGCTTATAAATCCCTCGTTATGCAATATTATCACTGTTTTTTATTTTACAAAATAAAATAATTTTAGTTTGAGTTTTGACAAAATGGAAACATAAATAAAAGATAAAAGATTGCTTTTGACAACTAACAGAAATAAAAAGTAGTAATAATAATACTAATAATATTTTTTTTATAAAGCACTTTTAAAACCAACAGTACAAAGTGCTTCAGAAGAATCAAAAACAAATTATAAAATAATTGATTCAAAACATTTTCGACCACTTAAAGCACGAAGGCAGGTGAAACAACCCGCAATTGAGAAATAAAAGTAATTTGCAAAATCATACTTCAAATAAAAGCGGGGAAGGGCCTTCGATAGATGTATGTTTTAAAAAGGGATTTAAAAGAGTTCACCGATTCAGCCGAACTGATTTACTCGAATCTCCTGTCAGAGAGATCTTCAACTCCCACCTCCGGCAGAGCTTCGACCAGATCCCGAGGGAGTCTGGAGATATTGAGTCCGAGTGGACCATGTTCTCCACCTCCATTGTCAACGCGGCCACTCGGAGCTGTGGCCGTAAGGTCTCCGGTGCCTGTCGAGGCGGCAATCCCCGAACCCGGTGGTGGACACCGGAAGTAAGGGATGCCGTCAAGCTGAAGAAGGAGTCCTATCGGGCCTGGCTGGCTTGTGGGACTCCTGAGGCAGCTGATGGGTACCGACGGGCCAAGTGGACTGCAGCCCGGGTGGTTGTGGAGGCAAAAACTCGGGCCTGGGAGGAGTTCGGTGAGGCCATGGAGAAGGACTATTGGTCGGCCTCGAAGAGATTCTGGCAAACCGTCCGGCGCCTCAGGAGGGGGAAGCAGTGCCCTACCAACGCTGTTTACAGTGGAGGTGGGCAGCTGTTGACCTCGACTGGGGATATCACCGGTCGGTGGAAGGAATACTTCGAGAATCTCCTCAATCCCGCCGTCACGTCTTCCATTGAGGAAGCAGAGGCTGAGGGCTCGGAGGCGGACTCGTCCATCACCCAAGCTGAAGTCACCGAGGCAGTCAAGAAACTCCTCGGTGGCAAGGCACCGGGGGTGGATGAGATCCGCCCTGAGTACCTCAAGTCTCTGGATGTTGTGGGGCTGTCTTGGCTGACACGCCTCTGCAACATCGCGTGGCGGTTGGGGACAGTACCTTTGGACTGGCAGACCGGGGTGGTGGTCCCTCTTTTCAAGAAGGGGGATCGGAGGGTGTGCTCCAACTATAGGGGGATCACACTTCTCAGCCTCCCTGGGAAAGTCTATGCCAGGGTACTGGAGAGGAGAATCCGGCCGATAGTAGAACCTCGGATTCAGGAGGAACAGTGTGGTTTTCGTCCCGGTCGTGGAACACTGGACCAGCTCTATACCCTCTACAGGGTGCTGGAGGGCTCATGGGAGTTTGCCCAACCAATCTACATGTGCTTTGTGGATTTGGAGAAGGCATTCGACTGTGTCCCTCGCGGCGGCCTGTGGAGGGTGCTCCGGGAGTATGGGGTCCGGGGCCCTTTGCTAAGGGCTATCCGGTCCCTGTATGACCGGAGCAGGAGCTTGGTTCGTATTGCCAGCAGTAAGTCAGACTTGTTCCCGGTGCGTGTTGGACTCCGGCAGGGCTGCCCTTTGTCGCCGGTTCTGTTCATAATTTTTATGGACAGAATTTCTAGGCGCAGCCAGGGGCCGGAGGGGGTCGGGTTTGGGGACCACACGATTTCATCTCTGCTCTTTGCGGATGATGTTGTCGTGTTGGCCTCATCAGACCAGGACCTCCAGCATGCACTGGGACGGTTTGCAGCCGAGTGTGAAGCGGCTGGGATGAAAATCAGCACTTCCAAGTCCGAGGCCATGGTTCTCAGTCGGAAAAGGGTGGCTTGCTCGCTTCAGGTTGGTGGAGAGCTCCTGCCTCAAGTGGAGGAGTTCAAGTATCTTGGGGTCTTGTTCACGAGTGAGGGAAGGATGGAACGGGAGATTGACAGGCGGATCGGTGCAGCTTCTGCAGTAATGCGGTCCCTGTACCGGTCTGTCGTGGTAAAGAAGGAGCTGAGCCGCAAGGCGAAGCTCTCGATTTACCAGTCAATCTACGTTCCTACTCTCACCTATGGTCATGAGCTGTGGGTCATGACCGAAAGGACAAGATCCCGGATACAAGCGGCCGAAATGAGCTTTCTCCGCAGAGTGGCTGGGCGATCCCTTAGAGATAGGGTGAGAAGCTCGGTCACTCGGGAGGAGCTCAGAGTAGAGCCGCTGCTCCTCCACATCGAGAGGGGTCAGTTGAGGTGGCTCGGGCATCTTTTCCGGATGCCTCCTGGACGCCTTCCCGGGAAGGTGTTCCGGGCATGTCCCACTGGGAGGAGACCCCGGGGAAGACCTAGGACACGCTGGAGAGACTATGTCTCCCGGCTGCCCAGGGAACGCCTCGGTGTCCCCCCGGAAGAGCTGGAGGAAGTGTCTAGGGAGAGGGAAGTCTGGGCATCCCTGCTTAGACTGCTGCCCCCGCGACCCGGCCCCGGATAAGCGGTAGAAGATGGATGGATGGATGGATGGAAGTAAATAATACAATATAGGCCTACCCTAACCCATACAGTCAGAGGTAAAAGTTCATTTTTCACAGGGTAATTTTAACAACAAAAATGATCATTTCAAATTATAAATATCAACCGCTTTCCCATATTTTTCCATAGCCCATAGGCTAGGTCAAAAAATTGACGGACCATCATTGCCAGCAAATGTATCAAAAGTAGGCCTACATGGTAAATGTGGTACATTTTAGGCCTACTGTGCTAACATTTGTATAATAATACCATTAATGTCCGTTTATTCCGTTATATATATATTGTGTGACATAAGTTGCGCTAAGGGAGCAGTTCTGGAAGGCTTGCCTTTAAGCGCGCAAGCTCCCTCTCACACACACTGAGAGAACTATAGTTAAACTACATGAAACTACTACTGCTGATATACTACTACTGATAATAATAATAAATAAATTAATAAATACATTTATGTAAAATATTGTTTTCATAATTACAGGGTCATGAGTCTTTTCTTTTATGATTAATCAATGTGAATTTTTACAATGGAAATAAAACATTTAGGAAAAAAAGAGGAAATGTCAGAAATCACATTCAAATTACAATTAATTTCAAGAATAAAAATTCATAATGTTATTATTATTGAAAATCAATGCATTTTAAATGTGTTAAGACATATGCAATATTTGACTTATTCAGTAATGCTTTGTATTTTCTTTGCTTTGTTTGTCAACAGCTGCTGAAGAAAACGCCCCAAAAAATCTCATCAAAAGTAGGCCTAAGTATATTTTTTGATTGACTGTTAGACATCTTCTCAGTATTTGCATTTATATAAAGCAATAGTCATAATAATAATAATAATAATAATATAATAATAATAGCCGTTTTTTGTTGTTTTGTTACTAAGATATCTGTTTTGTTTTTTCTAACCCCCAGAATGGCCCATCCATGCATGACACCTGAGAAATTGGCAATAAAATGTGTTAAGACAAATCTAGATAACAGAGCTGACTCATTTGTGAACAGAGGCAACATTTAACACTGCATCATTTTGAGGAGGGTCATTCTTACATAATCAAAAACTGGGCCGCTTCATGTTCTGTTAGGACTATCATCCATGAAATTTAGAACAGCTCATTTAGTTGTGTCGGAAAAAGCAGAGCTGGCCTAGATGCCCTTTGTCCGCCATCACTTGATGTCACTGGCAAGGAGGAGGACCTTTACTGAGTCGATATCTATCTATATCTATTTATATATCTGTCCATATGTCTGTCTGCTCTACTTTTTAATATAGCATTGTAAATTAAGACATACTGTACATGTTATTGTACTAAACCATTGTGCTTTAATTTTGTAGCTGCAGTAACCAAGAATGACCAGAATGGAGGTCCCAATCCTTGACCTCAAGCTGAAGTGCGGGGAAACCCTCCTTGAGGTCTCTCTGTGGAGGGAACAATCTTTGTTGGAGCTCTATGAAGGAGACTTCATACATCTAAGCCACCTTTGTGGAACTGTTCAACAAAATGGAAAGGGAAAGTTCCATTCTTCAAACAGAACATCCATCAAGGTACTAATGATCATCTATCTATCTATCTATCTATCTATACCTGCCATATCTTGAGCAGCGATGATCAATTTTTTTATATTCCATCGCAACTGTACTCGGGAACCATCTATGCTATAATAAAGGAGCTGCCTATGAAAATTATATTGGTGCACAAAAATTACACAGTAATTAGCTTTAAATAAATTTAAAAAATCGGAACATTACAAGTTGTAATGTAAAGTTATGTATTTTAGTAATTTGTAAGTAGGCTATGTTCATTATATTCATTAATGTTCATTATTGTTCAGTATTGTTGTTGTTGTTTTTTCAGTATATATTGTTTTATAAAAAAATATATTGCACAATCATTAAGGCTGTGTCTGTGACTTCACCGCCCCACAGACGAGTTCAAAAACATTAACCTTAATGCTAATGGACAAAATTTAGAATATT
Organism: Scardinius erythrophthalmus; assembly: GCF_964197995.2. Taxonomy (NCBI): domain Eukaryota; kingdom Metazoa; phylum Chordata; class Actinopteri; order Cypriniformes; family Leuciscidae; genus Scardinius; species Scardinius erythrophthalmus. The sequence continues at coordinate 34,562,239 of NC_138224.1, forward strand.
ACATTTTTTAAATGCTTTTAAAAAAAATGTCTCTTATGTTAACCAATCCTGTAATACTTTGATTCAAATATTATTACAATTTAAAATAACAGTTTTTATTGTTTAAACAGCAAGGAATAGCCGTCATTTCACCGCCTCGTTTAAATATAGATCAGATATAGTCCGGCTATGTGTAATCCACTTCTAGACAAAATAACATTGAATCTGGTTACATGCTATTTTTTTCCGAAATAACTTGCAAAGATGTATGATATTCCATCATGTAAGCAAAGTAAACTGTGATTACAAGGTGTTTGGTTTCATTTCTTTGACATGTTATGTGTTGGCTGTGCGTAGCCACGATTTAGCTCGTAGTCAGACCGGCTATTTGTACCCCACTTATAGTCAAAACTGATTAATTGTAGTTTTTCGGCCAGGCAGCGCATGAGATGGTTGATATCCCATCATGTTCGCATTGGTAAAAATATCTACAAGGTACAAGTGTCATTTCATGACATGGTCGATCTGTAGTCACGATTTAGCTCTGAATTGGATGGGCTATGAGCCCCTGACCAGCATCCCGTAAGGCCACTCCATTTCACAAACCCATATTATATATATATATATATATATATATATATTTATATATGTCCATCCAATTTTATGACAGGTTCAGTGCATTTCAAATTAAATTCAATGGGAATTTACTTTGGAAGGTTTTTTTTTTTTTTTTTTTAAAGGTGTGAAAAAAAAACCTTCTCTGTGAAGTTTAGGAAGCGAAAATTACTTCTCAATAAGACAACACTGTAACGCTTTAGATTACAGCCCGGAAAGTACTGCGTAATTAAAGCGATTTTACAGTGTAACTTTCGGTAATTATAGTGGACCTATAAAGTAAGTATATACGCTGTAAATTCGTCTTAATTCCGCTGTACTTTCCGGGCTGTAATCTAAAGCGTTACCAACAACACCTATAAAAGTCTTTGACATTTATTATCATTAAACCTTAAATTACCTTTTCTTCCTTTTTATTCTTTCATTATGGCCCTCTTCGTCAGAAGTTATTTCCGACGTATGGATATCACAGTCCACATACTTTTTAAGCATCTTCTGTGCTTTTTCTAGTGTTTCTAGTAATATAGATATAAATAATATATAAGATTGAGCATGTATAGTTATCAGTGCATTGAGATAATAAAAATAATATAAATAAATAATATAAAAAAAGAAAAACATTCTTACCACACTTTTTGAGCAATCGAACAGGCTCAAATAGTTTTCATCCATCTTGTCCAGGCTCTTTTCTCTTTACTGCCACCTTTAATTTTGCTTGATTGTATTTTGGCCAGTAGCACTTTTGTTCAAAAAGCCAATTGTCTGGGACAACATCTGTGCTTTTGTCAGGAAATTCTATCAATGCATACTGATTCACTTTATCCATTACTGTCTGGGAAAGATAAGAAATTAGAGAAATGTTGACCCCAGCTGTGATTAGTTCTGGGTTGCTGTGTGTTCAGCTCCCTTTACCCATACCAATCTCAGTGGAGTAAGAGTCAGGCATGAATTCATTTATTTGTATGTAATGCAATGTATTTATTTGTATGCAGTGAAAATAACAGAAAGAGTGGGTGTGGTAAATTAAGTATCTTATTTTTAATGAGCAGGAAGAAAATGAGTGATATTCCCTTCTCTCACAATGTCACTTCAACAAACTTTCAAAGGGTTAGTTTACCCGAGAATTAAAATTCTGTCATAATTTACTCACTTTCATCTTAGAAACACATATTTAAATATTTTTTAATGAAATCTGAGAGATTTTGGTCACTCCAATGACAGTACAGATAACCAAAGCTTTCTAGATCCAAAAATGTCATCGTAATATTAAAAAACGAATCAATATGAATCAAGAGGTTTAATCTAAGTCTTGCTATATATGATGGACAGATTTAATTTAGCCATAATAGACATTGATTAAAACACATGTACAGTGCATTGCATACACCCAAGTGCTTGTATTTGTGCGTAACCCACCAATGAGGATTGTTCTAGTGTGTTATTTACAAACACTAAGTTACTTTTACAAACACAAATTGAATTGAGAGGTGTAATCTATGTTATGACATTTTTGGATCTAGAAAGATTTGGTTATCTGGACTGTCAATGGAGTGACCCAAATCTCTCAGATTTCATTAAAAAAATATCTTAATATGTGTTATGAAGATGAACGAAAGTCGTATGGGTTTGGAGCAACATGAGAGTGAGTAAATGATGATAGAATTTTCATTTTCAGGTTAAAGGTATAGCGGAGGATCTTTCCGAATTTTAGATAAGAACCGCCCTCTCCACTTTTTGAAAAAATGCACATGCGCAACACACTACCTGCTCCCGAGAGGAAACGCCTATTAAACGTGTTCGAGGTTCTCCTCGTGCACACTCTGTTTACAAGTTGCTGTCGGCATCGCTCATACAAGATTACTTTCCAAAAGAAGATTTGCACTTTTTCTCCAAATAGCATGCCAAACTTTACCTGTCGAGTAGAAACTTCGCGACTGAGGCATCAGTGGGAAGCCCAACCTGTGTTTTCAGCGCACACCATCGTGTGAAACAATCTCCCAAAAACACTCTGATCTTGTTTCTCTCTTCTGAGGCCTTTCTCTTCTTCTCATACAGTTCGTACAAACCTTTTCTCTTGCGACCCTCAGACATTTTCAAAGGACCCGGTGGAACGGCGAGCTTCAATGAATGGCTTAAACCGTAGCTCTAGCTCACCACCACACATAAACACCTGAAAGTGTGCATGCGCAGAAAGCGAAAACTAAGGGGCGAGCACGTACGACGGCCTTACGTAAACATATCACCAGAATGATTGACACTTAGGTGGACCAATAGTTTACACTACCCACCCGGAAAAAGAAAATCCTCCGCTATACCTTTAACTAACCCTATAGGATATAGTCCTATATATTCTGAACAATTTATATCCACTATTTCAATACTTTGTGTATTTAAATTTAAAATAATTTCCAAAAGCCTGACACTACATCTGTGCTCACTCTGCTGAACAAACACTATCTGCAATGGAGAAGGGGTATCGCAAAAAACCCATTCTCATTTTCAAGAAGTACGTACTTGTATTTTACACTGGACAAAGGTACTATTTCAGTCTTTTCTTGCAAGACAGAGACTCTATAACATCCAAGTGCACAGTCGCCGCATGGATAAGTGTAAAATGATTCTGTTTTTTGGAACCTCTGACACGCTATATGAACGCTTTCATTCTGTTTGATTATGTCCTAAACTAGTCAGTGTCGATTTTTATTCAATTGTCTCCTTGTTTGGGTGACAAAACAAAATCTGAGAAATGCACCTTTTTTAGCTCTTTTGAACTTGATGACAGAAGTAGATCTCCATCAGATTGATGAGATTCTTTTGGAAGCATTTCTGAAAGTCTTTTAACAACCTGCTGTAAAAGACGATCTGGTTTTCTAACCAATCGTTTCAATTCACCCAGGTAATTCTCATATGGAAATGCCGCTATATTATCAAGAGGGTCGAATGCTTTATACTCGTCTGCAAGATGGATAACCTGGTGGACATTGAAAACTACTTCGTCTGTGCCATACAATCTGATGTAATGTGTTACAAATTACAACAGAGCCTTTTTAGCAAATTCAGTCATTGAATCAGAGAGGCCGGGACTAAGCAGCAGAAACATGCCAACAGAAAAGAGAAGGAAGTTGTCATAAATTGCGGATTCAACACATCCTTTTAAAACAACGAAGACCAGTGTATATCATGAACTGGCGGAACTCTGTGGCCTTCCATCTATCCACATCTGTCAAAGAATGAGGTTTCCTGGCAAACTCTTGAGGCATAAAAGAACGGAGAACAAGAAGTCTGTCTGAAATCTCTGCTATACGCTGTGATGACAACCTTGTTCTAAGCTTTTTCCCTTTCATCCACATTTGAATTAATCTCCTCATTACTCCAAGACAGCAGGTGTGCATGTAGTCTAACGGGAAATGGGTTACCATTTTTACTAGTTCGTGTAAAGGACTTAAACTATTGTTCAAATGGTGTTCTTCATTTGTCATCATTTCATAATGCATGTCAGTACGCAGTGGAGCATCCGTTTCAGGATATGTCATTTTATTAGACCATACTCCAGTCTGGGAACATTTGTCACAACCAAAACAGCCATTGTGAGGCTTGACATTTTTGATGAATGCTCGTGCAGGGGCGTCGCAAATAAAGGAGGAGACAACAACTTTAAAATGAGTACCATTCTTTACAATGCCTTCTTGCAAAACCACTTTTAATTCTGCAATAAAATCTTTCAAATACTCCCAGAGTGAGCTCGGTTTACTATTGCCACAGAACAAACCAATTACAAATGGAGATTGTGTTTTATCACAGTCAACTGTTGCAAGAATTGGCCAAAATTGTGTTCTGGAGCTTTTAAACAGGGGGATGCCATCAATATTAAACTGCAAAGCAAGTTTTTAAATTTTCTGAAATATTGGAGATCCTACCTAATATGTTTTGCAAGCCATTTACCAGTCCAAAATGGTAATATTCACTATTGCAGATCTTTACTACGGGTACGTTTGTCTGTGTACCAAGAAGAGTGCTTGCATCCTTGGGCAAACCAGGAAATTCTGATCTTAGGATTGCCCATAGTGCTGTTAGAGCTACTAGAGGGATGAAAAAAGATGCTGCCCATGTTTGCAGTTTAGTTTGCAACTGATTAAGTGAATTATTGCTACTGCTATCAGATTCATTTGATTGGATACTACCAGGATCAGAGAGATTGTTAGAATTACAGAAGAAATCAGCCTCTGTGTTTTTTTTCCAGATCACATGAGTTCTCATGTGGGGACAAAAGAGAGTCAAGTCAAGTCAAGTCAAGTCAACTTTATTTATATAGCGCTTTTCACAATACAGATTGTATCAAAGCAGCTTCACAGTATTAAATAAAATAGTACATCAGTGTTTGTTTCTGGTGTAAAACATCCACGTTTGGTAATGCAGATCAATAGCACTGTTGAATCGATTAATCAATTTAAGTATCCCCAACTGAGCAAGCCAAAGGCAACAGTGGCAAGGAACCGAAAAACTCCATCAGGTGACCTAATGGAGAAAAAAAACCTTGGGAGAACCCGGGCTCAGTCGGGGGCCAGTTCTCCTCTGGCGTTTATGAACTATAGAGACCGGATTTAACTGTAAGATTAAAATATTATATGAATGCCTGGCTGAAGAGATGCGTCTTTAATCTAGTTTTAAACTGGGAGAGCAAATCTGAGCAACGAACAGTATCAGGAAGACTATTCCAGAGTTTTGGAGCTAAATGTAAAAATGCTCTCCCTCCTTTGGTGGATCTGGATATCCTAGGTATGACCAAAAGCCTCGAATTTAGTGATCTTAAAGAGCGCGATGGATTATAGGGCGATAGAAGATCCGTTAAATAAACTGGAGCTAAGCCGTTTAGGGCTTTATAAGTCAGTAGCAATACCTTGTAATTAATACGGAACTTTATAGGTAACCAATGTAGTGATGATAAAATTGGTGTTATATGGTCAAACTTTCTTGATCTAGTAAGAACTCTAGCGGCGGCATTTTGGACTAACTGTAGCTTGTTTATTGAGGATGCAGGACAACCAGCTAATAAAGCATTACAGTAATCTAGTCTCGAGGTCATGAATGCATGAACTAACTTTTCTGCATCAGAAACTGATAGCATGTTACGTAACTTAGCAATATTTCTAAGGTGAAAAAAGGCTGTTTTTGTAACATATGAAATATGATTTTCAAAAGACAAGTTACAATCTAATATAACACCCAGGTCTTTTACTGTAGAGGATAAAGTAACAGGACACCCTACTATGTTAAAGTTGTATTGTAAGAGGTTTTGTGGGCAGTTTTTTGAACCGATAAGTAGTACCTCTGTCTTATCTGGATTTAATAAAAGAAAAATGTGTGCGTCATCCAATCTTTTATATCTTTAACACACTCTGTCAATTTGGATAATTTAGCGTTTTCATCCGGCCGTGATGAAATATATAGTTGAGTGTCATCAGCATAACAATGGAAACTAATTCCATGTTTCCTTATAATATTTCCAAGTGGCAGCATATATATTGAGAATAATAGAGGGCCTAACACAGATCCTTGCGGCACTCCATAGTTTACTGGAGTTATGATCGATTTTTCTCCGTTTAAATAGACAAAATGGTAGCGGTCAGATAGGTATGATCTGAACCAGCTTAATGCTTGTCCTTGAACACCGGTATAGTTTTGTAGCCGATCTAAGAGTATTGTGTGATCTATAGTATCGAACGCAGCACTAAGATCAAGTAAAACTAGTATTGAGATACAGCCTTGGTCAGAAGCTAAGAGTAAATCATTTGTGATTTTAACAAGCGCAGTTTCAGTGCTATGATGCGGCCTGAACCCAGACTGAAACTTTTCATAGGTGTCATTTTCTTGCAAGAAAGAGCCCAGTTGGGCAGACACAACTTTTTCTAATATTTTGGACATAAAAGGAAGATTTGAAATGGGTCTATAATTTGCTAGGTTATTTGGGTCTAATTGTGGTTTCTTAATTAGAGGTTTTATAACTGCCAGTTTAAATGTTCTTGGAACATGACCTAAAGATAAAGACGAGTTAATAATATTGAGGAGAGGCTCTTCCACTATAGGTAACACTTCTTTCAATAGTTTAGTTGGTATGGGATCTAATAAACATGTTGTTGTTTTAGAGGAAATGATAAGTTTATTTAACTCTTTTTGTTCTATAGTTGTAAAGCACTGTAATTGTTCTTGCGGGGTGATAATCGAGGCTGAATTATAAGGCGCGATTGAAGATTGAACGTTTACAATTGTGGATCTGATGTTTTCTATTTTCTCAGTGAAAAAATTCATGAAATCATTACTACTAAACTGTAACGGAATATTTTGTTCAGGTGACGCTTGTTTATTTGTTAGTCTAGCCACGGTGTTAAATAAGAACCTAGGATTGTTTTGGTTATTTTCTATTAGTTTGCGGAGGTGCTCAGCCCTGGCCTCTTTTAGGGCCTTTTTATAGCGTGACATACTGTCTTTCCAAGCGATTCTAAAAACCTCTAAATTAGTTTGTTTCCATTTACGCTCTAAATTACGGGTTTCTCTCTTTAGAACACGAGTAGTATTGTTGTACCATGGTGCTTTAATTTTCTCTCTGACCTTTTTTAGTCTCATAGGTGCAACAATATCCAATTTTCCAGAGAGAATGGTGCTCATAGTGCTGGTTAGTTCGTCTAGTTCATCTGTTTGTTTAGGTTCAGGCAGCAGCTGAGATAGATCCGATAAGCAATTTGAAAAATTATCTATGGTGGATGGAAGGATTGTTCTGCCTAATCGATAACGCGGCGCAGCATGATATATTACCGGGGTACGTAATATGCAAGTTACCATGTAATGGTCAGTTACATCATCACTTTGCGGAATGATATCTATATCGGTTGGATCGGTTCCATGTGATATAATTAAATCGAGTGTATGATTAAAACGATGAGTTGGTCCGGTAACGTTTTGCTTAACCCCAAAGGAGTTTAATAAGTCTATAAACGCAGCCCCTAATGTATCATTTTGATTATCTACGTGTATGTTAAAATCTCCAACAATTAATATTTTATCGACATTGACCAATAGATCTGAGAGAAAATTTGCAAATTATTTTAGGAAATCAGCGTAAGGCCCTGGTGGTCTATATAGGGTAGCCAAGGCTAAAGATAATAGGGATGTTTTTCTATCATCTAAGAGCGTAACATTTAGTACAAGTACTTCAAATTAAATAAACTTATAACCCGTTTTCTGAGTAACATTGAGAATATCTCTATAGATAGTTGCAATACCGCCGCCACGACCAATCAGACGGGGCTCGTGCTTATAGGAGTATCCTGATGGAGTAGACTCATTTAGACCGAAATAATCATTTGGTTTAAGCCAGGTTTCAGTAAGGCAAAGTACATCGATGCTATTATCTGTGACTATTTCATTTACAATAACTGCCTTAGGTGTGAGTGATCTAATGTTTAACCTGTTAACCTTTGCCAGTGCGCCCGCGCACTGAAGCGTTTTTTTTTATTATTTAGTTCAAATTTACTATCAGATTTAATGTTATGCCTTGACAAACTATACATCATTAAAAAGATATAATACTCAAGTTTCAGTATTTGACCACTATTGTATTCTGAGAAACTTATAGCGACAGTTATTTCTAAATTTCTGTCAGGAGTTATGAAATGAAAAAATGAGTCGATACCTTTAATATGAATTATGCGCGTCAGCCGCTTTCATTCATAAAAAAACTCCCGTGCTGTCGTCATGACAGCGATACACAAAACAACGTCCCTCAGGGCTTTTAGCTCAAAAATGTGCAGATTTGGAGAAATATTGATAGATTCTCATAGGTTTACATCAGATTTCTATTGACAGGAATAATATTTATTGAATTTATACCCAAATGCGTCGATGTAATCTTTATGAGCGTTTGGCACTCTCATTTACTGGGTTTTCAATTCATACCAGAAGCCTGAGGGCGCTATAAGCACAATAATAACCCATATATGGGACATGAAGAAGAGCCATAATCATGTGACATTCCAGGACGTCACTGATACCAGAGATACACACAAAGCTAACAAGAGATAGCGCTGTATCATGCAGATACAGATATTTTGAAGACAATAAACATGATTGCAATGATATTCGAGTTACCTGTGTTTTTCAAGCCATGCCAGGTATTTTAATAATAATAGATTATATGTATAATGTAATGCTAATCTATAGACCATCATTGTGCAGAATATGATCAAATAGTATATTTTCTGTCAGATTTTTTTTATCTGATGTCAAATTAGATCACAGAAGATTATTTAAAACACTTCACTTGCGTTTTAAAGTAAGTTTGAAGCACAAACATGGTTTTAATCTCATAAATTGTCATGTATTGATGGTGTGCTAAGCTAACATGCTAGCTAGCTCTAGGTGCTTCTATCTTGAAAAAAATGAACTAAATACAGAGTTTTAGACTTATCATCTTCAGATTTTAAACATAAAATGTTTAGACATGTGGCTTTAGCTGTAGTGCATTTCTAGATTGCTACAGGGTCAACTTCAATTTTATTTTCATGAAGATGTTTCATAAAAATAAATTTCTAATAACTTTACAAAACTTTAAAGCTATTTATAAAAAAAAAATTCATTATGACAATAATTAATTCTACATTTACAATAAACTGCCAGGTGTCAGCTTTCAAATGAGATCATACTTGTGCTTTTAGTGCAAAGGGTTCATGAACTGTATCTGTTTCAGTGTGGGTATGTCATTTCTGGGGATTTTTCAAAAGTGGGCTTGCAGCTTAACAGGTTAAAAGACCTAGCTTTAGAAATTGTTTTTGTTTACTAATAGCAACATTTTCTGTTTTAATAACAATTAGATTTTTCCTAGATCCTGCAGTAGATTTATTATTTGATCGCACTAAACGAGGAATAGACACAGTTTCTATGCACTGTTCTACACTAGTATTTATATCAGTTAATTTGGTGCAGCAGAGACTATGATTTGGACTTTTGGTTACTAGTCAAAAGGTATTTAACATTTTGGAGATGTTATCTGACAGAAGATCCGATCCGAATCTGTTTGGGTGTAAGCCATCAGCACGGTAAAGCCTAGGACGCTCCCAAAACAGATTCCAATTATTTACAAAGAGCAGTTTCTGCTCATTGCACCATGACGTTAACCATTCATTTAGCGCGAATAATCTACTAAACTTGTCATGTCCTAGACGGTACGTGGGAAGCGGTCCTGACACAATGATCGTTATATCAGGCGATGTGCTGCGTACCGTATCGATCAGATTCCTGAAGTCTTTCTTCAGAACTTCCGTCTGGCGCAGCCTGATGTCGTTCACTCCCGCGTGCAATACCAAAGTTCCGACGCGCTCGTTATCTTTCAGAATCTCAGGAACGCGAGCAGCGATTTCAGAAACACGAGCACCAGGAAAGCAGTGACTGTGCACCTTATTTTTACCTGATGTAGCATGGACGTGCCGAACGATGGAATCGCCGATGATCACAGCATCGCGTTCTTTTTCGCGAAGAGCGGAGAAGCGGTTTTGTGTGGATAACTCGAAAACCGGGAGGGTCGGAGAGGGTCTTGGTCTAGACCTGACTCGCGTCTTCCGCTGCGGAAATATCCAGGCTTCGTGGTGGCGTGTTGGAGCCGGAGTGAACGAGACCATGGCTGATCGCGACCTTGGCGCTCGGGACCGATGCCGAGTAACGCACGGAGTAGACGAGGTCGGAGTCAGCGGGTTAGTAACATTAATCTCTGATTTGTGAGCATCAGCGCGTGATGTTTCAAGAGCCAAACGCCTCTCAGCTCGGCCTGTCTCACTAAAAGGTCGTGGATCTGTTTCTCAACAGCTTCCAGCTCAGACTGCACCGCGTGCAGCTCAAATGTGTCCTCACCTGCACCAAAAGGTAGACTACTTACATCTGATATATTCGCCATTTTAACAGATGGACAGTAAGTTAGCAACGACACTACCAGTGATGCTATCAATTAATACTAATTTCTGACAAGCGTCTTAGATATAATCCGTCTTTTAAGTGGTACGGGTGTAGAGTAGACGCACGATAGGTGAAAAATGTTTGTAAGTGAGTGTTGAGAAGACGCGTTCAGCCGTGATCCCCGGGAGTAACCTATAAGAGTATCCAGCGTTGGATCACTAACAGGCTTGAGACACGTCTGCTCAACAGTCCGCGTTGTAACTATGAGGTTTGAGCAGTAGTGTTTCTCAGTGAGGAAAAGTAGAAAAATGTTTGTTGTAAGTAAGTTTAAAGAGTAAAATCAAGAATTATAAATCAAATCGATAGAGCTCCAAAGACAACAACGCGTTCAGACACGACGCATGCGCATTGGACTAAGAGCTTCAACATCTGTTAGTGCGCATACTAGGATCACACATTGCTTCCATATAGTTTCCATTATAGAGGAAACTATATTACAAGAAGATGTGAGATCTCTACTTTCAGAGTCTTGACATTTGTGACAATGAACAGATTCCTCAGTGTTTTTAGTTTGTGTTTTGTATTCATCTAAAATCTCTTTCTATCTCTTGTACACTGGCCAAAGTCTTTCTCCTTTCTCCTTTTCTCCTTTAGTCCAATAAGACATTGTGGTATGTGTGTGTTATTGTCATTATTATATTTATGTATTTGGTAATATAAATATTTATATGTACAGGTATATTGTTTTTAGTCAAGCAAGGTGTTAACTGATGTGTTGTAAAGTGTGAATTGTTTAGAATTATTTGTTTACCTAGTATGATAAAAATGATTTTGGAAAATGCTCCTGAAAAACAAAAATGAGATAGATCAAAATAATTGTTAATATTGTGTAGTTTAGTGCAATTAATGTCAAACCTTTTTCTTTTGTTTGTCTTTTTTGAGAAAAAACATGCATGTACTGTACCTGATATATATCCAAAAGATTAGATTAAAAATGCTGTCAATCATCTTTTATTCATTTTTTATATTTCATATATTTTATTAATCTTTTATTCATTCCAGAGGACTAACAGCAATATTATAATAATTATAATTACAAACTATTAGCCATTATAAAGAGATGAAGTCTATAGTACTCATTTTGTCCATTAGATGGAGCAAAAGAAATCACTTGTAAAACATTTTGTTTTATCGGTCTCCATTATTTTTAATGACAAACAAAAGCCTGAATTAAATTTTAATGTAGGGTACTGACAATACAGTTTAATAAAACAAGTTTACGGATAAAGTTGTGTGACAATTATAATTAAGTATTTAACTTTGTTATATCTCAATATTGAAGACATTGGTCAAGTTTCCAGACGTTTAGACATAAAATGAAGGGACAAGTGTATTTCCCACAATATACATTATTTTATTTGTATAAAGACACTTATTTAGTGCTGTATGAAGAATACAGCAAACCTTTTATTTGCAAAATTGCAAGCAAAATAAGCAAATTAAATAATATAAATAAACACAAGCTCGGAAGTGCCCACAAACTTGGTACTGTGACTTAACTTGATCCTTAGAAGGAACTGCCTTTTTTGTGCACTGGGATTGAGACTTGATAATAAGGACTTTTGTTTTGACTTTAACATGCGTTACTTGCTCCCATCTCTGTCGATGTTGTTCCTCACAACCGGTATTATATCGTGGCAAGCCTATTGCAAATATTTGAAGTTTAAAAATCAGTAAATAAAATAAACATCAATGTGATTTATTGCTAATTTATGGCCATTGTACCCACATATTGTTAAATGACTTTAAACCTAAATATTGATTAAATAAAAAAATGTAAAAAATGAATATGTATATAAAATTGTATAATACTTACTCTTTCGCCAATATGAGCCCAAAACAAGAAGCGGTCTGTAAAAAGAAAAATATAATAATATAATTATAAAAAAAACAAGTTATTTAAATCCTTAAGACAAATTATTATTGCTGCATGATGTATCTGTTTGAACTAAATACAAATACTAAGAAAGTGTCTGACACTCAGTCAAAAAAATATACTCGCAAGGAAAAAAAGCCAAAGATGCTTAGTGCCAAAACTAAGAGTCGTCGGGTTGACAGTCGTTGAGAGTTGGGGTGCTGCTGATGACACATAAACAAAGTGGAGAGAGGAAAAAAAAACAAAACACATTATTGGTGGAAGATAGCAGAATTTTCATCTGGGGAAACTGTCTGTTAATGTCACGTAGGTCCCTCTTCATTTCTTTGAGAAGCAGCACACTTTTCACATGTCCTAGGTCATTGCCTCCACAGTGAATCACTAGCACATTCGGAGCAGTTCTTCCTTTAAGGCACTGTTGGAAGAAGGGAAGGAGGACTCCCCAACACATGCCTCCCCTGCCAAACCAGCCACTCCAAGATTGGTGCCTATGGTCTCTCTTGCTCGCTGTTGGCCACGTCTAATGTAACTGTCACCAATAATCCAGACTCTGTGCACACCTTTCTTTTGAGTAGTGGATTTTCTGCTAGGTTGAATGTGAACTGTTGACTTGACTTTGCTCATGTTAAATCCAAATGTGGTTTTATTTAGAAGGGCAATCCAAACACGTAATCCAATTCACAGGCAAAAATCAAACACAGGAAGGCAGTCCAAACTATCAGGAAAACAAAACAGGCGAGGGTCAGAGGCAAAAAGTGTAATCCAGCGAACAGAGCATAAAATCCAAAAACCGAGAGACAAGAAAACAGAACGCTCATAAATGCAGTACGAATAAAGCAAGACTTGGTTAATTCGTTAAGACTTAACTTAACTTCGTTAAGACTTCATTAATGATCATTGTGAACATTTTTAATTAGAAATTATGCTAGATTGTTTTCTAAGATGTATATCCGTTTAATTTGTAAAGGCATTACTGGTGACTCTAACTTGCTGCATGATGTATCTGTTTGATGATCTACTGTAAATACAAATACTAAGAAAGTGTCTGACACTCAGTCAAAAAAATATACTCAAGAAAAAAAGCCAAAGATGTTTTGTACTTTGGCTCTCAAAAGAGCCGTTGGGGTGTATTTTAGGTGCTGCAAGACACAAAAAAACATTATTCAGACATTACTGTTCAAATTACACTTTTTTCCTTAGATCATTTATGAGCATCATGGCAAATCAGAGATGTATGATGACTATTAGATTGATCACTTAAGACAATCAGATGTCAGTTAACCCTATAAAAAACAACAAAGAATCATTATTTTCATGAAATTATTAATGGTTGTGTAAATATTTACAATAACATTCGAAAAAGTTTTTGTTAGAAGTCAAAAATGACAAGGAAAAACGCCATGCAATGTCAATGGAGACTGAGAATTTCCCCCGTGTGGGCGTGGCCTAAATGCGCTCTGTCTCTAGACGGATTCTAATATAATTATTATAAAATAATAAAATTATTATACAATAATTGTATAATTTATTTATTTTAAAGTAACGATAACGGATTTTCTCTATCCCAAATGACGGCACACAGTCGTAACGGCATTTAACGGTATTTAATTATAAATTATTATATCACATTATAGCGGCTAGTGGACGGTGGGGAAAAAAACGGAAAACCTTTGTTTATGTGAAAAGTAGTGTTACATTTACTGGAAAACACAGTTAATCAATTTTGAGACAATTAAAAATGTTCATTACGTGAAAGATGCAGTTATTTATCTTATTTATCTGGTTACCCTGAGTAGGGGTGAATAGCCTAGTACGCTATAATTAGATTTTATTATTTACTTTCTTCAGAGTTTTAAGTGTCATTTACCTTTGTATGTTTTAAAAGTAATGTACCTAAATTGGTTAAGTAAAAAGTACTTTACCTCAAAAATGCTGGTAGAATATGAATGTCCACTTACAATGAAAACGTCTCTGGTTACTTACGTAACCTATGTTCTCTGAATAGGGAACGAGACGCTGCGGATAGCCCAGTGGGATATTCTCTGAATGTGCCGATTGTCTGAAGCCCTATAGAATCACGCCAATTCATTGGCTGATGGCGCCCGCGCAATCTGGCTCCGCCCCGACGCTCTTACGTCGCATCATTACATATTCGCTCGCGCCATCTGCTCCTCAGATTTCTCTGCCGAAAAGAAAAACTGTCAGCAGCGCGAGGAGCTTGGCAGCTAACACAGCGTCTCGTTCCCTATTCAGAGAACATAGGTTACGTAAGTAACCAGAGACGTTCTCTTTTATAGGTTCACTCAACGCTGCGGATAGCGCAGTGGGAACGGACTACCAAACTCGCCAAGCTAGAGCGCTTTCAATGACTGGTACATGAAGAGACAACGACCAAGATGAGTTCAAACAGAAAGAACCTGGGAACCCGGGGTCATGTCAAGATCCAAATTATAGAACCTTACAAAAGTGTGCGGAGAGGACCAGCCTGCCGCAACACAAATGTCCTCCAAAAGTGTTCCTCTAAAAAGAGCTTGAGAAGATGCCACACTTCTGGTGGAATGTTCTAATGGAATGCTCTAATGCTAAGAGGTGAAGGCAAGCCACGCACCTCGTAAGCCAACGAGATAGCTTCTGTGACCCAGTGAGAAATCCTCTGCTTTGATGCAGCAAGCCCACGGCGGCCAGCACCGAAGCAAACCAGAAGCTGGTTAGATTTCCTCCAACCGCCTGAGCGGTCTACATATATCTTAAGAGAACAAACTGGGCAGAGCAAGTTAAGCTTCCTATCTTCCTCAGAAGAAAATGGAGGAGGGTGGAAAGCGTTAAGATTAACCACCTGCGAGCGGAAAGTTGTGGAAAGAACTTTAGGGACATACCCTGGTCTCAGCCTCAAGGAAACCTTGACCAAGCCAGGAGCAAAGTCCAAGCAAGACTCGCTAACAGAAAGAGCTTGTAAGTCTCCTACCCTCTTTAATGAGGACAAAGCCAACAAAAGAGAAACCTTGAGAGTCAGAATCCGCTCCGGAGCTGACTCCAAGGGCTCAAAGGGGGCCTTCGTCAAACCCTCTAGGACAACAGAAAGGTCCCACGAGGGAACTCTAGGGGAGCGAGCCGGTTTCAGGCACTTAACCCCACGCATGAAGGCCGAAACTAACCTTAGTTTCCCCAAACTAACTATTGTGCTGCAATAGCTGCGACATAAACTCTGAGAGTGGTAGCAGCTGCTCCAGAAGCAAACTTCTCCTGCAGGAATTCCAGTACTGAACCAACAGGGCAGTTAACTGGACTCCTAGCATGTGCTAAGCACCATGCCTCAAAAACCTTCCATTTGGAAGGATATAGCCTCCTTGTAGAAGGGGCTCTAGCACTCGCAATGGTCTCCTGAACGTCAGTTGGGAGATCAGAACTTAATGCTAATGGCCTCTGATTGGCCAAACATACAGCTTCCACATGTCTGGGCGAGGATGCCATATCCTGCCCTGCAGCTGGGGACAGCAGGTCCTCCCTGACCGGGATCTTCCAGGGGGAAGATTCCAGCAGAGGAATTAGCTCCGAAAACCATGGCTGAGACGGCCAGAACGGAGCTACCAGGAGGAGGCTGACTCCGCTCTCTCTCACTCTGGCCAAGACCGCCTGGATCAGTTTGATGGGCGGGAAGGCATAGAGTTTCTGCGTTGGCCAAGGGTAAGCGAACGCATCTATCCCTAATGGAGCCGGGGGACTCAGGGAGAACCACAGCGGGCATTGGGACGACTCTTGAGATGCAAAGAGGTCCACTTCCGCCTCTCCGAAAACCTCCCAGATCAGGGCCACTGTCTGGCGTTTCAACATCCATTCTCCCGATCTGAGTTTCTACCTCGACAGAAAGTTTGCTGCGAGGTTCAGAACCCCTGGGACATGAACTGCTCTCAGAGATAGGAATCAGCTCTGAGACCACAGGAGAAGGTGACGCGCATGCCTGTCCAGGGTGCGCGACCGAGAACCCCCCTGCCGGTTCACATGAGACACCACTGCCATGTTGTCTGTTCTGACAATTACATGGTGTCCCTCCAGAAGAGGGAGAAAATGATGCAGAGCCAGAAAAACGGCTCTTAACTCCAGGCAGTTTATGTGCCAAGAGAGAGTCTCGCCAGTCCAGACCCTACACGCTGGTCTGCCCTCGAAAACTGCTCCCCAGCCGGTGAGAGAGGCATCCGTCGTAATCATCTGGCGACGAAATACCGCACCCATGCTGACCCCTTTCCGAAGAAAAAGAGGGTCCCGCCAAACTGACAGGGCTCGAAAGCAACTGCGCGATACCTTCAGTAGGTGAAGGGCCAAAGGGCCAAACCCCTGAGAGCTTCATCCACCACATGAAGGGTCTCATGTGGAGCAGGCCCAGCGGTAGCACGGAGGAGGCCGCGGCCATCAGGCCCAGCATCCTGCGGCAAGTGCCCACAGACACATGATGGCCTAGCGAAAAACGGGCCAAACATGACGTCAGACTGGAAATCCGTGCAGGAGCCAAGCGGGCCTGCATGAGAACGGAATCCATGTTCACCCCCAAGAAAACGGTGCTTTGAGCCGGAGCAAGAACACTCTTCTCCGAGTTCAACCTCAAACCGAGAGACTGGATATGACTCAGGACGATGTCTCTGTGGTGGGTCACTAGCTCCCTGGACTGGGCTAAAATGAGCCAATCGTCCAGGTAATTTAGAATACAGATGCCCTGGAGCCGCAAAGGGGCCAGAGCTGCATCCATACACTTTGTGAATGTCCTTGGGGCCAGAGCGAGGCCGAAGGGAAGGACCCTGTACTGGAACGCTCTTTCTCCAAAGGCGAACCTGAGGAACTGCCTGTGTCGCCGTACAACCTGGATGTGAAAGTAAGCATCCTTTAGGTCTACTGTCACGAACCAATCCCCTGGCCGAATCTGAGATACGATAGCTTTCAGCGTCAACATCTTGAATTTCCCTTTGTAAAGGGCGAAGTTCAGTCGGCGGAGGTCCAGTATGGGACGCAAACCGCCGCCCTTCTTCGGGACCAGGAAATAACGGCTGTAAAAGCCCCGTTCGGTTTCCCCTGAAGGAACCTCTTCTATTGCTCGTTTGAAAAGGAGGGATGAAATTTCCTGCTGAAGTACAGAAGCCTGAGTGGCGCTGTCTACTACGGTAGGAAAGACCCCCTTGAAACAAGGGGGATTGTGGCAAAACTGAAGAGTGTAGCCGAACCGAACTGTGCGAAGAACCCAAGACGATACCCCTGGTAAGCGCTCCCATTCTTGAAAGGAATGTGAAAGGGGAAGAGGGATGTTGTAATGCAGACGACATACCTGAGTGAGGGTGCCGTGTTGACGTACGTGAGGTAGAGAAGTTGACTGTGCAGGAGAGCCCTTGGCGTCCTGACACGTGATGGGAGGCATCGATGCTGGGGTCATGGTGACCAGGTCCACCCGCTCCGGAGGAAAGCGAAAAGTGCCTCCGAGGATGCGACCGGCAGTTATAGAGAGTGTCGGGGGTGAGGGGAGAAAGTAAAAAGCGTCTCCTTCCTCCCGCCGGGCTGAGTAGAGATGGTGAAAAATGGCCTGCACTTCGAGACACTCTGGGTGGCGAAGGTGACAGGGCAAGGAAAGGAGAGCTGGGAGGTGGGCAGAAACGCTTGCGCGGTCTGTCCCAACCTTGAGGAAGCAGAGGAGCTCTCCTTTTACCGACCGGAGGGTCAGGAACGGTTCTGGACCGCCGGAGCGGTCGGTTTGTCAGACCGCTTCATCTGTAGGCGCTTGTGAGGCCGTTGACGGGGAAACGGGCGACCGCGGGCTCCCCAAACCGTGGAAGGTGGGGGATGCACCAGTTCGCTCCTGCTGGAAGAGAACTCCGGTGTAAAAGAGGGACGTTCTCTGGGTCGAACAGGGGAGGGAGCCTAGCCCTTTCCTTTCCTAGCCCTCCTGGGCATGAACTGTCTGAACGCGGCCGATTGGGATTTGGAGGAGCGGAATTTCTCAACCACCGTGTTGACCGCCTCACCAAACAACCCTGTTTGAGAAATGGGGGCGTCCAGGAGGAAAACCTTCTCCTTGTCACGGATCTCCGTGAGATTAAGCCACAAGTGGCGTTCCACCACAACGGAACCAGCCATAGAGCGACCTATAGCGCGTGCGGTATGCTTGGTGGCTCTTAAAGCTAAATCCGTAGCCTCACAGAACTCCTTGACCGCTTCAGGGGTCACGCCGTCGCCCTCGTCCATTTCCTTCAGGACGTCCGCTTGGTAGGCCTGAAGAATGGCCATAGTGTGCAGGGTCATGCCTGCCTGCCCAGCCGCCATTTTGGATTTCCCAATGAGAGAGGAAGTAGTCCTACATGCTTTAGAGGGGAGGAGGGGGCGCGACTTCCAGGACGGTGCAGACGACGGAGCAAGATGGTTGGCTAAAGTTTCCTCAATCGCCGGAATGGCGGAGTAGCCCTGTTCCACAGAACCTACTAGGTTGGTGAAATCAGCAGCTGCCGCATTAGTGAGGCACGCAGAGAAAGGCTGCTTCCAGGATCTGGAAATCTCGTGATGCAGATCACTGAAAAATGGCAGCTTTCTCCGTTGAGGCCTAGAATTAGGGCCACTGAGAAGTCTCTCGTCGAGTTTCGACGACTGAGATTCGCGGGGCTCGTCGGGTCAATCAATAGCGAGCTTCTCCGTAGCGCGTGAAAGTACGTCAACGAGCTCCGCATAGGCCGCAGTAGGGCGCGCTTCCTGGCCGCTCGGCGGGATAACCTCGTCGGCGAGAGTAGGCCAGAAATCCTTGGAGTCGGAAGCCTCGGTAAAAAGTACATCCTCCAGCCCGAAAGAAACCGCGTCGCGTGCTCCCGGGCTGGGGCGCAAATAATCGTGTGAAAATTCGACTGGCATGCCTCACGCGTGCCGGAGGGAGAGAAAGAACGGGGCTCGTCTGCTCGAACTCCACATCCTCAAGGTCTACATCCGAACCCCAAGTCGCGGATCCTCGAGAGGCCTCGGGAGCGCGACAGGGGGAGACGAATGATTCCCTCTCAAAAACCGCAAGCCGCGATTTGAGGGTCTTGAGCAACAAATTTTCACAGAATTTGCATTTAGACGATCCTATGACTGCCTCGCGCGCATGTGAAAAACCCAAACATTTAACACACTTACTGTGTGGGTCGTCGTTAGCGATGTAACGAGCACATGGCGGAGTACAGCGTCGGTATTCCATGGCAACTTCACCGTAAGGAGAAACAGAGTTCCGCTTGAACAGTCGCAGAAGCGCCGAGAATAATCCAGAAGTCGTTTGAGCTCAGAAAAATCACGAGCGAAGGGCAACGTGACCGCTTCGTTCTGAAGGCAGAGAAATCTGATGAGCAGATGGCGCGCGCGAATATGTAATGATGCGACGTAAGAGCGTCGGGGCGGAGCCAGATTGCGCGGGCGCCATCAGCCAATGAATTGGCGTGATTCTATAGGGCCTCAGACAATCGGCACATTTAGAGAATATCCCACTGCGCTATCCGCAGCGTTGAGTGAACCTATGAAAGAGAACCGGGTTCTGCGCACAGTGGTCACAACCCCTGCTTATATACTGGCAGGTTTCGTGGGCTTGGCACAAGCACTAATGTATATTATTGTATTTTATTTTTTAAATGTACATTTATATAATGATACCTTGCATTGCCTTAAAAAAAGGGATTTACCACAATAATTTAGTAAATATAAGTTATACACTTTAGAATATAAATATGTTAACTAAATTGGCTAGATTTACTAAATTAATTAACAAATAAAGCTGCAAGCAGCGATACAGGGGCCAAGCCATTCAAGGCACAGAATGCAGACCAAGTATGGTGCACAGCAAGCACATCAAGCACAACAGGCACATCATGTACAGTACCACAGCAAGTACTGTAAGCACAACAGTAAGGTGAAACCTATGTTTGGTATCTTTGGACTATGCAAGGATTCAGGAACCTAAGGGGATATCTCCTGTGAAAATAAAATTGGATATCATCTGTCTTGCATGATGCTCTAA
This sequence comes from Scardinius erythrophthalmus, assembly GCF_964197995.2. Classification (NCBI taxonomy): domain Eukaryota; kingdom Metazoa; phylum Chordata; class Actinopteri; order Cypriniformes; family Leuciscidae; genus Scardinius; species Scardinius erythrophthalmus. The sequence goes on from NC_138224.1 coordinate 34,582,716, forward strand.
ATCTAATGAGATTACTTTTATCCAGCAATTATTGGAGACAAGCGTAAGGCGATAAGACATGCCAGTATGGCTGGAAGTGTCAGATTAACTGCAGCAATGAGCAATTAAAGACATTTTAGGCAAAATAGCTGAATATATATACACAGTAACTAAAAACATAACAATTTATCCCTTTCAACCAATAGATGGTGTAATTATGAAAATGTAATTGCAATTCTGTTCTGTAGGTGTATCTTGGTTATTTGGAATAAAATAATTTGTTTTGAAAGATGTATTTATGATGTACTTGCTTAAATCCCCCAAAAAGTTACATAGTGTAGATTAAGTAACACTTGTAGCAAAGTTGTCGTGTAGGAGGAGAAAAAAAAGTATGTTTTTTCAGAAATGTCTAGATGGTGGAGAAAAGGTGGTTATTGCATAAACCATGTTTGAAAGTGGTAGGTTCTAATGGTCATTTTTTTTTTCCTTCAATATTTGTATACTTATAGAGGTGGTTAAATAAGTCATATTTATTGAGGTGGTGGACATGTTTTTCAATATTAACAACTGACAGTATAGATAGTGAGACACTAGGCAAAGTAGTACTGTAGTAGTACCATGTTTATTTAAATAAACAGCACAATATGATCAATTTGTCAAAGAAACTGTTATACATTAATAAAATTAGGCTTTATAGTCTAAGGAATTTTTTTGTCCTTTTAAGATTGTAGGAGTAACTTGAATATTTTTTTATAGAAAATTAGGATTGGATAAATTATAAATTACACAGATTGTATTTATCAAAAAAATTAAACAAAAACATTCGATTTATCCAAAAAAATAATTTTAAATTAATTAATAATTTAATTTCTGAAAATGTTGCGTCCATGATGTCATCTGCATTTTCAGCTTCCATCAAAGACCAATTTTTCTTTATGAGGGATATATCTGCAAATAGATGTTAAAATGTTAGGACATGCATTTCTATCAGCACTCACAGAAATAGCTTCATTTTTGAGGTTGATACCTTCAAGGGGTTCAGATAATGAAGACTCCGAATGTGAGTGTCTGTCACTCAAAGATTTATCTGGGACTGTATAGACTACATCTGTAATAATAATAAAAAAAAAGAGTAAATGGGTTATGCGTTTTCATCAGTACTTGCATATCTTTTTTGGTTTTTGGTATTGATACCTTGAATGGGCTCAGATGGGGAAGAGACCAGGTGTGTTGATTTATGAGCACTCACTGACGTATCTGGATTTTTTCAGGTTGTATCTGTAAGATTACAGAAGATGAAAATTAGTTAGGATGTGTTTGCGTCAGTATTCACAGATAAAGCTTTAAAAGGGTTAAAAAGATTCTGCAAGGTACATGTACACTTTATCAAATGCTGAATATAAATTGTCACATGAGACAGATATACATAGATTAGAAAAATGAGAAATTTCAGGCAGAAGAGAGAATTGAGACAGGCAGATATGGGACAATAGATAGAGATAGATGTTAAGCTTTGTTATAGTAAACAGTTTAAATGCACAGGATTTAGTTTGCAGAAGTGTTAACTCTTTCAATGAAAGTCTATTGAGTTTTTTTCCTTTCCTTTTTGTTTTATAAAAACTGTAAGGTGTATCAGTTAGAAAAGCTACAGGTAGAGTCAGACCAGTCTGAAGGTCTGATTTAAGTTTTATGGCTGTAGATTTGAATGTCTAGGATGAGATATTTCTACATTTGGCCAATGGCTTTAAAAGTAGATCAGTAAGTTTGCTTAACATTTATCTACTGCTTTTAGACAGTGAAATGTAGTTATCTGTCAGACATATTTGAAATGTTTGAGGCTGAAGAATAGGCTAGATTTCCTTTTGTACTGAGAAGTTGAGACTTTTGTTGTGTGGTTCCCATTGCTTGTCTGATTTCCATAACAACAAATTGATGCGTGTATGTAACTTTAAATGGACCACCTTGAAGGAAATGGTCTTCTAAAAGGTCAGAATCTTGGCTGAGATGATCAAGACTGTTTTTTTTTTTAGATAAGTTGAAATTACAGCATTTGATAATGACACTTTTGTAACAGAATCGAGGCACATTGTGGCTCTTGAAAGTGATGTGTAGGAGCTTATTTTTTGTTTTAATCTGCAGTTACCACAACAATGGGTTGAAGACTTGCTGTTGAACTCTGCTTGGGGCTTGTGACACATGGGACATTCTCATATTTGAGAGACTTCAATTGCAGTGACTTCGGAGTTAGTGGACATATATTCCTCTTCATCTGAGATTTCTGCTCTGAAGGTGGTATCAATGTCAACCATATCTGCAATTTTTGTAATCATAGTGTTCTTTGTGGTATTCAGTGATGTAATGACATTAACTCAAAGGGGAAATATTTTGAATATTTGGGCGGACAAGATGGCAGACTAGAACCTCAGCTCCTCTCCCTCCAAATTGTTTGATGCAAACTTGTTCATTGCTAGGCTTTTGAATTTTTTTCTAACCTTTCATCAATTGAAAACCTAAAACTTGTGCTTTCTGCTATGTCGAGACAAGGTCGAAACAATAGCAAATCTAGAGACGCTTTAAAAAAACCGGTGTATGAGGATGATGAGGAGGAATCGGAAAGCCTCACAATGGCCTCTCTTGAAGCTGTTCTTATGAAACATTTCAACAAAGCTGAGAAGAATGCCAACGAAAGATTTGATCGCATAGAGACTCAGCTTGATAATATGCAAGCAACTCTGAATAAACACGCTGAGGAGATTGACAAACAACGTATCATCTCCGTTAAACTTCAGGAGCGCATAAAGAAAGCGGAGATTACAGCTTCAATACATTGCGATTCTCTGGACCAGATACAGTCCAAACTGGCAGATCTGGAGGACAGAAGCAGAAGGGATAACCTACGGCTGATGTTCTTAAAAGAAGGAGCAGAAAAGGGTAATGCCTTGGCCTACCTGAGTGCTAACATCCCGAAATGGTTCCCGAAACTCGCCGCTAATCCTCCGGAGCTAATGCGGGCTCATCGCGTGGGTCACCTGCGCCAATCCACTTCGGCTCCTAGAGTTTTGATCATGAAATTTCTCCGGTATATAGACAGAGATCGCATCCTCAAAGAAGCCAGGGAAAATCCAATTGAAGTCGACGGGCACACTATTCGGTTTACAGCGGACTACAGTGACCACACATCGAAGCGGAGGCGCCCCTGTTTCCCTGTCATGCACCGGGCCCGACAGCAAGGATACCAGGCGTTCTTGCTCTACCCGGCTGTCATCAAACTTATCCGTGGATCAGAACAACATTTATTTTGTGATCCATCGGAGGCGGAGAAGTTTCTTTGTCTAGAGGAGGACAATCCCGCTAACTGACTGGGGTAGGGCTCATGTTTGGAGCGCTTATCTACTCTACTGTACCGTTCTGTTAAGTTCCTTATATGCTGGTTTGTTTACTTCCTGGATGACGCTTCAGAACTGATGGGTCGTCACTCCGGTCATTCTGACTTGTTTACAGTTGTTTGGTCGGCAATTTATTTATTTTTTTCCTTTTTTTTTCCTTTTTATGTCGTTGTTTGTTATGTTTGCTTGATCTTTGCATAACCTTATTTGAGTCTTATTAATAATGGGTGTTTGTAGCTTAATAATTTTTCTTTAGCACCCATTTTTTGTTATTTAATAATATAAATTTGAGCTTTCTTTTTTTTTTTTTTGATATTATGCAATTTCACTCAAATAAAGTTTTTTTTTTGTTGTTTTGGAGAGGATGGGGTTATCTGACCATCTTTACTGTCACTTAAATTTTTCGGGGGGTGAGGGTGGGCTCTAGATGGACCCTTTTTCCATCTGTTTTTTTTTTGGGGGGGGGGGGGGGGGGGGGGTTTAGAAGGGAAAGAAGGTAGGCTTGGTGGGTGGGTAAGGGGGTTTCAGGATGGAGGGATAATGGTTGGGTGGGACAGGACCCAAAGGATAGAACTTTATACTTTTTATTTTACATTCGAGGTGGTGGTTTATTGGTTCACTATTTTTATATTGATATTGATATTGATATTATTTTTCTACTCAGACACTTATGACTAGTGTCTCTTTTTTGTCGTGGAATGGGCGGGGTTTTAATATTCATCATAAACGTACAAGCACTCTGGACTTTTTGCGGAGGATGAAAATAGATATAGCTCTTTTTCAGGAAACCCATCTTCTGGAAAGGGATGTTTCCAGATTTCATAATAAATTTTATCATGTCATTGCTTCTTCCTCAAATTTAAAAAAAAACAGAGGAGTAGCAATTATTGCTAAACGTAGTTTTCAGTTTACAATTTTAGACACCGGGAAGGATTCTGAGGGTAGAGTTGTCTTTATTAAAACTCTAATAAATGATAAAATAATAGCTTTTGTTTCCGTTTATGCCCCTAACGCTTTTGATAGGAGCTTTTTTGATTATCTGACTAAACTTATACTGGATTTATCTGATTTTGGCCTAATAATAGGAGGTGATTTCAATGCGGTTTGGTCACATTCATTAGATAGAACTGGTGTGGTGGAGGGGGCAAACCAACGTCTTGCTTCCACTGCATTAAGGAAATGGGCTTTAGACTGTGCCGTAATAGATGTGTGGCGGACTGCTAATCCCTCTCTAAAGGATTTTTCTTGTTTTTCATCACGACATAGAACATTTTCTCGTATAGATTATATTTTCATTTCTAAACATTTATTTGAAAAAGCTTCTGATTTCGCTCTTCTTCCTATGTCTCTTTCTGACCATAGGGCTGTATCTAGCAAACTGGCAATCTCTCCAGGCCCCAAACGAGCGGCCCGTTGGCGGTTCAATTGTACTCTATTGCAGAATGAAACTTTTCTAAGGGAAATGGAAGAACAGCTGGACCAATTTTTAACGATAAATAGATCCTCTGTTGATGATCCTAGGGTACTCTGGTCAGCTGTAAAAGGGTTCATAAGGGACAAAACAATTGGATTTGCCTCTAATCTAAATAAAACAAGATGGAAGCATATCGTAGATTTAGAAAATAGAATTTCAACTTTAGAGCGTTCTTTGTCTCTGAATGCTACCTCTGACCTTATTCTTGAGCGTGACTTGCTGATGAAAGACCTTAATCAACTACTTAGGAACAAATCTGATTTTATCATTCATGGGACTAGGCAACTTCATTACTTGCACAGTGCTCAACCAAATCACCTACTGGCTATGAAACTCAAAACCAATGTACAATTGGCTAACATAACGTCTGCTAAATCTTCCACAGGTAAACTGTGTTCTGATCCAAATGAGGTTAATGATGTCTTCTGCTCATTTTATTCTTATTTATACTTCTCAGAGTTTATTTATAATGAGCAGGCATGCAAAAGCTTTCTGAACCCTCTTCAACTTCCAAAGCTTTCCTATGAATCTGCTCTTGAACTTGATGCTCCAATAACTCTGAGTGAGTTGCACAAAGCCTTAGTGAGCATGAATAAGAATAAATCTCCAGGGCTTGATGGTATACCCCCCGAGTTTTATCTGGCCTTTTGGCCCCAAATTGGTCCTCTTTTACTGGAGATGATTCATTCTACAATTACTAAGGGTTCTTTTTTTAACAATTCAAATATTGCTATTATTTCTTTACTTTTAAAAAAGGGTAAGGAACCTTCTGAGTGTTCGAGCTACCGTCCTATTTCTATTCTAAATGCTGATACTAAGTTGTTTGCCAAAGTCTTAGCTTCCCGATTGGAACCACATTTGTCTACTCTAATCCACGTGGATCAGACTGGTTTCATCAAGAATCGCCTTGCCTCAGATCATGTCCGTCGCCTCCTTCATATAATAGAAGCTTCCAACACCGCAGATTCTTCAAATGGCATTTTGTCTCTTGATGCAGAGAAGGCGTTTGATCGTCTTGAGTGGCATTTTCTGTGGCAGGTTTTGTATCATATGGGCTTTGGACACAACTTTTTATCTATGATTCAAACTTTATATAAAGATCCTACTGCAACGGTTTTGACAGGGATCACCTGTTCTAAGCAATTTCCCATATCTAGAGGATCTCGACAGGGTTGTCCTCTTTCGCCTCTGTTGTTTGTTTTATCTCTTGAGCCTCTTGCTCAGGCAGTTCGGCAGTCTGTTAGTCATAACCCTATTGTTATACATAATACCAAACATTTTATATCTTTGTACGCAGACGATATCCTTCTCTTCCTTCATAATGTTTCTCATAGTCTTCCTCACCTTTTAAATATTTTTACGGGCTTTGGTCAGGTTTCAGGATATAAAATCAATTGGGAAAAATCTGTATTATTACCTCTGAATTCTTCTACCGGACAGGCCCCTATCACCGTTGCCACAATGAACATACCAGTTGTTCAGACGTTTAAATATCTAGGAATCTCAATTTTTCCTACAGTATCAGCCACAGTGACTAATAATTACAATAAAGTACTTGTCGAGGTGGAAAATAGTCTTCAAAAGTGGAGCTCCCTAACTTTGTCTTTTCATTCCCGCATTTCAGTGATTAAAATGAATACTCTCTCCCGAATAAATTTTGTTGGTTCCATGCTTCCATTGGCACCTCCCAAAGGTTATTGGAAAAAAATTAATTCACTACTTTCTAAATTTATTTGGGCGGGTAAAAGACCCAGAATTAAAATCTCTGTCCTTCAAAGGCCAAAAAAGTCTGGGGGTTTAGGACTCCCAAACTTTCAATTATATCACTGGGCCTTTGTGTTGCGCCCTCTTTCCACTTGGTTTGACACGGCATCTTGTGTATCTTGGCGTTCTATTGAGGAAAATATTGTAAAGCCCCACCGATTACAAGATCTTATTTACTCTAATATCTCTATTAAACAATCTAAGGTTAAATTTGGGTCCATTATCACTGAGCTAATTTCCACTTGGAATGCTGCTGAAAAATATTGTAAAATATCTCCAAATTGGTATCTCCAGTCACTTATTTTCTTTAACTCTCGTCTCCAGCTGGGAGGACGCCCTATATATTTTTCTAGTTGGGCAAATAATGGTGTATTTACACTATCTGACATCTTTGGGGCTGAAGGTCTCCGCTCATTCTTAGACGTTCAGAAAATTTTTAATTTACCCGGTTCCTCCTTTTTCTTTTATCTTCAGTTACGTACAGCAATGCGCACCTATGGGGTTCCTTGGAATGGCACACTAGGTTTACATTCTTTTCATAAGGTTTTGACCGGGGGTAAGGGGTTGGTCTCTATTTTTTATTCTTTCTTGTTGCAGGCACCAAATAAATCACTCTCTCTTGATAGAGTTTGGAAGCAGGATTTGCCATCTGATAATAATAATCTGGACTGGCACTTGATCTGGCATAATCTGTCTTTCTCTTCCAGAAACCCTAACCACCGAATGATTCATTACAACTTTATACATAGGTCATATTTCACTCCCCGCAGTTTGTTCAGGTTTAAAGCTTTGCCCTTTCCTAATTGTACTTTGTGTTTGCAAAAGAGTTTGGGCACTTTTTTTCATATGGTGTGGGAGTGCCCAGGTGTTGTGGTTTTCTGGAAAAACGTTTGTAGTGTATTGTCCACATTATTGTCTCAGGAGATTCCTTACTCGCCTACCCTCTTATTATTGAATGACTTTTCGAGTTTGAACCTACCTGCTAAATCCAAACGCCTTTTTTTGGCTGGTCTTACTGCGGCTAAAAGGCTGATAGCATGTAGATGGAAACCCCCTCATTTATTATCTTTAAACAAATGGCTGCTAGACTATATGGATATCGCCATTATGGAACGTTGGGCAGCAAACTTGCACTTGGCCAAACCTGAAAATATCTCATGTTGGGATGATGCCATCTTCATGCTAAAATCTTTATTGTAGTTATCTTTTTCTCTCTCTTGGGGTCCTGTTGGGTGGGGGGGGGGGTGGGTGGATATGTGGTATTCCTTGCATATACTCTGTCTATTTGATTTCATATGCTTGGTAGTTTTACCATTGCTACGTATTTATTATTTATTTGTTTGTTATGCTACATTACCTTGTTAATTTCTTTGTTAATTTGGCTATTACTGTTAAATTGATGCCTGCCACATCTGTTTGTTCATTTGTTTGTTGTTGTCTGTTTTGTTTTTGTTTTCTTAAAACCAATAAAAAATTGATCACAAAAAAAACTCAAAGGGGAAATATTAATAATAATCCATAATTACCAATTATGATTAATTATTAATATTTGGGTCAGTTAATTAGATTAACTTTGAGGTAAGCTAATTAATATTACAATCAATTAATCAGTTCCAATGAACTCTTTGATTATTCATTTATTCTAAGAAAAGTGTATCTTTCATCGTCACTGAAAAATAATTATTCCTTAGCATGTACAGAAATTAGAGCATACTGTAACAAAATCAAAATTGTAAAAGGGACTTTGTATGCAAACAGAGGATCAGAAATCAAATTCATAATTGTGCACAAGTTTTATGAACTAAATCACAAACATAAATAACACTAAACAAACATAAATACATTCATACATCCATACATGCATGCATAGGAAAAGGGGTGAGTGATGTGGAACCGGAAACAGGAAATAGAACTATGGAGCACGATATATTTTAGTATAAAAAAGAACCATCAGCTTATTTCAGAGCACCTCATCAGATGTATACCTTGCATGGTCAATTCTTGAAGTGGTTGAAGATTGAATTCGTCGCTGGGTCCTTGAGTGTCAAATGTCACTTTATGAGTTGCAATCATTTCTTCTCCGTTGGATGAAGGAGATTGTAGTGTTGCTGCTCTCATGGCTGGAATGCAGATTGTGGCCTGCACGCTCTGGGCCGGCAGGACACGAAGAGCACATGGTGAGAGTTGCGAGGGACTTCGTCCGTGTTGAATGACGTCACTGAACTTCTGAAGTTGTCCTTGATGCTGGAGTGAGCACATGTCCTGGATGCTTCGGAGCCTCCTGCCCTGGGCCTGTTGAGGCCATGCTGGAACACACGGCATCCTTAAGGCAAGAGATTCACTTGAAGCTGCAGTTTAGGTCCGAGGACAAGAGCTAAGAGAGCCGGATCTTGTGGTCAGTGACTTTTAAAGCGTGAGGATGGCACACCCATTTGGAGCTGTAAGAGCCAATAAGAAGTGTCTTCCTTTGGAGGGAAAATGTCTTTTTATGACCTTTGTTCAAGCATGCTCATTTGCAATGTGTACTTTAATTGGGTGTTTAAGAAAAGAATCTTCAAGATCCTTATAATTCTAATGCGTCACAAAGTTAGCAAAATGTAATGTAAATGAACAAATTGGGAATGCAGATTGGAGTTTATAGAGTCCAAATACGCCACACATCTGATTTTGGTAAACCATAGTATGCAACAAAGTCTGAAAATCATGAGGTGGGAGAATTAGATACATGTCTACACATTTCTCAAGAGGTTATACATAGAATACATAGGTTTATCTCTCCTTCTCAGCGAGAATTAAGTGAGAGTCCCGTTTTGGTTGTATAATCAAATATATATCAAAGTATATACATAATAGTACCCAAGCCAGTAAATCATTCACAAAATGTTCTGGAATGTATGTTAATTTCATGTTGGTGAGTTCATTGTTAAATGAATGCAGGAGAGTTCGTTTTGCAGATTGTTTCTGTCTTTCCATGGTCTCTCTCTTGCATTTGGCCTGCATTCTTTAACACCCATAAAACCTTATCTGATTGTTGTCCGGGTAACGGAGACCGTCTTGTTGGAGGATGGGACGCAGATCCCAGAGAAGTTTGAAAGTTTTTATGGTACATGTACCAAATAAGTGTGTCTGATCTGGTCTCAGTTGTTACAGTGAGAATTTCCCGTTAAATTTTCTGGTTGTCATGTCTGTAAATGTGTAGGTGGATCCAACAGTAATTGCAGTAATTGTGTTGTTCCATAGATTTATTTTTACAGTGCCAGTCTGATCACTGCCATATGCCTTACTGAGATCCATTTCTGTTCCTCTGACATTTATGGTTTCTGCTGCACTCATATACACAATTTTGATGTTCAGGGTCTTCACCTAAGAGAAATGAAAATATTTAAAGTTACTGTGAATAAAGAACATTATATGGCTTTGTCACTTGTATGCATGTTTAAGACAAGACACTATAGGCAAACATACTTCATGTATCTGACAAAGGACATTTTGGGCTTTTCATAAACACACTTAGACTAGTGAAAGAAGACGTTAACATTAAAAAAAAATAGATATGTTTCTTAATGGGAATCAGATTTTATTAAATGCATATATTTTTGTTTGTTTGAAACATAACTTCTATTACCTTGTATTGAAATTTTACAATTATACAATTGTTTATATATATTTTTATTAGATTTGTTCTGATTAAATCTATATTTGTTTAGATCAAACATATAATTTAAATTGACTATATATTTTGTGCCAGGTTTTATAAAATTGTTTTTATAGACAAGATATTGTTTAGGGTAAATTATTTATTTTTCATTGGCAGAAGTTATAATATAGCTTATAGAGGTGAACCATTATCCTAAAAATGTTTAATTGGATGAATGAAAAATTTCTCAGTGAAAAATGTTGTGTCTTTTATATAATTATCTAATTGTACCTGTAGACTTCAATTATAATACATGCATTTTAAGATCCTAATGAAGAGTCAGAAGTTTCCACTTCAGTAGCACTTTCAACAAATTTTAGTTTTATTCTATATTCTGAAGGTTTGTAAGTTTTTTTTCATGTACAATTTGTCTATTGTGTTTCTAATTGATTTATAATATGTATAAACATACACATTTAAATGTAATAATTAATTAAACAGTTAAATGATAAAATGGCAGCAAAAAATAAATAGTGCACTGGACAGTGAGAAGTAGTTTACATCGTAGTAAAGTAAAGCAGAGTTGATTCAATGACAGACTATGAAATAACACTTTGAACAATATAGACAAAGATACTGATTATTTTTTTATTTATTGTCATATACATCATCATCAGAAATTTAGCCAAAACTAAATATGTAGGCTTATGCCATCTTACAATTTAAATTCTTAAATTTAGTCAATAAGATTAGATTTTCAATTTAATGCAGCGCTGCAGAGGTGACAGAGCCAGCATCTGAAGTTGTTTTTAAAATGCATTTATATAATTTAATGTTGCTTAGGGATGTTAGTAAATCAATTTAGCATAGCAACTGCAAATGCATAATGTAACGAGATTAATTTTATGTTTTAAAAATAACGTTTTGAATATTATAACGTTCTCTTAACAGCTAAAATAAGTTAATAGGCTACTCTGTAGTTTTTCGGTCATACAGATAAGAGTAGAGTAGCCTACATCGTTCAAAACTGTAAACTTTTATTCATATTAGGCTAATGACAAAAGTTTGTCTGTCGTCTCTGTCTCCGGGAACTGCGCGTCACAAAAATGAACCGAAAGCCACTTGCCTCAGCTCAGTCACGATACGAAATTAATCGGCTATGTCTAAAGCCTGATTATGTAATCCATATGAAACCAAGAGGTACTGAGGATCTACTGAAACATGTTTAGCTATCATGTGAGCGCTTCCCAATGAGGAAAGGACAAGGAAAGGGTGAAAATCTCGCTCTAATTAAATGTAGGCTAAATCGCCCTGAATTCAATTGTAAAAACAGATCAAATAAATGTATTTGTCAATGTTGCGATATTGTTTCATTTAAGTTCATAATTATTCTATAAATGTTATTTAGTTTAACAGCAGCACGAAGCACTGTGGTTCGAGATTTATTTGAATAAATAAATCAAATGGAGTTGACCTCCGCCCCAACCTCCGACTTTCACGGCAGTCCATCCAGTCCTTGATTGCTGCAGTGAAGCCTGAATGCGACCATGGGTGGGAAAAGGACGTTGAGGTGCTGGTTTTCCTTTACTGGCTGGCCCATGCAGCATCATACCGGGTAGTGTCACTCGCCTTTGACATCCCAAAGTCTACTGTGCACGACATTGTGCACAGAATGAGCAAGGCAGTCATCTGCATTTTGAAGCAGCTCATCGCTTTCCCCATCGCAGATGACCTGGAGGCAGTGGGAGCAGGTTTTGCCCAGCTGGCAGGGTCTCCAGCTTTCAGTGTAGGAGCTGGTGCAATAGATGGCTGTCACATCCGCATCAAACCACCAGCAAGTGACGTGCAGTGCTACTTCATCCGGGAGCTGTTTAATTTTGTACAGCTGCAGGCCATCACTGACCACCAGGGGAAGTTCCTCAACATTTTTGTTGGGTATCCTGGGTCAGTGCATGATGCCAGGGTGCTGAAGAACAGCCCTGTGTACACTGGGCGCCTGTTGCCACCTGCAGGAAAATGCATCCTTGGAGATGGTGGGTATCCTTGCCTGAATGCGCCCATCTGCCTCATGACGCCATACAGAGAGCCTGTACAGAATGCAACAGGAAGCATTCTCGTGCACGGAACATCGTCGAGAGGGCCTTCGGGATGCTGAAAACACGCTGCCGTTCCATTTTTTTCAAGCCACTGGAAGTCAGCCCTGCTTTTGTGCCAGATGTCATTGCATGCTGCACGGTGCTCCACAACCTCTGTCTTCTCAATGGGGACATAGTTGATCCAGAAGTTGTGGAGGATGACGATGGCCCACCTGAACCCCGCAACACAGAAGCCAGCGCAGGAGAGCACGTGCGGGACAATCTAGCTGCAGCGGTGTCTGCACCAGGCAACTGTGTGCCTGCTCTTCATGAGCACGATTACCGGTAGGACACTTAACACAGGTTAAAATCAGTTCTTGTTCTTAGAGTGACAGTGTGCCAGGTTGTCTGTTAGTTATGTTAGTTATTTATGTAAATAGTTAGGTGTGTGTGTGTGTGTGTGTCACAGCCCACAGGGTGCTGTGATGCGTACAGTTCAGTAATAGTAGTAGTTAGAGAGGTGCATGGCTATCTGTGTGCAGGCCTCTGTCGGGCCTCCTCGCGGCTGCACATGGTAACTGGGGATATTGCAGACCCAGGCTAATCGAAAGGGGATCCCGGAGCTACAGTGGTCCCTAGAGGCGACACCCACCAACCACTGGCACACTGCCTTAGGCTGTGTGAATTTGTATAGCAAATCTTTAAAATTCTAACTACATATCACATACCTGAGCTTAATTACAAATTATTTACTTCTAGAGGAAATCCAAATCCAAAATTACCCAAGGCAGGAAGTCCTCATCTTGTACACATGCTTTGAAAGAAACATATATTGAATTATTTTAAAGTGATGCCCTACAAATGAGATTGCTAGTGTCAAAGTCCCTTTAGATCTTTTAGAAATCTGTGAAAATTACCTTACTGAAGCTGCTGAAGTTCATTTTCTTTCCTCATCATGACACTATAATAAAAATGTTTTAATACTTTTCCTTTTGGTGGTGCTTTAAGCTCTATTATATTACTTTATGCCAAAGTTACGTGATTTTGTTTTAGCTTTGTATTCTGTATCCATTTAAAAGTTATATGCACAAATTTAAAACAAATACATTTTAACAGTGTCTGGAGTGTGTGGGTATTTCTCTACAGTGCTGCACTTGCTTCAAAAACCATCTGGAATCTGCTACAAAACACACACACAAAACACTTAAAAAATATTAATTACTCAATGCCACATATTAAGCACTTTACAACTGACAATCTAGCTACTGTAAATCCCTGGGAATTAAGTGTTTTGTAATAAAACTTGCAAAAACAGCATGACACAGTGAACTTACTAACAAATAAATGAAAAGAGAGAAATAAATGAAAAGAGAGTACCATTTGATTCCTTTATTATTTTTTTGCAATTATTTCTAACAGCTGAAGAAATCTTTGGATGGAGAGGTAACAGCAACATCCGGGCCAGATGAGGCAATAAGGGTGGGTGGTGTGATGGAGGTTCTGCCCCCTATTGCCTCATCCATGGCAGAATACCATTTCCAGGATGCTGCTGTAACCCCCCCCCCCATCCTCAGTGCTCACCCCAGGCTGTGGACATTTAAAGGGGTCATATAATGGTACATGCACTTTTACAAGTTGATTGTACTGAAATGTGTGTTGGCAGTGCCTGTACACAACCATCATAAAATGATAAAAATCCATCCAGTGGTTTTTTTTTAATCTCCTTATATGTTTGACCCTCTCTGAAATCAAGCCGTTCGACCGTGTGACGTCACACGGTCGGACGCCCCTCCCACGATTGTGATTGACAGCTGCAGCGTTTCAACACAGACCCGCCCTCGCTCATGAGCGAGCTGTCAATCATAGTCCGCGCGTCATTGTTGATACCCTCACTGGAGCGCTGTCTATGAGCAGAATGGCGTCTGTGATTGTTCTTCGGTGTAATAAGGAACACAGCAGTCATTTGGATGTTCCTAAATCCGAGCCGTTGAAGATGGCTGTGGCTGAGTTTTGTTTTTGAAGGGATATGCCCAAAGGATTGACGCGATCGTCTTCGCTTTCCTGTTTGCTGAATCATTTCACACCAGACAGCGTTACAAACGAGAAAAAACGGATCGGTACCAACGTGTTCCTGCTGAACCTCCAGAAGTGAGTGTGATGTTTTATTAACCTTTATATTAATATTTATATTAATCTTTGCAAATTTGCAAACCTTGCTGCACGCTTCATGATGAATGCATCTAAGGTTTACACTCCGGGTACATTACGGCATGTTTTCTATGTACGACGTTCTCAATATAATTCATAATCCCACGTTTATAATGAACAACGCGTGGTTATTGTGTTAGAAACGGTGTCCGCACAGAACAGAGGGGCGGGGTGAGCAAAGCTCATTATCATTTAAAGACACATGCACTGAAACGGCGTGCTGAAAACAGAGCTGTTTTTGACCAGGTAAAATGAGTGTTTTCTTACAATACTAATGAGAATTTTTAATTAAAGTATATTACAAACTTTTAGTTTAGACCCTAAAGAATCATATTAGCTTGTACAAAAATGGCATTATATGACCCCTTTAAGATCCTACAAATATTTGAAAACAGAATATCAAGACAGGAACATGAGTGTGTTCACAAATAAGGAGCGCACAAGTGTTAAATAGGGCTCTGTTTGAGGGGACAGCCATTTACAGTGGTGTCCGAAACCATAGTGGACGTTATTGAGTGGACTCATTCAATCCCACAATGCACCGCAGAAACGAGTGTACAACCGATGTACGCTCAACATCTTGAGAATACCCATAATGCACTGTGAGAGTCGCGCGCTGAATGAATTCCCCATATAAATACCCCGGTATAAATTCATTTATAATTTGTTATTAAATTGTTTTCTTAAAGTTTAGTTAAAGCTAGTTTCCATGGCAGAGTTCAAGATAAATCTTTTCATTACTACTGGATCTGCCAGTTTGCTGTTTCAAACGATTATTATTAAACAGCACAAACTATGCAAAATCAACAGCCCTTCCGGCGAACTCAGTGTCAGAATTCACTCACTCGTTTTCTTTCACTCCTTCAAGTGGACTTTATTAGTGGAGTAACGTAGGGAATAGTGAATGCGGGTATAGGGGGGCAATTTCAAACACAGCAAAGCTTTAATGAAGTCATCTTCTGTTCTTGCATCAATCTTCTCCTGCGACTGGTAGTTGAATACAACCCTGTGACTTACATAATGTCCTTCAATGGTGCACTGCTCACAGCTGCTGCAGGCATTGTGGGACTTGATGCATTTTAAGAATGCTCTCGCTGGGGCATCACAAATGAAAGCATTCACTTTTACATTTAATATTCCATTTTGGAACTCAACCCCATGTTGTTGGAGTGCCTTCAGTTCTGTTAAAAATCTAGACGTGTAATCAGTAATGCTGTTTGGCTTTGCAGTTCCACAAAATAGTGCGACGATAAACGGCTCAAACTTTTTCACACTACAAAGAATGGGCCAAATTTGTACATTGGATGATTTAAACAATGGTACACCATCTACACTGAAATTTAGCAGTATCTCATTTTCTGTTGTAAAGAAATCGGGATACTGTGAGCACATTTTCAAAAGTCCTGTCTCCACACCGAAGTAGAGGAATTGGAATAGATCCCTGACTGGTTTTCCTTCATCTGTCCCTTAGCTCATCATCGGTGTCACCAAACTGCTCCGTCTCCAGAATGTTTGTACACATGACTCTGAGTTTATGTGCAGGTGCTCAAATTTTCTCGTCAAGTTTGTTTTTATAAATCATTTCTTTGGAAGTGTCGAAAGTGGCGTACGCCTTTTAGAGGGTCTGTTTTGTGCGACGCAACGATTATAAATGAGGCCCCAGGCCTTTAAAAACTAATAAAAAAAAAACGTGTAATGTCATGGTGTAACGAATGGATGATCGGGCCCCAGCAAACTTCCATGGCCCATTTCTTTGAGGACTGTTCCAGTAAAAGAAAGGGTGATGACCAACTCAAAAATAGCGAAAAAAAAGCAAGTCAAGCTTCAGTCGTAAATATGATGCCTCATGTATTAGGTATGGATTTACGCCAACAGGCAATTCCATGGCGCCAAATCCATCTATACAATCTGTGATTTCTGTGGATATTATCAGTATGATTTTAGTGTTTGAGCAACTCTTCCTTGCAGAATCTACAAATGAAGCCTCATCTGTCACAAGGATAGATAGCCTGTCTGCTGAGGCCATCAGGGATCTAAATATGTGCATCGCTCTCATTGCAGGATGTTTCTCTTGAATGTCCTCCTCAATCCTGGTGAGGAACGTTGCCACAGACCTTTTGTCATGTTCCAAGCTGTCACTCACTAATTAAATGATGGTCCTTGAGAGAGAAATCCCTGACTTGATCATATGTAGAAGTTGTGGCAGTCATATTATTCATTTTATTTTCTCTTGAAGAAGGGATGGTGATGTAACGAATTTGTTTTTTTTATATAACTATATTTTTCTTGAGGGCTGCTACTCTCAAAAAAATACTTCATCAGTAGAATGTATATTAGTCATGTGGCAAATTTCCACATAAAATTATTACATTAATAAAGCTGTATGTAATCATGTCTGTTGGATGTAATCAAACTATTTCAATCTGAATTATCACAATTACATTGACCTAATGTAATTTTTCTTAAAATCAAACTGAACTGTATTACATTGACCTAATATAATTTTCTTGAAAATTAAACTCAGCTATATTACATTGACCAGATGTCATTTTCCTTGAAAGTCAAACTTACTATATTAAATTTAACTAATGTAATTTTTCCAGAGTAAATGTAACTCATGTATTACACAGACCAATGTGTTTTTTCTAGTAGGTCTAACAGAATGTCACAATCTAATGCATTTTTTCTTGAGTAAAATATACAATATTTTGCTGATCTTAGAATTGCTTGCATGCATGTCTTTCATATTGTTGCATACATTACCATGCCTTCAAAAATATGCCATTACAGTAAGCACACCAAAAAAGCACACAAATCAAGTAGCCTTTTATTCATTTCATGAATTTAAGAACTGCACAATAGCTAAAAACAATTGTACACGACACTATTAAACAGTAGTGCTAGCAGAGCTCTGTTAGCCATGTTATTGCAAAATAAAAACTGGTCTGCAGAATAAACACTGATCAATCTACTCTGTAGATACAGATAATCAGTTCACATTTACAATTTTTCTTAATGCAAAAATGCAGAAAATGCAAACAAAACACATGTAAAAAAAAAAAAAAAAACTGATCTACTCAAACATTTTCAGCTTTAGGATTCTGTCTGACAGCCTTTGACTATCCAGATTTAGAAACAGTTTTTGAAAGACCTCAAAAGTATGCTGCAGGTTGGATGGGTACCTCAAATCCAAAGGATAAAATATGCCCATAAGCAAGGTTACTCACTGTCCATGACCGCGATTATTATTTGCAAAAGTAAATTTTTTGAAAAAGTTAATTTTAACAGACGGAACCAGATTGGCTGACCCGTACACGCTCAGTCAATGGATGGATGACCTGACAATCTTTTTTTTCTTCTGAAATAGACCAAAATGTTTGTAATTTTATGAATCAGTAAGATAAAACAGAGAACCGAATAAGGCAATATTTGTGAATATGAGGGGCTGTTAAGCCAAAATCCATTCTTCACACACATTCTCCTTTCACATACATACCATTTCTACTCTCACACACATACATTCTCCTTTCACATACATACATTGTCTTTTCGTAATTGAAGTTAATGTTACGGTTGTTGTGTTGTAACTAGTTGTAACCACATAACAGTTAAAGGTGTTGTAATGATAACTTACCTGTGTGAAAATGCCGTGAACACACGAACATGTGTCGTGAAATGTTGCTGAAGGTGATGTTTGTCCGTCTTACAGCTGCTACCCATGCCATGTGACGCCTCTTTGTTAACTCTGCGACTTGAGTTCCATTGCTTTGTTTCCAAGCGGGAAAGCTGAAAAATCGATCGTGAGAACGATTGTGACAATTTATAATGCAGCATGCGTTCACCATTCTGTCATGTTTCTAAATTGAATTACTTCTAAAATATACCACCACTTACAGTCTACCGCAAATACTACTACACTGCCACAACTACGTTTCTCCCGTAACTTCCGTGTCCAAAAAACCCACAATACCTTGCGTTACTGTGATCAGCTGACGTCACGATCCCAATCTCTATATACATAATATTAGGTGTGTGCTGTCACTTTAAGACCGACTTCACGGACCGAAAAAACTGACAAACATCCGTTTCTTTCTCAACTGTTCACAAGACATTAACAAGAGGATACTTGTCAAGATGGCCATTTAGACATAATTTTGTGTTTATGTGTCTATTCAAGGGCAAGGAAACGCGAAAGAGGAATGCACTGTCTGTAATCTCTCTGCGTGCGCACGGCTGTGGTCACAGATAACGCACGAGGCCCGATTTTCGGCTCTTCTTCCGTGTTTAAAATGGTTTGAATGTGTAAATTGGCAAGACGAAACACGTCCAAATTATAAACTTTCACTCTATGATGACTGGTAAATGTAGCAGTTAATCAGTGAATCACATGCGTGTCGAACCTGGTCCCTACGGATCACGGATCAACTGCGATCCATTTCACCCAATGGTCAGCTTTCTCATTTTGGGCGCTTTCTTTCCCGCTGATTCGGATTCGAAAGATGGCGGAAGGCCCTCTGTTACGTCCACTACGGTCGAATGGTACGCACCTCAAATCACGCTGGCGACTCACTACTCCCGAGTAAAATATTCTTTCAAAATGAACGATCCATCACTAGAGTAAATTGTATATTTTTACATTTAGATATATTATTATTTGTTATATATTACTGAATGTATGCTTTTAAAAAAGATGCCGCAGAATGTGACGTCATATCACGACTGTTGAAAGTGCGGAGAACTGTCAGTAATGCGATCTCTTCCTTACTGTATCACCAGAAAATTAGGTTCTTATAGTTTGAACAGTACACACAACAAAACACCTCAGAATTACAGACAATTGTAACATCTCACAAAACTTAAAGCTAATGGTAATTAATGATTTCACTGTCAACAGAAACGTTTTTTTTTTTTCACCATAAAATACAGCTTCACCGAACAAAGTGCACATAAGAGGGGGAAAAAATATTATTTTAACTGTGACTGGGTAAGAAATTACATCGTTATTGTTAGAAATGTCTTACCCAACTTTAGCAGTAGGCTATCCGTTGAAAGTTCTCGAATGGCGGCAGAAAAGTTCCACAGCTCTCAGTGACATGCGCAGTAGGCGGGGTCAGGCCACAAACTTAAATTTCAGTCATTAATCCAAGTAAATTCACTCTCATTACATGTACAACCTAGGCAATTTACATTTCTTCAAAAAAAAAAAAAAATACATCTGCTTATAAATGTATATTATTTTAATTGATCTAAAAAGAGTGATTTATGGTCATCCAATGAATGCCCATGAGCACTTTTTTGAGTGTAGGTCTTCAGAAAATGCCTTTTCCAGTCTTTGTCTTGCAAGGTCCCTGACACTTTCTGCCTCTTATTTTAGTTGTGCTTCTTTCTTTCGTCTTTTTCCTTTTTTTCCTTTTCCTACCCCTTTCTTTGAAATTTTCATTATTCGCTAGTTGATTTTACGAACGTTCCATGATTGTCAGACGTCACTGGTGGGCGATGGCATTTCCGGTCTAAATTTACGCGCTTCATCGACGACGCCGGTAACTGTCAGGTAAAACGAGGACCAGATAAACATGGCTTTTTACACCAGATCCCTTCAACATCTGCCAAGGATAACGATAAACGACTTACACCGAATAATTCAAGCGTCATCATCGGCTCCCAAGAGCAAGAGGGAAAAGGGTTTCAAGATATACGTCTCTTCATTCATTGACAGTTATGAAGGTAAGTTACGCTACTGTATGTCTTTAGCTAGCTGTAGCCCTAACGTTAGCGATGATGCTAGGTGACGTTAGGCTAGAAAGTAACCTTTACAAAATACTTATTAAACGGTTCATTTTAGTGGTTGGTCACATGTGGTTTATTATATGTTCATTTTACTATCTGACATTGAATAAATATATACGAATTGTTTGTGTTGTTCAGATACATGTATTGACAGTATTTGGTTATCCCGGTATCAAGTAAAGATCTACAGACAGGGAGAGTCAGCATCCGTGCTACCTGTCATAGATCTTTGAGGAAGCATGAGAAACCTCACACCATCAGAGTAGGATGAAAGACAGTTCAGTTGTTCGTCTGATCCAACCAGTTCTGTTCCAGTTATGGTCTGGGGCTTCAATTTGGCAATGATAGGTTGGCAAAACTGGCAAACAAATGTATAATTACCTAAACAAGTTGAACATCTTAGACAACTATCTAGTTAACCAAACGTTTGAAGTAGGTAACACTATGATGACACTTGCCTGCCCTATTAGTGTTCTAGTAGACCTACCAACCCCAGAAGCTGGTTGTTGAGACAGTTGTTTTGCTGTTTATATTGTGTTCTGTTTAACTTACTTTCTTACTAACCCTAAAATAATCTAAGGCAGAGCCTTATGCAATTGTAGCGGGGCGCCGCTCAAGGGGAGCAACTCACGGACTACTTCTACATATGCACGACTACGCCACCCTGTTTAACAGGGAAATATTAATACTCATACATTTAATCACCCACCAAAAGGACACACAGGCTCGTTGTTATCGAGGGAGGGCCAGAGACGTGGATACAAAAGTACAAAAGTTTTATTGTAGTCAGCAACAATTCTAAGACAACATTAAAGACTGGGTCATCATGCAACACTCAACACTCAAGTCATCAAGGAGGAAGCCGAGGCTTAACAATGGCAGGTACACTACTTTAGTGAGCTCAAGGCTCCTATAATCACTCACCACCCTGTACACAGGTGTCACACACACACTCAATACGGTCATGCGCACAGCACTCGGTGACAAAACCTCCACCACAGCACGTGAGGGCCTACTAGCGGCCTGCCTTGAAGCCTCGGCTCCTGTAATGAGAGCAGAATTTACTGCACCTGCCTCAAGATGCAAAGACACTAACTACAAAAGAAAACACAAATAATAGACACTTAAGTCAAACCAAAAAAAACAATACTCACAATACTTTCAAAAACGAAACAAACCAAAACATTCATAAATGGAAACATAAAAACAAATACATTTAAACAACAAATCACACAATTTAAAAGACTATAGTTGGAGAAACAACCACGAGGGGGGAGCGCTGGAGAGCAGGCGTCACACAAGACGCATAAATCGAGCGCACGTGTTGATGAGAAATGTTATTGCCGGGAATCCGGACGTACACACAACAGGAATCCGAGCGTATAAAGCAGCAGCGTCAAACAGTGTTGCCCCGCAGATGTCAATGGCCAGTCTATTCCTCCTAAAATATAAACATACAACATATACTTGCAACCTAAAAAGGGAGCGCCACACAATAGTGGAGGTTTTACGTACCTTCATTTCATAACAGTCGCCCGTCCATGTCACGCACACACAAAACACCATGAGGAGCGCATCAACGCATCACCAGACGCGGGACCACGCAAGAGGAACGCCAGAGGAGCGTAGCAGCTGCCAACAGCCGCGATATATCCTCAAAGCTAAAATGGAACAATTGTTTACATGACATCACGCATCTCTGTTCAACTAGTCAGCCAAACACATACCTCCAAACGAGAACGGATGAGGAACCAGGAGGGGCGGTCCCCGGGCAATGACGCACCACGCAGACGACACCCACAGGTAAACAGTGACTCGAAACCCTTTTTATATGGTCCCGCATCGTTATGATTGAACTCACGCCCAAACGCATTAGGTTAATTAGACGCAGCACGTCCCACTACACAATCATAACGTTGCATTACTGTATCAGACTGCTCATTACTCACAGTTAAACATCACAGCTGTACCACCTGTTTTGAGCTGCACAGAGAGTGAACAACGTTGGCACATACCAAGAACTATGGTAAACTTTAAGCAGCATAATTCCATGCTTATGCAAGATTTGCCTATAGTCCCATTCTGTGACCTTTATTATTGATAGGGTGTGATGCCGGGCCGTGTGAGTGACATGGTGGTGCTGTTTGCAAAGCCCAAACAGAGGACGGTAGCGAATGGTGTCAGGTATGTCCAGTATGTCTTGTTCATTTATAATTAATCAACTAATATGATTATGGTTGTCTAAATATACAGTACAGGCCTAACGTTTGGAAACATTACATTTTTTAATGTTTTTGAAAAAAGTTTCTTCTGCTCATCAAGCCTGCATTTATTTGATCAAAAATACAAAAAAAAAATATTGATATATTATTACAATTTTAAATAATTGGTTTTCCATTTATTATACTTTAAATTATCATTTATTCCTGTGATGCAAAGCTGAATTTTCAGCATCATTACTCCAGACATCCAGTCTATCACATGATCCTTTAGAAATCATTCTAATATTCTGATTTATTATGAGTGTTGGAAACAGTTCTGCTGCCTAATATATTTGATGAATAAAAGGTTAAAAATAACTGTATTTATTCAAAATAAAAAAAATATTTTCCAATAATATAAATCTTCTTTACTATCACTTTTGATCAATTTAACACATCCTTGCTGAATAAAAGTATTGATTTATTTCACAGAAAGAAAGAAAAAAAATTACTGACCCCAAATTACTGACCAGTAGTGTATATTGTTGTTACAAAAGATTTCTATTTTTAAAACATTTGCTTCTTTTTTTTAATTACTTTTTTACTTTTTATTCATCAAAGTATCCTAAAAAAGTATCACAGGTTATGAAAAAATATTAAGCAGCAGAACTGTTTCCAACACTCATAATAAATCAGAAGAATGATTGAATGATTTCTTAAGGATCATGTGATAGACTGGATGTCTGGAGTAATGATCTTGAAAATTCAGCTTTGCATCACAGTAATAAATGATAATTTATAGTATAATAAATTGAAAACCAATTATTTTAAATTGTACGGTCTAATATATCACAATATAATTTTTTTTTCTGTATTTTTGATCAAATAAATACAGGCTTGATGAGCAGAAGAAACTTCTTTCAAAAACATTAAAAATAGTAATGTTTCCAAACTTTTGGCCTGTACTGTAAATGTGCGTAGTGGTCCAATTTGAATTATGATATGCAACTCTACATAGGAGCACTCTCTACAAAGAGATGCGGGGGGATCTTCCTGATCCTGATGTCATGAGGGTGGCGGAAGCTTATGAAGGCTTTCCATCGGACATAGCACCTCTCATTACCACCATGTCCATAAGTGCGAATGTCCCGTTGGTTGAGTCAGCTCTGGGAAAAGTTCAGGAGGGCAGCCCGATTTCGTACCAGCAGCCAGTGCCAGTAAGCCGCATTATTCTTCCTCACACTGGTGCTCCTCCACCCCCACCTCTGCCTTTAGATGTCTACAAACTGGAGCCCACTACATGCCAGTTTGTGTGCAGTCTCCACCAGCAGCTGCATCTGCAATCTCTGCAGACTTCCTTGGATACAGCAAGGAAAATAGAAGAATCAACAATTGAGCAGAGTATGTCCACAGAGTGGCACCAAGTCAGAAGGATGAGAGTAACATCATCTCACTTCAGGGAGGTATGTCATGTTCGCAGTCAGTCTTCAGCGGAACAGCTTGCTGAAAGAATGATTAGGGGAGTGGCACAAACGGCATTTATGAAAAGAGGTCTGGCATTGGAGCCACTTGCCATTCAAGAATATTGCAAAGCAAAGAACACTAACTACTGGCCATGTGGCTCCGTTGTACACCCCGATGACCCCTGGTTAGGGTCTTCCCCTGATGGGGTTGTTTTCGACCCAACAGAGAACCCACCCTTTGGCCTGGTGGAAGTGAAATGCCCCAATGTAAAAAGTTATGTTGACTGTAAATACCTAAAGCTTCACAATGGCACCATGAAAATACCTAAAGCTTCACAATGGCACCATGAATCTAAAAAAGCAACACGGTTATTACTGGCAGGTGCAAGGACATCTCCTGCTAACAGGTATGGACTGGTGTGATTTCGTTGTTTGTGCAGAGGAGGATATGATCAGTCAAAGGATCTACAGGGACACAGAGGTTGCTGCCGTCATCAGGGAGAAGGGAGATTATTTCTATTTCTACTTTTATTTATCATCATGCATGAAAATTTAAAATCAACCCACCTCCCAAAACATGTGTTTGTGTGAAATCAGTGTTAATGTAAATAGTTCTCTTTTAAAAAATGCACACACATGTACGTAAACAACAAACCTATACAAAGTGCCTTTTATTATTATGAATTCAGTGTTAGTAGTTAGATTACATTAGATTAGATTCAACTTCATTGTCATTTAGCAGAGTACAGGTACAGAGCCAATGAAATGCAGCTGACATCCAACCAGAAGTGCAAAGAAGCATTAAAGTACTGTTGAGTACTAGTTATGTGGACTAGTTATCAACAAACTCATAACGCATACAAAATGTCAAACGTTGCACAACGTTTATTTACATAGTTTACATAGTTCATCATTACAAATATATACAAGGAGCCATGTTATTGTTGAGTGTAGTATGACAGCTTGTGTCTTTGTTAGGGCTGGGCGGTATATCGAGTTTGTACGATATATCGATATATTTTTTTGAAACGATATGGAATGAGGCAATACCGTTTATATCGATACAGTAGTTTGATACGAGCACATCTGAAAAACAGCGGAAGACGCAGTGTGAGCTGCCACAGTGAAAGTACATAGTACAATTTGTCCTAAACATGACACAAGCTTATATTACGGGCTTCAAAATAACTGGTAAGATATAGTTAACAAGTTTAAAGCAGCTTGCCCTGTCAGATGCTTACTGACAGATACTGTTGCTGACTGACAAAATACTTGCGCTGTTTAATGCGTTTGAGATGTGTTGCTTTCCTCAGTGCTTAACTTACATTTCACAGGTATATTCTCCATCTGTAAATGTTAGAAAGTCAAACAAATGTCCATTTCACTGTCAGGAGAGGACGAGCTTCTGCAATTGAATCTCCGCTAATATTCAAGCTTCAGTGAATGAGCGACGCCGCGCGCATGCGGGCCAAACAGATGGAGCACAATAGAATAGTAGCGCAATAATTCTGACTAAAATATAGGCTACATATTGCTAAAATATTTGTTGTTGGAAACAATAAATATGCCATATGGGGAATTTTAAACCTACAAGTATATTTTTATGAAAGTGACCATTATAACGGGGTAATCAAACGTAGGCTAATAGTTTTAAGTTCTTTTGTTTTTATTTTCATTTTTAGTTTAGCCTTTAGTCAATTTAAAAACAAAAGCATTATTTTTGTTAGAATGTAATGTGATTTTAACAACCTTTTTGCACATAATATATTGCATAGCCTACATTACATTCACTATATTTGTTTCCATATCCTCCAATATCAACATTGTTTGTAGGATATCATTGGGCAGGATGAAAATGGCATGTTTTTTAAATAAATACAGATTTTCTTTATCCAAATGGAAAAATGTAGAAAGTACCGAGATATCGTATATCGCCATTTAACCCAAAAATACCGAGATATGATTTTTTGGCCATATCGCCCAGCCCTAGTCTTTGTATAATAAATGTCTGAATTAACTCATGTATGCGTGTTCCTCCTGGTAGTGTAAAAGACAATAAATGACAAATGTAAACATTGTCAATATTTCAGACAATTTTCTGAAAGGTATATCACAAGATACAAAAAAACAAACAGCATAGTAAATGACAAAATATATAAGCAGTATATGGAAGCTCATAGAGAAAAATACAATCACATGCCAGTCTAGATTTTCACTGTTGAGTTGCCCATGCCTTGACAAGGGGTCCATTTTGGTAGTTTACCAAGAAGCAAGCCACACTGAACAGTTGATCAATACTCCCACACACAGATAAGGGAATAAGTTTGTCAAACAGTTTATTCTCTTTAACTCTCCGGATACACCTTTCAACAAGTACCCGCAAACGGGCGATGGACTGTGTTTGTTCAACATCCTGTTTACTCATCTGAGTTTTCTTTGACAGAAAAGCAGGCCGGTAAACTTTGCTTCAAAACGATTTGGTAACACTTTACAATAAGGTTCATTAGTTAACATTAGTTAACTCCATTAGTTAACATGAACTAAGAATTAACAATACTTCTTTAGCATTTATTAATCTTAGTTAATATTAATTTATACTAATTTACTAATACTAATACTAATTTAGTAATACGTTACTAAAATCAAAGGTTGTATTTGTTAACATTAGTTAATGCACTGTGAACTAATGCACTGTGAACTAATGCACTGTGAACTAATGCACTGTGAACTATTAACATTAGTTAATGCACTGTTTCTTTGTGAGAAAATTTGTGTGCAGGTTTGAAATAAACATCATAAACATAAACATAAACTAACATGAACAAACAATGAACAGCTGGATTTGTATTAACTAACATTAACAAAGATTAATGTATAGACTACTGTAACAAATGTATTGCTCACTGTGTTAGTTAATGGTAGTTAATACATTAACTAATGTTAACTAATGAACCTTATTGTAAAGTGTTACCAACGATTTTTCATAGACATGGTCATGGACCTACCTTGTGTAAAACCGAATGTCCTCATCAGACCCTGCAAGACGCTCTACACCAAATCTCGATTGCAGTTGCAGAGTTTCAATCTGTTGTTGCAGCTCCTGGACTTTTTGCTTCAACTTTTCGTTCTCTTCCACTAACTCAGATGGAGTCACCGATGTCGTCGGAGTTACAGAGGAGTCATGCTCCAGTGGTAACGTTACTTCCATCTCGCTATCAGAGCCAGCAGTCTCTGACAGGGGGTCCGGCGGGGGAGAGGGGCGTTTAGGGCAGCGCTCCCAAACACTGCACCTTGGCACTGGTAAACAAAAATTGTTCCACTCAAAAAGACATGGCACAGCTCCTTGAACAAGTTTTCGACGTCCTGTGGTTGTTGTGATGACATCTTCTAGCTTAAAATGTCGACTGCAGACCCAGGTGTTATCGGTAGGAGTGAAGTTATCGCGTCTTATCTTGACTAGCCACTGAGCTCGTACCTCAGGCTGATGCGGAAAACGATGAAAACTTACTTCAGAATTATACCTCGATGAAACGGCACATCGAGGAACACTACAATGTAATTTAGAGTTGCCAATTTGATGCTGATATGTAAGACGTTTCTTATTTACTGTTAACATTTTACATACGGTACTCACTGATAGCTTGCCACTCACTCTTCAACAACATCTACATCGGAAATACCGCCAGTAGTAACCTAAACCGGAAGTCCCCCCGCCCACCACACAGATTTCGAACGTTCGCGCGTCATCCTGTGCACAGAGCGAATTCCTCTTCTTCTCTCTGAATTATCTTTCAGTATTAGTTTTTACCATTGCGCTGTAGGATGAGATGTATATAGTATTATTACATTTAATAATGGTTGTTGTTGATTAATTACTATTACTCACATTGATATTTTGTAATAAAAAAGTTAAAACTCTCTAAGATGATTATTTCATTAGCCACAGTGTGTTCAAGATAACATATATATGTCAATATGTGTCAAATCTCTGTCAAATCACATTTCTTCCCCTGCGGCGTGTTTTTGCCAGGTTGAATCCAGCTTCATCCACAAAGATTAAAGTATGTGGAGTTCGGCTGGCTTCCCTCTTCATCACCCACTAAATTACAGAGAGTTTTACAGTCATTTACATTATCATAATCCTGTTTGGTTTCTGAACAGACTCTTACCTGGACAAACTGATACCAGAGTTCATCACACGTTCACTGTTTCTCTCAAAGGGTTCAGTGCACGACTGTCTGCCAGCTCTCTGTCCTGAATTTCCCAGTTTTATTGCATTTTTTATTGCAATTACCATGTCAACAATGGCCATTTCCAGCACATCTGAAAAGATTCAGGGCGCTTTAATTGTGTTGTCTGCTTCTCTGTAAGGTTTATTCTTTGAGTGCCTGTTTGAGACTGACATCTAGTGGACGTTTTATTATCTTTTGCACACGACACTCAAACACTAAACCAGGAAACGGGAATCACATGAGTTCAGGGAAAGAGAGAGTGAAGTGTAGTTGAGCTGTTGTGTGTTTGTGTCTCTGTATTCATGCTGTAAAATGGCAGAAGCCAGATTTTCTGAGGATGAGTTTATGTGTCCAGTTTGTCTGGATCTCCTGAAGGATCCAGTGACAATCCACTGTGGACACAGTTACTGTAAGATCTGTATTACATGCCACTGGGATCAGGAGGATGAGAAGAGAGTCTACAGCTGTCCTCAGTGCAGAAAGACCTTCAGGCCAAGACCTGCTTTAGCTAAAAACACCATTCTGGCTGAAATGGTGGAGAAACTGAAGAAGACTAAACTTCCTGCTAACTGTTACGCTGGAACTGGAGATGTGCAGTGTGACGTCTGTACTGGAAGAAAACACAAAGCCGTCAAGTCCTGTCTGGTGTGTCTGAACACTTACTGTCAGAATCACCTTGAACAACATGAGAGTTTCTTTAAAGGAAAGAGTCACAATCTGACTGATGCCACTGGACGACTGCAGGAGATGATCTGCCAGAAACACGACAAGATCCTCGAGGTTTTCTGCCGCACTGATCAGAAGTGTATATGTGTGCTGTGTGTGATGGATGAACATAAAAACCACGACATTGTATCAGCAGCAGCAAAGAGGACAGAGAAACAGGTATGAACTTACAACTACTGATTAAATAATGTAGACATACATGTGTAGTTTTAATTTAATTAATGAAATATATGATGAAAAACCTTTGTTTCCATGACTAAGTGTATGTTTAAACGACACCATTTTCAACTGAAAAAATGTATCCGTTTTGGTTGTTCATTTACACAACAATGGCGTTTTTGGTGGCTGAAGACACAAGCTTTTGAAAATGGGTTTCAAAGTACAAGGTTTAGAAAATGATGCCTTTACCATCTCCATGTAAACAAAACCATGAATTTGTCGCTAACTACTGGCCTGGCATAGCCTGGCTAACGTCAGACCAAGTCTCATTTGAGACTTGGTCTGGGAACCACGTGTTCATTTTCTCGTATTTGAGGCGTGGTTTACGAATGCCCAGAGCCGTTTATTGGGCGCTATGAATGTCTATCAAATGCGCCTGTATGTAGCTCATAGCCAATCGCTTCAATTATACCAGATGACGTATGTAGAGTGACAGAAATTCAACGAGGAAAAAGACAATGGGTCAAAGATTTATTTGTACACGATGGCGTTTAGCGAATATTACCGTTTGTGCAAGATAAACATGAGGGTAGAAGATAACGTCGAGTCTGATGCCATGCTGGATCCATAGATATAAACACAAACTGCTTCGGTGTCATCATCGTCATGCTGCTCCCTCCCCGTTCTGTGATTGGTTCCCTTTTTCAAGGGAAAATTTGGTCCATGGTGTCCAGACTGCCTAGCAGCGTGAATAAAATCGCGCTGCGAGCAAGGCAGTATGGGGAAACCCAGGCTAGGCCTGGCAGCATAATACAGACTTTTTTTACTCATTTTCACAGAGCCCTTGCCCTAAGACAAGACAATGATGAGACCAACATCATTAAATGATAAATATAATTATATCAACATGCAATATTCTTAAAAAAAAAGAAATAGACTAAAATGTAGTTAAAAAATATTAATGTTCACGCATATCTGCTGTTCGTGAGTGAAACGCGGACTGGATTCAGTGTACAGCGGTGCATCCCTTTTTACTGACATTGATGGAAAGTTTGTAATTCAGTTGGATATGTAAATAAGTAGAGTAAGAAAGTAAAACGAGGAACATATTAGGCTACTATTGTTTACTCGTGACGGTAAAGATAGAGGGAGGGCACTTCTGCATACATGAGTCATTTGGATTAACGAAATTTTATGTCCAAGTGATAACATGAACTGTTACATGATTTATGTATACTGAGTGGCTCCCTACAATATTACAGGAAGGCGGTACAATAATCACATGACATTATCTGAGCGCAAACATCCGAAGCGCGTATCCAGAAAGCTGCCTCAGACAGAGCATGAATAGCCTAATGAATTTAAGTTTTATGTCTTTTTGTGCTTGACCGGACAAATTCACACAGAATTATGTCAAAATGGCCATGTCTGCGAGTATCCTTGTGAAATATAGTTGGTTATGTCTTAAAGGCACAATATGTTTTTTTTTTGCTTTAAAAATATAAAAAATCACTATATCTATGTTATATATTTTTTAAAGTTGTGTATTTACATTATCCTGACAGTTCCAATTAACTTCTAAATCCAGAGAAATTAATATTTTAATTAGAAGACACGGACCGTGTCTTTATTTCCGTTAGGTTGCCCGTCTATCACGTCATATCCACGTTTGCGTCTTCCAGCGGAACTCGGCGGAACCGCCAAACTCAAAGAGGAACACAGACAGTATAAGGGGAACACCCGTATAATAATGTCTGTATGATAATGGATCATGACTACTCTTTGCCTGTACGTTCTGCCAGCTCAACAAAGCGCAAACGTATGGGTGAAAAAAATGACCTTAGAAGATTTTGGGACAGTAGAAGAAGCAAGAGACGTGTAAACCTTGGAGTACCGCTCGTACTGCCATGGTAACCAGAGCTATGAGCAGAGCCCTCTGATTAATCAAAGCGACTGACGCAGACAACTGTGGAGTTCGCAATGTCTATTTGCACGCTGTTGTTGTTTCGTTCAAACATTACGGACCATGGCAAGCAGACTTTGGATAAAAAAGGAGAACTAAAACGAGAATCAATATCAGCGCGGTGTTTTCGAGATGCCGAGAGCTCCCATAGACAGTATATAAACGAGAGCTCCTCGTCCGAGACTTCGACCGCTCCTACATGTACTTTATTAAACAGGTGAGCACATTTACATAAAACTAATCAATGTTACTGTATATAGTTCAACAATGATAAAATGTTAGAATATGATCTGTATGTTTTTCTAATGTTGATCTAGCTTACTGCTAGCCTCATACAGACAAACTAACACATACGTTACTTTTCAACACATTCAAATGCAGTTTAGTGTGCTAATGTAATGTTAGACCAATGAAACAGCGCTGCGTTACCTCACAAGTTTAATTTGTCTAATAAACTGACCTGTGAGTAGTAATTATGTGTGTAGTTCGGTAGAATGAAATATCCATATTCCTTTTATATCTGTGGGACTCGCGTCACATTTGGAGCTGATAGCTGTCTCTTAGCAATCCCGAACTGCTTCATATCACAGTCATGATAAAAACGTAGATGTATTCAGTCAACCATAAACATTATTAGATCGGCTGGCTTGACGTTGACAACAAGATCCATAATTCTTAGCATGTGTTGCATCATCAAACTATGCCTTTGTTATTGTAAAGAGGTTAGTGACCCCTAGCGGCGAAAAATTCCATACTGTACGTTTAAGTGAACCTAAATAGTTGAAAAAGAAAATGTGCAGCTCTTAAAGTGACAGCAGCCCAAAAAACCTACTGAAAAAAAAAGAGAAAAATAATAGAAAAAAACGTACTCGGTTACTAATGTAACCTCGGTTCTCTCTAGAAGAGGGAACGAGTATTGCGTAAGGTTAGCTTACGCATCGGGAAAGTCTTCTTTCTTCGAGATCTGAAGCCAAAAAATTATCCTTAATTTTGTATACATTGTCAACGCAGTGCAGCAGCCGACAGACCTAGGCAGGCTGTATAAGCGTGCTCATTGGCTGCTCGGCGGCAACTGCTTAAGCCTATCGGTGAGCGCTCTGAACGCGGCAACCAATGAGGGCGCTTCGCGCCCTCCACACCCTTCTAACCGTCAGAATGGGTGTGGCCAGCGTGTATATATACAGCGCTCATAGGCTAAAATTCTGGTTTTCGCAGTCTGAAGCGCAAAAGCTCGTGGCGCGACACGGCAGGTTACGCAATACTCGTTCCCTCTTCTAGAGAGAACCGAGGTTACATTAGTAACCGAGTACGTTCTCTTACGAGAGGTCTCTCGTATTGCGTAAGGTTAGCTTACGCATCGGGAACCCTTTGTCAACGCCGTGTGCGCCGAGCATCCAGCCCATGAATCCCAGGGAACCGGGGAAAACACTCTGCTGGGAAATGTGGCCGGTCGGAGAGACGGGCCAGCGCAGTACAGGCACTTCATGCAGCATATGAAATAGAGCGGCGCGGCCGGTCTATAAACATATAACAGTACAAATAGTAGGGCCGGCAGAGCGAGCCCATACAGTACATAAGCACTCATAAGGGTAGGAGAAAAACGACATAGTCGGTCTCACATGAAGGGAAAAATTCCCGCGCGACAGAGAATAATACGGGCGGCCAGCAGCGCGGGCCAGCACCGACAACAGCGCGTAACGGGAAATAGGAAACAGAGCGGATCAGCCGGTCTGAGTCAAACACTTCACCCTGAGTATAGTACCAGAATAGCGCCAGCATATGAACGTAGTCTGCACACGAGAAATGGGCAGAGCATACATGTCACTTATGCTGACAGTATTTTTGCCTGTAGGGCAGGAACTTCCAGGTTATAAAACCTCACGAATGTTGATGGGGAGGCCCAGCCCGCCGCCATACAAATACCGTGATTAGAAATTCCGCTGGACCAGACCCACGACGAGGCCATGCCTCTAGTGGAGTGGGCTCTGAAGCCCAGAGGGCACTGCAGGTGTCTGGAGGCATAAGCTGCTGCTATCGCGTCCACTATCCACCTGGACAAGCTCTGTTTCGAGGCGGCAAGACCCTTGGTGCGTCCGCCGAAGGAAACAAAGAGCTGCTCTGAACGCCTGAAAGCGGCGGAGCGCGTGATGTAAACTCTCAGCGCCCGGACAGGGCATAGGAGGTTATCACTGTCCCCACTGTCGGATGCTGGCAGAGCCGAGAGGGACATAACTTGTGCCCTAAACGGGGTTCCAATCGCTTTGGGGATGTAACCGTGTCTCGGTCTGAGAATGACTTTCGAGTCATTCGGCCCGAACTCAAGACATGCAGGGCTAACAGATAGCGCGTGCAAATCACCCACTCGTTTGACTGAAGACAGAGCTATCAGAAAAACGGTTTTAAGCGACAGATACTTTAGATCCGCGGATTCAAGCGGTTCAAAGGGAAAAGCCTCTAGGGCCGCTAGGACCAAGGACAGATCCCACGAGGGAACCGAGGGGGGCCGCGGGGGATTCATCCGTCTAGCTCCTCTGAGGAAGCGGATAATGAGCTCATTCCTTCCCATTGCCCGGCCGCGCGTCGTCTCAGCGAACGCTGCAATAGCGGCCACATATACTTTGAGCATGGAAGGGGATCTGCCCTTTTCCAACAGCTCTTGTAAGAAGGAGAGCACCCGCGGGACCCCGCATGCGCGCGGATCCAAGTTTTTAGTAGCGCACCATTTAGAAAACACCGACCATTTAGACGCGTAGAGCCGTCTCGTGGAGGGGGCTCTCGACTGTGTGATCGTGTTCACGACCCCTTCTGACAGGTCAACGGGTATCCGTTGATCACCCATGCATGCAGCGACCAGCGCTCTGGATGGGGATGCCAGATCGATCCACCGGCTTGGGAGAGGAGATCCTTTCTCACCGGGATCGGCCATGGGGGTGAGTGCGACAGCCTCACTAGCTCTGGGTACCAAGTTTGGTTTTCCCATCACGGGGCTATAAGCAGCACTGAGTGATGCGTTTCTCTGATCCTCGAAATGACCTGTGGCAACAGGGAGATCGGAGGAAAAGCATACAGCGGGAGGCTGGGCCATGTCTGGGACAGCGCGTCCTCGCTCTTCGAATAAAACTTCAGGCATTGAGCATTGTCTTTCGACGCAAAGAGGTCGATTTCCGCTCTGCCGAATAGGCGCCAGAGAAACTGGACTGTCTGGGGGTGCAGAGACCATTCTCCCGGGGGAATGTTGTCCCTGGACAGTCTGTCTGGACCGACATTCAGGTGGCCCGGCACGTGCGCGGCTCTCAGCGAGCGGTAAGCCCACACGAGAAGGCGTTCTGTCAGCCTGCACAGATTCCTGGATCTGACACCGCCCTGTCGGTTCACATAGGATACCACGGACGTGTTGTCCGAGCGGACTAGCACATGGTGATCCCGTATGAATGGGAGGAAGCGCCTGAGCGCGTTCTCGACCGCTATCATCTCCAAACAGTTTATGTGGAGGCATTTTTCCCGGTCTGACCACAGGCCAAAAGCCGGTTTGCCCTCGAACAGAGCGCCCCAGCCTGAGGTGGAAGCGTCCGTCGAGATAACTTTGCGGTGTGAGATAGCTCCCATTGTCACTCCCCGCTGGTACCAGTCGGCCGCTAACCAGGGCTTCAGAGCTGAAACGCAGCTCTGAGTCACTCTGATGCGGATACCGCCGGAAGCCCATGCTCTGTGAGGCACTCGGGCATTCAGCCAGCGTTGTAGCGGGCGCATTCGTAAAAGACCCAGCCGAAGCACTGCTGCGGCTGAGGCCATACAACCTAGTAACCTCTGAAATGTTTTGAGAGGTACGGTGCTGCCCGGCCGAAGGGACGCGGCCAGGCGTCGAATGCAGCGAGCGCGCTGTGTCGACAGGCGGGCCGTGTACTGATATACCGGACCGTCGAAGGCGAATCTCAAGAATGGCCTGTGACGGGGTATTATCAGGATCTGAAAAGCACGCGTCTTTTAGATCGAGAGATATAAACCAGTCCCTCGGGCGAATTTGCGCGAGAATTTGTCTGGTTGTGAGCATTTTGAACGGTCTTCCCATAAGAGCCTCGTTCAAACGTCTCAGATCCAAAATTGGTCTGAGAGCTCCGTCCTTCTTGGGAACGAGGAATAACGGCTGTAAAAGCCCGACTCGCTCATGGAAGGGGAAACCGGTTCTATAGCCCTTTTGCACAGAAGTGTAGCTATTTCTGCTCGAAGTAGATGTGCTACTTCCCCATTCACTCTGGTCTCGATACGCGCTTGAAAGCGCGGAGGGCGGCGAGCGAACAGCAGAGTATAGCCCTGTTTTACTGTGCTTAGAACCCGTTCTGATGCGCCTGGAATAGTTTCCCACGCTTTTGCGTGTGCAGCCAGGGGCAGAATGGCCTCCGGGCTCCGATCGCCGCGCATCGCGGGCTCGAGAGCTCGAAACGGAGGGGCGGGCGCGGCGCGCGCGCTCTTGGTGCTTAGATACGGCGGATCGCACGCAGCGATAGCTGGCCGTTTTACACACAGTGTCCCGGTGGCTTAGACGGGGAACATAAAGTGTGAGGCGCGACGCGCGATGGCGGCGTCGGGGGCGAAAATGTTCGTTAGTATGTGTGAGCGCTCGAGGGCGGGCACAGGAGTTACATTCAGGGGCGGGCGCGGCGCGCGCGCTCTTGGTGGTTAGATACGGCGGATCGCACGTAGCGATAGCTGGCCGTTTTACACACAGTGTCCCGGTGGCTTTGGACGGGGAACATATAGTGTGAGGCGCGAAAATGTAGTTAGTATGTGTGAGCGCTCGAGGGCGGGCACAGGACTCACATTTAAAACATGACCGGTCGTGCGAGGCCGTGTGACAGAGCGGGCAGTGAGTAGGTGTGGGCACGGAGAAGTGGACACGTGACCTACTTTTAACACTAAAGCGGCTTTTGCCTGCTTCATGAGAGTGGGCTCTGTGAGAGACACGGGATGTATAGTGCTTGTGTACAGGGGTGAGCACAGAACGTGGGCACATTCACTGTACTAGAAACACATACGGCGTCAGCCGTGCAACCAGACATTATGCTCTTTTGAAATTTTTCTGGGTTGCCGTGAGAACGGCGGATGCGCGCAGGCGAGCGGGTAGATACCGGCTCGTTGACTGCGGGGTAAACAGCTGCAGTAGCCGTGGCAACGGGGACTGACAGAGCGTTAAGCTTCGACGGTGGTCCAGTCGCAGGGCTGCGGGATTTAACCGTCTTTTCTTCTCTCGTGTTTAGACGCTCAAAAATACTCGAGCACCCTGAGAAGGTGTGGTGCGAGAGGCGGGTTCGCTTTCTGTAAGTAAGAAAGACTGGCCGCGAGCTCGGAGAAGCAAGCAGCATAAATTTTATTTTCCCCGAGAGCTGGGATCGAACGCGGATCTCTCGCATGAAAGCGTATGATACTGCCACTGAGCCACAGGGGAAACACATAAGCTTTCAGTTAGCGCGAGCATATAAAAAGCGACCTCATGTGTCGCGTCGGCGTTTGTTTGCAGGCGAGCGTGTGTTTAAAACAGGCTCGTTTACTGCAATAGTAATATTTCCAGTCGCCTGAACTTAAGAGGGGACTGAGAAATGTATGAGGATTGGCGGTTGTCCAGCCGTAGCGAGACTAACACACTCTCTTCTCTTTTCGCCGGTGAGTGAGGCGCGCACGCTGAAC
Source organism: Scardinius erythrophthalmus (assembly GCF_964197995.2). Lineage (NCBI taxonomy): Eukaryota > Metazoa > Chordata > Actinopteri > Cypriniformes > Leuciscidae > Scardinius > Scardinius erythrophthalmus. The sequence continues at coordinate 34,619,452 of NC_138224.1, forward strand.
GCTGCTCGTGACCGTCCGCTTTGTCATCCCTTGAACGGCGCAATCTGCGCGGCCCAACGAGGGAGAGAGCGGGCTTGTTTTCTGTATGTAAGAAAAACTGGCCGCGAGCTCGGAGAAGCGAACAGCATAAACTTTAACTGCCGCGAGAGCGGGGTCCGAACTCCGGTCTCTAGCTTGACAGTCAAGGATTCCGCCACTGAGCCACAGGGGTGAATACATTAGTATCATGTCTTGTGACAGCGTTTGCTTGCAGGCGAGCGTGTATTTATAACAGGCTCGTATACTGCAATAGTAACAATTCCAGTCGCCTGAACTTAAGAGGGGACTGAGAAATGTGTGAGAATGGAGGTTATAGTCCAGGCCACGGCGGGACGAAAACACTCTGTTCCCCTTTCACCGGTGACGCGCGAGGACGGAGTAGCTTTCTTGTAACGTAAAGAGAGCTCAGACCGTCCGCTCCTGCCATCCCTTGTGAGCGGCGCAGTTTGCGCGGCTCGAACAGAGGGAGAGGAAACTCGCTCCGTGACCGTCCGCTCCTGCCATCCCTCGTGAGCGGCGTATTGCACGGCTCGAACAGAGGGAGAGGAAACTCGCTCCGAGACCGTCCGCTTCTGCCATCCCTTGTGAGCGGCGTATTGCACGGCTCGAACAGAGGGAGAGTACGGGTATCTATCACATTCGCCTCATCTCCTGACGCGGCGGCGGCGCGGGCAGAGCCGGCGGTTGAGCGGCCGGGAGGGAGAGGGCGAGAGAGAGCTCGAGGGAGAGGTTCCGGCGAGCTCCTCAGTCACAACAGTCTCCGGTGGTCGCTGCGAGCGGCGCTTCTTATTGCGCGGCAAGGCAGGGACAGGCGGAGCGACAGCTTGGTCGAAAGCTTCAAGTCGAGCCCGCAGGGTCGACATTGAAAGCTCTTCGCACTCGGAGAGTGCGGTGGCGGCGTGCCCGCGGCCCAGGCGGAGAGCGCAGAGAGGTGGCGGTCTCCGTTGCTGAGCGGGGAGCGGCACGAGCCGCAAAAACGAGGCGTTTTTACAAAAACGCCTCGTGCTCTTTTAGAGTACACACAGAAACAGTAATAATGTAAAGGATATGTCGCCGGATAGCGTAGCAGGCACGGATGGCTGAAGGCGGCGAAGACGGCCGGCTTCCTCAGGCGCTGTCCTAAGCTTGCTGGTCGCTGGTTTCAACGGCGGCGGCTCTCAAGATCCAGCGATGCGAATAGCGTCGCTGAAGACAAGAAAATCAGAATTTTAGCCTATGAGCGCTGTATATATACACGCTGGCCACACCCATTCTGACGGTTAGAAGGGTGTGGAGGGCGCGAAGCGCCCTCATTGGTTGCCGCGTTCAGAGCGCTCACCGATAGGCTTAAGCAGTTGCCGCCGAGCAGCCAATGAGCACGCTTATACAGCCTGCCTAGGTCTGTCGGCTGCTGCACTGCGTTGACAATGTATACAAAATTAAGGATAATTTTTTGGCTTCAGATCTCGAAGAAAGAAGACTTTCCCGATGCGTAAGCTAACCTTACGCAATACGAGAGACCTCTCGTAAGAGAACCCTTAGCATTCATCCCTGCTTAATACTTACGGTGCTCTTAATGAAAGATAAAATATACAAGCAATAAAATGAACAGTGAAAGTAACAGAAGCTCCTACAATACATTTTAACAGGTATAATTAGGTGTGAAAATAACTGGAGGAAGTATTTGGTTAATGAATTAAGGAAACTAATTTGATTCATGTTCTTTTGGTTTCTCAACACAATATTTTTTTAAAATGACAAATGCAATGAATATACAGCTATCTGTACTCGGCATCGGCAAGTACCAAAAATGAAAGTATCGGTATCAGACTCGTTCTGGAAAAAGTGCTATCGGTGCATCCCTAGTTTGATTTCCTTACTAGATCTCATCATCAGATATTTGTTTCATATCAGCTGTTCACATGATGATTTGTGGTAGTATTACTGTCACTGTCATTGGTTTGTCCTTTAGCACCAGCTGAAGGAGACGCAGAGGTCGTTCCAGCAGAGGATCCAGCAGAGAGAGAGAGATCTTCAGCAGCTGAGAGAGGCTGTGGCGTCTCATAAGGTGAGTCTGGAGAAGAAGAGAAGTTTGAGACGTCTCAGTCAGGACTCACTGAAGCCACTGTGTGATTGTGATGTGTGTCCTAGCAGCGCTCTGCACAGACAGCAGTGGAGGACAGTGAGAGGATCTTCACTGAGCTCATCCGCTCCATTGAGAGAAGCCGCTCTGAGGCGACACAGCGGATCAGAGATCAGGAAAAGACTGCAGTGAGTCGAGCTGAAGGACGACTGGAGCGACTGGAGCAGGAGATCAATGATCTGAGGAGAAGAGACGCTGAGCTGGAGCAGCTTTCACACACACAGGATCACATCCATTTCCTGCAGGTAACAGAGATCTAGAAGAACAGGGTCATAGTGGACTTGAGCAAGAGACTCACAGAGAAACATTTCATGAGAGCAGAATGAGCCGTTGACTGAAGTGTTGATCTGTGTGTTCGGTTATTATATCATCATCGGTCAGACTCTCATCTGATCTTCTTCTATTGCAAGAGACGCACTTATAAATGCAGTTCAGCTCTGGAAATCTCTTTTTTTGGAAGATGTTTTGAGCTTCCAGACAACAAAAGTTCAAAACTTCACTAATATTTTTTTACAAACATAGGTTTTAAAAATATATATTTTAAAACCACACCTAAATACATGAAAAAAAAAAAAGTTTAATAGGTACTCAAAAAAAAAAAAACCAAGAAAAAAAAAAAAAAACTGGAAAACAAAACCAGACCAAAACATTCATGGGACATTTTATGTAAGGGATAATGTACATCCAACCATTTATCATCTCAGAATTAACCCCCGACAGGGTGATGAGGACCCCGATGCGAAGCGGAGGTAAATTATCCCACTTATTACTACTTGCCACAAGTAAATAATTAGACACGAAATATTGACTTGAGTTGAAATATTTTATTAGCTCTTCCTTAAAGCATCCGTGAAGAAAAACAGTTCGAAACAATTGGCTTTGAGTTTAGACAAGACAGACAATTAAGGCATAATGTACAGTTGTATCACTAAAAACAATAAACAATTGGACACGAAATATTGATGCAAAAGATTTTATTAGCTCATTTGTAACACATTTAAAATAATTATTAATTAATTATCCATCTTCTACCGCTTATCCGGGGCCGGGTCGCAGGGGCAGCAGTCTAAGCAGGGATGCCCAGACTTCCCTCTCCCCAGACACTTCCTCCAGCTCTTCCGGGAGGACACCGAGGCGTTCCCAGGCCAGCCGGGAGACATAGTCTCTCCAGCGTGTCCTAGGTCTTCCCCGGGGTCTCCTCCCGGTGGGACATGCCCGGAACACCTTCCCGGGAAGGCGTCCAGGAGGCATCCGGAAAAGATGCCCGAGCCACCTCAACTGACCCCTCTCGATGTGGAGGAGCAGCGGCTCTACTCTGAGCTCCTCCCGAGTGACCGAGCTTCTCACCCTATCTCTAAGGGATCGCCCAGCCACCCAGTGGAGAAAGCTCATTTCGGCCGCTTGTATCCGGGATCTTGTCCTTTCGGTCATGACCCACAGCTCATGACCATAGGTGAGAGTAGGAACGTAGATTGACTGGTAAATCGAGAGCTTCGCCTTGCGGCTCAGCTCCTTCTTCACCACGACAGACCGGTACAGGGACCGCATTACTGCAGAAGCTGCACCGATCCGCCTGTCAATCTCCCGTTCCATCCTTCCCTCACTCGTGAACAAGACCCCAAGATACTTGAACTCCTCCACTTGAGGCAGGAACTCTCCACCAACCTGAAGCGGGCAAACCACCCTTTTCCGACTGAGAACCATGGCCTCGGATTTGGAGGTGCTGATTTTCATCCCAGCCGCTTCACAGTCGGCTGCAAACCGTCCCAGTGCATGCTGGAGGTCCTGGTTTGATGAGGCCAACACGACAACATCATCCGCAAAGAGCAGAGATGAAATTGTGTGGTCCCCAAACCTGACCCCCTCCAGCCCCTGGCTGCGCCTAGAAATTCTGTCCATAAAAATTATGAACAGAACCGGTGACAAAGGGCAGCCCTGCCGGAGTCCAACACGCACCGGGAACAAGTCTGACTTACTGCTGGCAATACGAACCAAGCTCCTGCTCCGGTCGTACAGGGACCGGATAGCCCTTAGCAAAGGGCCCCGGACCCCATACTCCCGGAGCACCCTCCACAGGCCGCCGCGAGGGACACAGTCGAATGCCTTCTCCAAATCCACAAAGCACATGTGGATTGGTTGGGCAAACTCCCATGAGCCCTCCAGCACCCTGTAGAGGGTATAGAGCTGGTCCAGTGTTCCACGACCGGGACGAAAACCACACTGTTCCTCCTGTATCCGAGGTTCTACTATCGGCCGGATTCTCCTCTCCAGTACCCTGGCATAGACTTTCCCAGGGAGGCTGAGAAGTGTGATCCCCCTATAGTTGGAGCACACCCTCCGATCCCCCTTCTTGAAAAGAGGGACCACCACCCCGGTCTGCCAGTCCAAAGGTACTGTCCCCGACCGCCACGCGATGTTGCAGAGGCGTGTCAGCCAAGACAGCCCTACAACATCCAGAGACTTGAGGTACTCAGGGCGGATTTCATCCACCCCCGGTGCCTTGCCACCGAGGAGTTTCTTGACTACTTCGGTGACTTCAGCTTGGGTGACGGACGAGTCCGCCTCCGAGCCCTCAGCCTCTGCTTCCTCAATGGTTGACGTGACGGCGGGATTGAGGAGATCCTCAAAGTATTCCTTCCACCGTCCGGTGATATCCCCAGTCGAGGTCAACAGCTGCCCACCTCCACTGTAAACAGCGTTGGTAGGGCACTGCTTCACCCTCCTGAGGCGCCGGACGGTTTGCCAGAATCTCTTCGAGGCCGACCGATAGTCCTTCTCCATGGCCTCACCGAACTCCTCCCAGGCCCGAGTTTTTGCCTCCACAACCACCCGGGCTGCAGTCCGCTTGGCCCGTCGGTACCCATCAGCTGCCTCAGGAGTCCCACAAGCCAGCCAGGCCCGATAGGACTCCTTCTTCAGCTTGACGGCATCCCTTACTTCCGGTGTCCACCACCGGGTTCGGGGATTGCCGCCTCGACAGGCACCGGAGACCTTACGGCCACAGCTCCGAGTGGCCGCGTTGACAATGGAGGTGGAGAACATGGTCCACTCGGACTCAATATCTCCAGACTCCCTCGGGATCTGGTCGAAGCTCTGCCGGAGGTGGGAGTTGAAGATCTCTCTGACAGGAGATTCGGCCAAACGTTCCCAACAGACCCTCACAGTACGTTTGGGTCTGCCGAGTCTGTCCAGCTTCCTCCCCCGCCATCGGATCCAACTCACCACCAGGTGGTGATCAGTTGACAGCTCCGCCCCTCTCTTCACCCGAGTGTCCAAGACATACGGCCGGAGGTCGGATGAAACGACCACAAAGTCGATCATCGACCTCCGGCCTAGGGTGTCCTGGTGCCATGTGCACTGATGGACACCCTTATGCTTGAACATGGTGTTCGTTATGGACAAGCTGTAACTAGCACAGAAGTCCAATAACAGAACACCACTCGGGTTCAGATCAGGGGGGCCGTTCCTCCCAATCACGCCCCTCCAGGTGTCACTGTCTCTGCCCACGTGGGCGTTGAAGTCCCCCAGTAGAACGACGGAGTCCCCAGTCGGAGCACTTTCCAGCACCCCTCCCAGAGACTCCAAGAAGGCCGGGTACTCTACACTGCCGTTCGGCCCGTAAGCACAAACGACAGTGAGAGACCTATACCCGACCCGAAGGCGTAGGGAACCGACCCTCTCGTTCACCGGGGTGAACTCCAACACATGGCGGCTGAGCTGGGGGGCTATAAGCAAACCCACACCAGCCCGCCGCCTCTCACCATGGGCAACTCCAGAGTGGTGAAGAGTCCATCCTCTCTCGAGGAGTGTGGTTCCAGAGCCCAAGCCGTGCGTAGAGGTGATCCCAACTATCTCTAGTCGGAATCTCTGAACCTCACGCACAACCTCAGGCTCCTTCCCCGCCAGAGAGGTGACATTCCATGTCCCTAGAGCTAGATTCCGCGTCCAGGGATCGGGTTGTCTAGGCCCCCGCATTCGACTGCCGCCCGATCCACTTAGCACCGGCCCCTTACGGTCCCTCCTGCAGGTGGTGGGTCCACGGGAGGGTGTCCCCATGTCGCTCCTTCGGGCTGAGCCCGGCCGGACCCCATGGGGGTAGGCCCGACCACCAGGCGCTCGCATACGAGCCCCAACCCCGGGCCTGGCTCCAGGGTGGGGCCCCGGCTGCGCCATACCGGGCGACGTCACGGTCCTCGTTTTTTTTGGCATCATAAGGGTTTTTGAACCGCTCTTAGTCTGACCCGTCGCCTAGGACCTGTTTGCCTTGGGAGACCCTACCAGGGGCATATAGCCCCAGACAACATAGCTCCTAGGTTCATTCGGGTACTCAAACCCCTCCACCACGGTAAGGTGGCAGTTCAAGGAGGGGCAATTAATTAATTATTATAAATATAAATTATAATCTGTCTGGTTTCCAGTCCGGCGCGTAAGAGGAGTTGCACAGCCGTGCTTCTCAAACTGTGGTTCGGCGGACAGAGGCCTAGGTATTTTTTTAAACTTTTGACTTGTGACACTGTGGGTTGTTGGGTTCTGTAAAGACGCAATCCCTGTAATTTTCCTTACATGGATCTTTCGGGTCTTTATGGTTCTTGGTCTCTGCATAATGTGACAGAGTAATGAACTTTGTATCGTTGTCGTCGCATTTTATGATAAACGAGTCCCTTCTTAGGTGTCGATTTCCTTCTCTGCCTCGTCTTGCCAGATGTAGTTGTACATCAAACCAAACTTTCCGAACAAGACCAAGGGCTGTGGGTGGTGTAGGGCTGTACCAGAATATTCGAGTATTCAAATATTCGTTTGGTGGGTTGGTATTCGATTTTCAAATTTGACATTCGAATATTCGTTTAAAATTTTTTTTTTCACACCTGGCATCCCCCTAGAAACGGTTCCCATTCGCGCTTGAATGGGGCTGTCATGCGTTTTCTCAGATCGGATAGCTCTCTCTGATTTATCAATATGAACAATGAACACATAAATGTGTTTTTGCAAAACGGATATGAATCCGAACTTCAAATCCCGCGCTATAGGCAGATGTAATGGAGTGCACGTCACCAGCAACAGATAAGCTGCATTTTACTGATCGTCAGCTAAAATTTCTAAATCAAAGACCGCAATAAGAGAGCGGCAACAGCCCTGGTAAGATCATTTCGGTTCTTTACTTTTAATGAAGTTGATTGTGTGTTAAAGCATCTGCGACCCACTTTCACTTTGATTTGCGATAGTATGCACGTTGGCTTGATGAATAGATGCTGATCTGCGGTGACGCGTGCTGTAATATCTGGTCATAATACGCATCATATCTGGCTATAACATGATATAATATAGCCTAAAACGCTCTCACACGGTTATTTTTTTAGCATTTTTGGGCGAAATACAATACTCTTATTTTAGAGCTCAGAACAGCGGCGTTTGTATGGGCAGAAGTGCATGCCTGAGCTTGTAGGCTATAAGCTGCGTTGCTTTGACATTGTGGAAATAGAATAGAAACAATATATTAGCCTACCCTTTACTGTGTCAGTAATTACTGTGCTGCTGATTTCTGATTTGAGAGTTATTTGTTACTCAGAAAAATATTAGGCTGTGTTTTGTATCACTAGTGCAGTGTCCGTTCTCGGAGCCCTGCGCGTGAGGCGCGCACGCTTCCCGCTCGCGCTGTTCTGTATTAAAAGTTTATTAATTCTGAACGTGTCACGTCTCGCGTGTCTATATTGCACCAAATGTGACACTGCACTCATGAAGTCGATTGGATGAACGGTTCAAAATGCAAGATAAATAATCTAAATGCAAACAGACAGACACATAGAGATTCCTGCCTTTATTAGAGAGAAGAATATGTTCAGCCCCCTCCCTCCGAAGCTTCGAATATTCGATGTTAATTCCTATCGAAGCTTCGAAGCTCAAAAAATGGTATTCGGACCAGCCCTAGTGTGGTGACAGCACGTTCAAATGTTTTATTAGGTGCATGTCTGCTGTCGAGATCGGGGGATGATGCTGACTAATTTCCTTACCAATCTTGCGAATTTGTTTAATGGTAGATTTAAAAACTGCATTGCTGGAGTTAAAGGTGTAAAAGCAATTTTTATCTCACTTGGAAAAACAGCATCACAGGTGTAAGACAACACTCAAAAGGCAAAATTGTAATATAGAAGAAAAGGCTTTATTCTTTGAGGAATCTTTTCGCAACCGCAGCCACCCAGATGTGAAACAGAAAGCCTACTGACATAATAAAACTGAGACATTTTATACAGGTTTCTGACATTCTTGACTCCTCCTTTCCCAGTCTCTGTAAATTTCCTTAAAGACATCTAGTATGGACTGGTTCTACCCCCCCCCCTGGGCAGGTCATGCTGTTCTTTGTCCCTGAGAAGCCAAAAGGCCTTCATTTACAATCTAAATGACCTCCTGCTTTCCTCAGGAGGGGGCCTGGGACCCTACTATATGACATCCTGTATTCTTCGACTAAGATTCTTTCTCGTGCCTAGGTGTTTGTTATCTCCCCGGGCTATCTGGTTTATTACATCTGCTCTTTCCTACCCCCAATTCAGCTGTTAGAAATGCTTTTACACACACTCAAATGAAATCAACAAGTTTTAAATGAATGGACACAAGAACAATGAATTTTTCATTAACATCTCCCCCCTGTTTATCATTCTCTGATAACCAATAAAATAATAAAAATTCATTTCTGTTTTCTAATCAAACCCATTATACTATTAAATCTTTAAGAATAGAATTAATTCAAGTCTTAATTCAAGAACAGTTATACCCTTCATGTATATCAATACTAAGCCCTAATTTGATTCAATCAAATAAAATCGCAAAACTTTTCTTCAACCATTAATTGGTCAACATTTTCTCCAGATATGTTGATCATCTCGTTGCCTCATGGACGTTCCATCTTCACCAATATGACACTTTGCATGCCGTAGAGAGGATTTTTTCCAACGTTGGCAGGGGAGATTTGTTTCTAGCACATATCATTGATCCCCTACTTTATTCTTTGCGCTGGCGTGTGAGGTTGTTGATGTTGGTTGGTATAGTTTAGGTCAGATGCTTGGACCCAGGTCTAACATCCTTCAGTCATTTTCAAATCCTTACAAGATTTTCCCTTAGATCACGATCGCACCCCTACTGGAATGAGTCATTTACTGTCTACTGTCACCTGCGAATGGAGGCCTTAAGTGATTTTGTTAGTGAGCGCGTGTCGTGTCGTCCCTTTGGTGTGACCTGTGAAATTTTCAACCTGAAACATATCACCGGATAATTTCTTGCTCATTGAATAGCACTCAGGGTCCTTGTTCCCCTGAAAAAAACATTCAACCCATGTTGTTCATGTTAACAAAACAATACAGAATCAGTTCTGTTTGGTTCAATCCATCCTGACATCCTGCAAAATGAAAATTTTAAGTTAGGCATTACACAGGGTTTGGCACTGTTTCTTCACTTTGCTCATGCCATGCGCAAAAGTCTGCATCTTCTGTAAAGAAAAACAAATGTTGAGGTTATTGTCACATAGTTTTCTTTTGTCTGCTGTGCTGCCACATCTGCTCCGGCGTTTCCTGTCAAAACAATTCTTGTTATTAGCACACTTAAAATACAAACAATGCACACAATTAAACCCAATGTCCTCCCAACATTTATCTTCCCACCTGTGCGATGGCTTTCAGCAAATGTGAACCCCTTAGTAAACCAGATCTAGCTGGTTAATACAAATAAAGTTCTTCAAATAAACCCCTCCTGGACTTTTACTGTCCTCATATACCGATGAGGTCAAAGCTAGATAACCTCTCAGCCTGCTGTGAAGACAATGGGTTTAGCCCTTCCCCCCTGGATTTACTGTTTTTCCCACCTGTGAGGCCGAAATGTCTTTGTTTGTGGCCTGAATACAAATTATCCATACTAAAAAGTTCAAAGACTCATCTGACCACTTGTTTTACTGTGCGTTCTCTTGTTCCCGCCATGAGCATATTCATCCTCCTCTTGATGCACGACACCCATCTCGTGCATACATTTAACATAATAAAATTCTCTTACTTTTATCAGACGCTTTTATCCAAAGCGACTTACATTTCAAGGTACACATTTGCATTCTTGTCAGGTCAGGTCGTGGTGTGCACACTTCGTCAACGTCAGTCGAATAGCAATCTCCCCCTTTTTACAATACATAACTGTTAAGGGCTCTCTGGATAATCTGATATTTACTTAGCCTACGTGTTTGTTGCTGTCAAATCTATAACTTTTTCTCAACACATGACTGACGGCTATCTACGACTTCACAATTCTAATTTACACATCAATACCTAAACCTGTCCAGAAAGTAATTCAAATCTACTGCACATCATAAATGACCAAAATAATAAATAGACAGAGCTCGATGATCAATCAACTTAAAGCTCATCCTGTTCTGTGTTGCCTTCTCATCAGATTGACTCACAATCCTCAGCTTACTTTTCAAATTTGTCATTCGCCTTAACCCATCTATAATGCTAAAACACTCTTTCCAGAGGTTAATGACAAATTTATACACACTATTCAGACAGAATAGTTGTCCTAAACTAACACATACTGTACAAACATGAATTAACACTCACACTCATCCCTGACTATGAACTGCTCATATTTCTTATTCATATCTTTTCTCTAAAAAGATTTAAATTTTAAATGACATTTTAACCTTACATTTTCCTGTATCTTTTATCTAATGTTTTTATGGCCTCTTAACCAGTTTCAAAGCATGTCTGTTCATTATTCATCTGATTTTAGAAAAGTCAGCTGGATTGTTTTGGTGCATAATTATTACTTTGCTTCAGCTTTCTTTGGCTGACTGATAACAGAAGAACAGACAGAGTACCATCCTCTTCCTCCACTCAAGCAGTCTCTTTCTCTCTCATTATAAGCAAATAATCTTTTCAACAGCCTCCTAGGACTGTAACTAAAATAATCATAGTCATAGTCAATCCTTAATAGTTCACAAATGTCAAAATACAAATGTTTGACTCAAATTAGAACCGTTACAATAATCTAAAATACATTATGCTATGATCTTTTTTCTAAGGTTATTTTTAGTTTAAATACTCAATTCACCTAACCTTCGTTTTTCAGAAATTTCTCTTGACTCATCACAAGCTGTTCTCATCTTTAGCCACCACCATGTCTAATGACCTTCAGGAGTTAAAAACTAGTTCAATATCAAACATTTTTCTTTGCCCATAAGGCAACCAACATCATGTTCCTTATGTCACATCTTTGATCTTCTGTTAAAACAGAACGGTCAAATGTTTAAGGTGACAAGCTATTCGAAGTCCCCGTAATCAAGATGGTTGTTGGTTGTGCTCTGTGATTCTATTTACATATTACTGAGATTGGATGTAATTGTCTCTATATGATAATTAAGCTCTTTTAAGTGAAGGAACATTTTGATATATATATATTGGAGTGGAAGTTGTAGGGAACAGACCCCTCTTTGATGCTCTTGGCCCCAAGTAGCATCACAACCACTCCCTTCTTGTAGGTAACACCTCCCGAACCTGGTGGGCAGGTGCCCCAGTGGCGGCGATAATCCCTGCCTTAGGTTGTTCCCATCTATGGCCATCAGAGAATCTTACCCGTCTTTGGGATCTACGCCTCCTGCACACTGAGTTATGGCTCTACTTCACTTGAGCAAAATTATCATAGTTTGTGGTAATGAAATTTTTTTTTTTTTTTTTTTTTTTTTTTTTTAATCGAGGTAATCAAGAACCATCATATCCACTTGGAACATTTAATATTGACATTCAGTGTACTGTTACTTCTGTAGCCGGAGCCATCGGCCCTGTTTTATGGTGGAGGCTAAAATCAGACAAAGAAGCGGTCAAAAATGTCACTTCTATCATTTAAGGTCTGCATTATTATTTTAAAGACTTCTTTAAAATCATTCAGTTTTACTTTTAAAACATTTACAAATTGTCCTCTAAATTTGTCAAATCTGATTTGTTTTAGCTTTTCCACATCTATGAATCTTTTCAACTGAAACACTGTGCTTTACACAGCCTCAGACAACAGCTTTCAGCTGATATTGAATGAGAGAGAGACTCTTGAGGCATTCAGGACTGGTACACTGCATTCTCATAAACTTTTAACTTCAGACTTTATCTACCATCTTTTTCAACTGTAGCCCATCTTAAGGCATCTTTTCCATGAATTACATGTATTGTAATTTAGACATAATATCCACTCCGAATGAGTCTCTGTTGCACTGAAACTGTGGCAGTTTCAGTCACAGCACGTGCCAGATTCAGATAAGCAAACCTGTTTTGGCCAAATCACAAACTTATCTTTTAAAATCAACATTAACAAGCCTTTGTTTAATCAAATGCCTTTTACACATTTTACATTTAGCAACTGTTAATCCTGTAACACTGCTTCTGTTTATTTTATCTTAAAGAAATAATACGAATTATTCTAGTTCTTAATAACAATTTCATTTCAATTTTACTTCAATGTTTTCTCTAGGAGTTTATCAATCTGCTTCTATGATTCACTTTTGAGGCTGCTCCCTGCTTGTGATACATTTTTTTTGATTATCATTATAAATCATTCATTAGATTTGTCTCTCCATATCATCTAAAACCTTATCAAAGCATTTCATTCAAAAACACAATCATCCTTTTAGTGACCGGTACTTTTAAAATATTTTGCAACTCATTTAGTCTTATCCGTAATTTTATGTCAACCGGTACTTTTTATAGTTCTTTCCTTTCAAAAGGAATTCCTTACACTTAAATCTTTCAATCTTCTTACAACTTTCAAAAGTTCCAACTATCAACTTTATTTCTCCCTCATTTACTTTTACAGTCATACAGTGCGCATACAGTCACTGAATGACCCAGCTGACTGCAATAAAACACTCTCTGTTATTCTGCCTTTTATCTTTCTAACAGCTTCACCCTATTTTGCACTTCTGAAACATTGTGTTGTATTCAGGAAATGCAAACAGAGCCACTGATAAGTTCTCTGCATTCTCCCCCACTGTCCCAGCTGCAAATTCAATTACAATAGCCGAATTATAATCTTCATCATATTAACATTGATCTACTTTCTAACCCATATTAACACAGACTTTTCTTTAAATTTGTGTCATTTTGGCACTTTCTTTCTTTGGAGCCAGTTAAGTTATTGTTTATCTTTCTAATTACAATCAAACATTTACTAAACATCATCTGCAAATCTCTTCAGAGCGTGAGCAGAACTGCTTACAGCATTTGCTCTTTTTTTATCTCACTATTTATCAGGACTGTTCAGTTACTCTTCATACAGTATTAAAACTTTAACGTGTCATTAATTTCATCAACACTGGTTTTTAAAAGCTTATTCTTCTATCAAATGGTTAGTTTGCAGATTCAACTTAAATCACAAAATTGTATTATAATTATTCAGTCCTACTTATCTCTACTGTTTCACAGAAAACACAAGATTCTCTAAATCTTCTCAGTCTCTAAATTACACAGACAGCTATCTTAGCCGCTTGCACCTTCAACTCTTGTTACAAAAATATGGCAATCTATTCTTCAATACTCTGTTCTCTTTTCATAACATTAATACAATAAAGCACATTCACATCACTATTATTGGCAGAACATTAATTTTCATAAGCGACACGGAAAATCTAAATATTCTAAATGGGTTTCACAAAGTTTCTGATTAACTTTAGTCACACATGTCTGGGGAAATTATCTCCAACCCATAATTTCCTTTATAAAACAATATATTTCCTTAAATGGCTTAATATCAACAAAATATCCAATCTCTGGACATTTTCTAATTTGATATTATCATCAACAACACTGATTACAAAACAAGTATACATTTAACATCCAGAAGCTGGTTTGAACAAGCAAGCGCTGTTGCTGTACTCCCAGCATAGCTGGACCCTTTAGGTTCAAAAGACAATCGTTTTACTTAATGAAACATTCCTTATCCTTATATCATGCCAATCCCTGTTAATCATACTCAACGCCCCATTTCCATCTAAAACTCACTTTTCGTAAAATTTCAACTTAATTTGACTTAATCAGGCGTTCATAAATAGTTCCATGAACTCTATCGTTCCCTACATATCAGTTCCTTCTGCATCGACTCTGTTCTCTTTTATCTGCTTCTTTCCCATCCAACAATTCACTGTCCGTTCACAGTTTTACACTCATGAACAAACTTCAACAACCCTTTCTGACTAGTAACGGATAAGTTAGCATTTCAGAAAACCCTGTAGGCTACCTTTGTACAATCTCATATGCTCATCATTCACAACACTGCTCAAATCATCAGTCATAACTTTGCTCAAAGTTTCATCAGCCACACATAAAGATTTCCAACCGTTTTTTTTTTTTGTTTGTTTTTTTTTTTTTTTTTTTTTTTTTTTTCATTGCAGGTAGCAGAAAGTAAATCAGCGTATGCATTCGTGTGTGCGTCCTTTACACACGTTTAACACACACATAACAACCATTCTGTTTTCCCTCGTTCTTTTCTATTGATTCTTTTACGACATTGAGTCTTATCTTACTCAAGGTTCCCGCCTCGGGGAAATACATTTACATTTACCACCATCATTATTTCTCCTTTGACAGAAAATTGGTGTATAAAAATTATCTGTTTTACTGTTTGATGATCCCATTTTGGCTGAGTTCCTCTTTTCTGGATTTCACAATTCGACACGTGTCTTACAGAATCTGTCAAACGTCTTCGACAGACCCGATCTTTCCCTTACCCCAAGATCGGTCGGGTGGTTTGTAATTACGTTTCACTCAAAAACTTTCTATAAGCACTTTCCAGCGCTCGATTAATTCTGATTTGACGTGGCTCATCCGTCCACCTAAATCGATTAATAATTTTTTTTTTTTTTTTTTGTTACTAGCACTTTTGAGTGAAACTAATTAATCAATAACTGTGATTCCCCTGAATCTGTGATTCCCCTGAATCACCTGTGGGCTTTCCGTCCACCAACGAGCTAAGTGAGGTAGAAGCTGATCCGAATTCCTCAGATCAATTATTTCCCTTACCCCCAAAAAAATTGTGATTCCCCTGAATCACCTTTCGCCCGTACCAAAAAGCAAAACTCAGCCAATATGGTTCACGTTCACTCACAATTATCAAATTACACTCAACTTCAATAAAACAATTTGCCGTGTCTTACCCAGAGATGCTTTTCTGTTTTTTTTTCTCGCAATCGTCGCGGATTTTTTAATCCTGGTGGGAGTTTTCTTTCACTGGCCCTGAGTGCGGGGTTTTGCCTCTCTCTCTCGTAATCTGTTGAGTTTCTATCTCAAACCGTCGAGGTATGAGACGGCCGCCTGTTGCTGCCGAGGTCGTGCACTTTCCCGTCAAATCCGTTCTCAGGACCAGGAGAAGAAGCGTCCGCACAGGATCCCTCTTCTTGACACCAGCTGTAAAAGCAATTTTTATCTCACTTGGAAAAACAGCATCACAGGTGTAAGACAACACTCAAAAGGCAAAATTGTAATATAGAAGAAAAGGCTTTATTCTTTGAGGAATCTTTTCGCAACCGCAGCCACCCAGATGTGAAACAGAAAGCCTACTGACATAATAAAACTGAGACATTTTATACAGGTTTCTGACATTCTTGACTCCTCCTTTCCCAGTCTCTGTAAATTTCCTTAAAGACATCTAGTATGGACTGGTTCTACCCCCCCCCCTGGGCAGGTCATGCTGTTCTTTGTCCCTGAGAAGCCAAAAGGCCTTCATTTACAATCTAAATGACCTCCTGCTTTCCTCAGGAGGGGGCCTGGGACCCTACTATATGACATCCTGTATTCTTCGACTAAGATTCTTTCTCGTGCCTAGGTGTTTGTTATCTCCCCGGGCTATCTGGTTTATTACATCTGCTCTTTCCTACCCCCAATTCAGCTGTTAGAAATGCTTTTACACACACTCAAATGAAATCAACAAGTTTTAAATGAATGGACACAAGAACAATGAATTTTTCATTAACAAAGGTAACACTCTTCAGAGGATGTCAAACTTTTTGAAATATCTGGCGACACCAGTCCTGATGGCCATATAGCTGGCTACCGAATAAGTCTGGCCGTTTGCATGCTGAACAGACACATAAAAGGAGCTTAGGTAGCACCTTTTTTTAGCTCTTCTGACTCATACTTATCATAATCCGTCACATTTTTTTCTCAATTAGCCAATCTTTGAGAATTTTCATTGCCCATAAAATTATTTTGTGTTAGTTTCGTAGCAGTCATCTTCTATTCTGTCAAGTTCAGACTCATTCAGCTCTTTGAGTCTCATGGTTGTTTGTTCTTCGGAGTGAATTTTTTTTTTTTTTTTTTTTTTTTTTTTAACTGTGGAGTCAGTGGAGTCGTCTGATTCTATCCATTGCTGAAAATAATTGTTTTTACCATATATGTTGAAATTAACTGTAACTCGTGCTGTTTGCCAGAAAGTCAAAGACAGCGGACTGACACATTAAGCATTTAAGCAGTCCCGGTCAAGATGACTCATAGTAACCCGGATGAACGGTGTGTTATACATTTTGGTGGTTGTTATCAGGGAATAACACATGTTGGAATGTCGTGAATGACCAATCAGGATCAAGTATTCCACAGAGCCGTGTAATAATTAGTTGTTAAAATAATGGAATTGGAATAAGACGTTGTTCTTAAAGGGTTAGTTAACCCAAAAATGAAAATTCTGTCAGTAATTACTCACCCTCATGTTGTTCCAACGATGTAAGTCTTTCGTTCATCTTCGGAACACAAATTAAGATATTTTTGATGAAATCTGACGGCTGCATCACTCCTCCACAGGCTTTCAGAGGGACCGAAACTCGTCGGCCCAGAAAAGTTATTAAAAACATAGTTAAAATAGTCCAAGTGACTACAGTGGCTCTACATTACGTTTATCATGCGACGACAATACTTTTTGTGCGGAAAAACAACAAAAATAACGACTTTATCCAACTATTAGTGTTCTTCAATGTGGGCCTCTGACGAGAGTTCACGGGAGCGCCACGACGCATGCGCGAGAACTGAGATTACGGCCTTCTTCTTCTTCGTTCTACAGCGTGCGTCTTCCTCTGCTTATAAACAGACCGTTTTGCGCTTCCGGTAATGTCGGGACGTCATCTTGTACATAGATATCATATTATTATATGATATCTATGATCTTGTACAGTAAATGGCGGTAATACTCCTAAGGAGTGAGCAGCAAGTAACAATAGAAGAAGAAGGAAAATCTCAGTAATCTCAGTTCTCGCGCATGCGTCGTGGCGCTCCCGTGAACTCTCGTCAGAGGCCCACATTGAAGAACACTAATAGTTGGATAAAGGCGTTATTTTTGTTGTTTTTCCACACAAAAAGTATTGTTGTCGCATGATAAACGTAATGTAGAGCCACTGTAGTCACTTGGACTATTTTAACGATGTTTTTAATAACTTTTCTGGGCCGACGAGTTTTGGTCCTTCTGAAAGCCTATGGAGGAGTGACGGAGACAACCGTCAGATTTCATCAAAAATATCTTAATTTGTGTTCCGAAGATGAACGAAAGACTTACATCGTTGGAACAACATGAGGGTGAGTAATTACTGACAGAATTTTTTGGGTGAACTAACCCTTTAATAAAACGTTGACCCCCAGTTTAAGAACCGCTGCTCTAATCTGGTAACATTGATGGCAGAAAAAATATGTGCTCTTGCTTGTCCAGTGTGAAACAGGCGTCAGACTTTAAACTCAGATTATAATAAATTCCTTAATTAATTATTAGGTATTGACATGAGAAATGTGTTGCAAAATCAATGTTGCTAAAAATCTGTTGCAGAGATAAAAATTGGATCAAACTTCTTTTACAGCAGTCAGGCAATTTAAAAATATCTATATATTTTCACTCTTTTATTTTATGATTCTTATTTAATCATATACTTTTTTTTGCAATACTTAACTTTTTTGCAATTATTATTATTATTTTATTATCCAAGGTCAAAAAATATGGAAATATAGCAATGCAGCGTTTTGAAACAACAAAACCTGACCACTAATCTACTCGTAGCCTTTGAACTGCTTTTCCTGAGCAAATCTACTTAACCCTCAAACCCTACTTAACATTTATGTTCTTAGCTAATGTTTTATCATCCAAAAACAACAACGATTGACTAGACAGTTCACATATAGTGTGTGACATGATATAATTTGTTGCTCTAATGTCATATAATGAATATGAAGAAAAATGTAACTGATGCTGTGAAAGAGCTGGATTTAGTTCAGTTACTAAAGATGTCAAGATCAACAAGAGCCAGTTGATGACAGTAGTGCAGGTTATTGATGAAGTGTGGAGATGATGAGCTTTGATTTCTGTTTTCTGTAGAGTTTCCAGTCTCTCTCAACTCCTCCTGAATCTACAGACGTAAATGACAATCCCTTCAGTTCTCTCTCCTCTTTTGATGGATTGAGAGAATATATCCGTCAGCTGAGAGACAAACTGGAGGATTTCTGCAAAGAGGAGCTGAAGAAGATCTCTGACAGAGGTAAAGTCCTGGAGATTCATCAGCTCTCAGAAATGATCCTCCATCATCTCATATCATGTAGAAGATCATATTAGAAATGTCTTAGGAACAGATGCAGGGATCATTTTCTCTCGACATGATAATCACACTCTTCATGTCTGTTGATTTCCACAGTCACTTTCACCAACATTGTTCCCAGAACCAGGAACGACTTCCTACAATGTAAGTCACTAAGAAAACAAGCAGAAAAACTCAATAAGTGTCTTTATGTTCTTCCTGTAGAAGGTGAAAGAAAACATGATAGAAGAGTTTTAGAGTTGATCATGTAAATGATGATTTGCACAGGATATCTGGAAAACTGTACAGAGACACTGCTGATATATTGAACATGAAGAGTTCAGCTATAATAAAAGATCAGACAGATTCATAATTCCTGATTCTGATGTGTTTTCTCTCCATCAGATTCCCATCAGCTCACTCTGGATCTGAACACAGTGAATAAACTCCTCCGTCTGTCTAAGAGGAACAGAGTGATTACTAACACTTACCCAGTTCAGCCGTATCCTGATCATCCAGACAGATTTGATGTGTGTCAGGTGTTGTGTAGAGAGAGTGTGTGTGGACGCTGTTACTGGGAGATTGAGTGGAGTGGTTATGTGTATATATCAGTGTCATATAAGAGCATCAGCAGGAAGGGATCGGGTATTGAGTGTGTGTTGGGATATAATGATCAGTCCTGGAGTTTGTTCTGCTCTTCCTCCAGTTACTCATTCTATCACAATAACATAGAGACTGAACTCCCAGTAAAGTCCATCAGACGTAGAATAGGAGTGTATGTGGATCACATTGCAGGAACTCTGTCCTTCTACAGCGTCTCTGACACAATGAGCCTCATCCACACAGTCCAGACCACATTCACTCAACCGCTCTATCCTGGGTTCAGGGTTTATACTAGATCATCGGTTGATGATGATTCATCAGTGAAACTGTGTTGATGAATCAGAACAGACTGTAGAGAGATTCTACCCATAATGCTTTGAGCTGCATGATAAATCAGTAACAGTGAGAGGTTATAGAGTCTCTTATTATCTCTTCATTACATTAATACTACAGCTGAACTTCTGTCAGTGAAATAACATGTCAGAATAAATGTGTAATCAATCATTATACAGTCAGATCAAGTGTGTGTTTGAGTTACGATGAGTGAAGGTGTGTATTTTCTCAAACTTTATTTGATTTATTACAAATAAATAATTATTTTATTTATTTATTACACAGTCATTCAGTTCTTATTGTAGTGTTACATAAATAATTTTTATATGACTATCAAAATTACCTTTGAATTGAAATGATCACACACAGGATTCATTTAAACTGTTATTGCATAAAATAAATACACTGAACAAAATTATAAACGCAACACTTTTGTTTTTGCCCCCATTTTTCATGAAGACCTAAGACTTTTTCTATGTACACAAAAGGCCTATTTCTCTCAAATATTGTTCACAAACCTGTCTAAATCTGTGTTAGTGAGCACTTCTCCTTTTCCGAGATGATCCATCCACCTCACAGGTGTGGCATATCAAGATGCTGATTAGACAGTATGATTATTGCACAGGACAGGTGTGCCTTAGGCTGGCCACAATAAAAGGCCACTCTAAAATGTCTAAAACTCTAACTTACAAACATTTAACAAACACTGACTTCCACAGTGCACTGCTTCAATGCAGGGCTCTCAAGTGTCACGCATTGAGCGTGACAGTCACTCATTTTGGTCTTTTGTCATGCACTCCTGCCGCACATTGTATTTCTCACGTGGAAAAAATATTTATAATATATTTAATATGCCGCAGCACCCAACATTTCTCTGGCCGCGCCGCTCTCACGGTTCGGCATGATTCAAGCGAAGCGGTCTCCCCTGGAGAAAATAGCACTATTGTATCTGGGTAAGATTTAACGCAACAACCAATGAAAAAAAAGCATATCCTGCAATTGTTGATGTCACTCTTGTCTGTCTTCAAAACTTGAGAGCCCTGTCACTGTAATGATTGATAATAGACAGACATTCTTTACCAAAATGTTGTGATAGCTAGACTTTATTATATTCAATACATTAAAGGTGACATATTATGCCCCTTTTCACAAGATTTAATATAAATCAATGGTGTCTCCAGAATGTGTCTGTGAAATTTCAGCTCAAAATACCCTACAGATAATTTATTATAGCTTGTCAAATTTGCCCCTTTTTGGATGTGAGCAAAAAAGCGCCGACTCAGGAAGAGGTTGCAATTTTTAGACGCACCTGGACGTTTCTGAATGGTTAGTGGATACATTTATGTAGTTGTTGTGGAGTTACATTTATTCATCTCAACGACTTGCATGTCTATGGGGCCAGATCAGTCTAAAAAATAATACATTTACAAAACAAAATTCATAAATGCACAGCACAATTCACATTTACAAAAACCAATTCGTAAATTCAAAACTCAATTCATAAACAAGTAAAAGCATAAATATTTCCCCAAATGCTCACACAAATGCATCTTACCTAAATAAATAAAAAATGTTTACACAAATATGTATTTATAAAGTTTTTTAATTAATTTCCCTCACACATTTATAAATGATGGTACATGCATTTATGGATCGTTGAATCTGCATTTGCAACGTGCGTGGACTGCTTTGAATTTGTGTGTGGTATTTTTGACTTTTTCTTTCCTAGCAGGTTAAGATTCATAAATTTCTTTTTTTGGAGGATGTTCTGTTTAACCAATCGCGGTGAGCTTTTAATCCACCAATCAAAACGCTCTTTACTGAACAGACTTAAGAAGCGCAGTGGAACCAGGGGGGCAGTGTTTCATATTATTTTGAAGTTTCCCCGGGCGCCGCCATTGGCTAGCAGACCATTACCTGCTGTTAGCATCCCATTGACTCCCATTCATTTTGGCGTCACTTTGACAGCGAATAACTTTACATCTGAGGCGTTTAAAGACTCCTTTGGTCCATTATTTATTTCTAAAGAAACATGAAAATGTATAAAAGGCTCCATTACCTTGTATCTTACGTTATGGCCCCGTAGAAGCAGTTTTTGTAAAAATAGGCTAACGATTGCATCATACCCACGCGACTCTCTGTCGCACAGTAGAGAGATTACCGTATGGACAGGAGGAGAAGCTCGCGCGCAATCGGGGGGACGTGGAGGCAAAATGACAAAGTAATTAAATGATGTTTTATAAACAAAGTTCGGGAGGAGCACGTTCAAATAATCAATCCAATATACTCGTCATCAAACAATTATGTCTACCCTAATCAGCATGACAAGAAGTATATATATATCCACTCTGTCAACTCACCTAATATTCCTTGACAGTTTTTCAGCATCCCTCCACCACCCCGACTCCTCACTCTTGGCTCAATCTTTTACAGCCAGGAATACGGGGGGAGTACTCTGGGTTCGGGCCGAATACCGAGCCCGGAGCCCTCTCCTCGGACAGCACGCCAAATACGCATTTATTCTATCTGACTTATTTGTAAGTGTGAACTAGTGAATCAGAATACTTAGCAAAAGTTTCTCCTGCTCCTAGCTCATGGACACTTCCTACTCACACTCTCCATCTCTGCAAGATTCGGAAGGGAATGATTCAGATTTCTCTTGGCACAGCTACTAGAAGACAGACGGGTTGCTCACGTCACATCTACGTCGTCAAGCTCAGTTTGAGTCTGCGCAGTACGCCCGACCATCAGAAAGTTAGTGCTTCTAATTGACTTCACTTGTCTCCGTTGAATCCAATGGGGTCGCTGTGTGTAATACTCAAGGTTAATGACAGACAACATATTCTTCCTGATGCGATCGCCAGGAACACAGCAACAGGAGAGCGTGACACAGGGGCTGAGACAGGCGATCCGTAGTGAGAGTGCAGGTGAAGAATCCGTGGTGAGATCGGCGGTGAACAATCCAGTCCAGTGCAGTGCAGTAGTGATGTTACATATGACACTGAAGCTTCGATGCGCGTATCACATAAGCGACACAATTTGTAGTGAAGCCCCGTATCGAGGCGTGTATTGGTTTGCTAGAGTCACGTGATCGATGACAAACGAAGCCTCACTTTCTGTCCAGTCACATGCGCGTTTCGCTTTGGGTGTCAGAAGGCTCGAACTGCAGATCGTATTTATGTATTTTGAATCTTTTCCCGGAACAGTCAGGGGAAAGCCTCAGTGATTCATGAGGCTTCATTTCCCCATCCCTACAGTGCAGGCAAAACACAAGGGAATAAACAGGAGCAGGCACGCAGACGGGGATTCATCAAACAACGATCTGAAAAACATGAGACGAAAGACAGGGCATTAAATAGGCTGTGATATTACAATCAGCTGCCGCTGATCAGGATGATCAGTCACAACGCCCACATGAAACAATGAATGAACTGAGACACACCCACACACTCACACACACACACACACACACACACACACACACACACACACACACACACACACACACACACGTGAACACACAGACTAGAATGAGACAGCGGATCTACCAACCGTGACAGTTTCTCAACGCTGAAAATGAATGAATAAATAAACGCCTGTTTCTCCAGACTCGCGCTTATCAGTAGGCTAATCCACAAATCACAGCACTTTCATAATCACTAAGCCATAGCAATTTCAAGATTTATAGTTCAGCATTACTTGAGCATTTTATTATTTGCATGACTGAATGATGTCTTCCTCTTTTCTGTGTGACCATGAATAACTTAACGGAGTATTTTAAGATAATCCATGCGATCTGTGTGATCATCGAATCCATAAGATTAAGTTAACTCAACAATCAACTTTCCACATCGAGCCCAGGCCGTTTACCTTCAGGAGTCAGAAGTACCGTGCCCAATTGTCCTCGCTTATGAAATCAGTCAGACGGTGGCCGCAGGAGTGGAAGGGGGATCGAGCGGGAATCTTTATTGGTGTCGATTTTCAGTCTCTTTTTAATGATAGGCCTTAAGCATCTGTCAATCATCCCGCTTGCTATTTGGGGAATGAACCCAGCGCTGTGATTGGTCAAACTCTTCTTCTTTTGCTGTAGCTTGATTTGAGGACAGCGCGTGCACAGAGGCGTCACCAGGTTTTTGTGTAGTTTAGAGTGACAAATCGTACCAGCGTACTTTGAAGTCAAAATGCGTATCCACAACGCAAAATGCGTACAGGTTGGCAGGTCTGTTATTTTTCTATTTTTACCCAAAATGGGGAGATGATAGCGATATGGAGCGCTAAACTCTCTCATGTCAATTAGAGACGTTTTGACTTGATAAAACATGAAGACAAACACATGATAGCGATAATATATCTGTGTTCATCAAGCTATCTCAGGTATTTTCATAAGAATGATGATATGTCTTTAAAGGTATAGTTCACCCAAAAAGGAAAATAAGCCCATGATTTACTCACCCTGAAGCCATCCTAAGTACATGGCATTCTTCTTTCAGACGAATACAATCAGAGTTATATTAAAAAATGTCCTGGCTCTTCCAAGCTTCATAATGGCAGTGAATGGCTGGAGAAAATTTAAAGCCCAAAAAAGTGCATCCATCCATGATAAAAGTGCTCCACTTTTACTCCAGGGGGTTGATAAATGCCTTCTGAAGAGAAGCCATGCATTTGTGTAAGGAAAATACCCATAGGGCAATTCCGTGCAAAACTGTCACATCCATAAGACCAACCCAATGCCATGGTATTTAGTTGGCGTTATGGATGTGACAGTTTTGCGTGGAATTGCCCCATATTTAAAACTTTATAAACTATAATCACTAGCTTCCGAAAGATGGCAAGCAGTAACAGTAACAGATGGAGAGTAACAGCATGTTTACTTTAAAAGGATAACATGAAGTGTGAATTTGTTCTTCTTCTAAAGGTTATGAAACAAATGAGGATTCAGTCACTGCAGGAAAAAACGATTTAAAGTATGATGCAGTTGTTTCCCCTCACACATATAGTTGATAATACAATTAAGGTTTTGAAAGGCATTGTCATCGGAGGTGGAATCAGCTGCGAGAGCTCTCATAGAAGTTTTAGCCAGGGACCTGTCTCTATGTTCGTCAAGAGCAGAGAACAGCACAACAGTATCCATTGTAGGGCCCAAAATAAAAACTGGTGTCTGTTTTCTTCACTGCTGACATTGGTAAATTCTGAAACAATATCAGCTGAAGATGTCACTTTGAAGTTTTTCGAGCCGGGGCACACCTTCATGAGCGCTGACAGCTTTCACCATGGTGTGGAACAAGAAATGAGGCACAGACCTGGAGGAGTGGTTTTTGATTTTGTTGACTTTTTGTAAGTGGTGGCCAATTTCAACTCTAGGAAAGTGGAGGTGGTGGAGTTGAAGAATGATAACATCAGGGCATGGATGGATGGCCATTCTGCAGCCAAGACTAGAAAAATGCCCAGGGTGGCTGAACTCAAAGTGGTTCAACTGCGACGTGGGTCAAGGTCCATATTCGTGAAGAAATCCCATGGGGAGGGGGACTTCATAGAGCTGCACTTCCTGCAGAAGAAGTTCAATCCCTGTATACCAACCACCTTGAGGCCTCAAGACTGGGGTATGGAAGGAGGCCAAGAAGAAGGAGATCCTAAAGAATCTTGTTCCCTTCATGCTTCCTAGCAGGAGGTTTTTCTGGAGCTCCTTGGCGGTCAGAAACCTCAATGAGGTTGAAGAATAGGGATAAATTAAGGACTAAATTCCGGACTCTTGTGATTTTTTTTTCTCTCTCTCTCTCTCTCTCTCTCTCTCTCTCTCTCTCTCTCTCTCAATTCAATTCAATTCAAATTCAAAATGAGCTTTATTAGCATGACTGTGTAACACAATGTTGCCAAAGCATCAACATATTATATATAAATAATAAAACAAATAAAACATATATGTATAGATCATGTCATATGTAGCATAGTAAATATAAATAAATAGATAAATAAACACAATCTATCCTAATAAAAGAATAAATACAGTGGGTCTCTCTAGAGAATTAGCTGACTCTGGCGTTGTGAATAGCTAACACATATTTAGCCGCGAGTGCAGCTGTACTATCATCTTCTCCCAGTAAGAAGAACATTTTCTCAGTGTCACTCAGTTCAGAGAACGATGGAATCAAGATTTCAAATCTGGGCAGAAAGGTTTCTCTTATACTGGAGTATTTAGAGCAGAAGAGCAGAAAGTGTTCCTCATCCTCGATGTGCTGTAGGTCACAGTGTCTACAGATCCTCTGCTCTCTCTCTGTCCATGTTAGTCTACGTCTTCCTCTCTCTATCTCTAGATCATGGTCACTTAATCTGTATTTGGAGAGGATTTGTCTTTCTTTAAAATGTTTAATAAATAGATAACTGGCCAATTTAGTGGTTCTATTGAGGGTCGAGTAACATTGAAGTTTATTCTGGAGGGCAAAATGTGCTTTTAGTGCTTCATCATGGGTGTCTTTTAGATGTTTGTGGATTTGGTTAATGATAGGTTTGGGGTTGATAGGGAGTATATTCTGATGGACGAGTTGGAGAGCGAGTGTGTTC
This sequence comes from Scardinius erythrophthalmus, assembly GCF_964197995.2. Lineage (NCBI taxonomy): Eukaryota > Metazoa > Chordata > Actinopteri > Cypriniformes > Leuciscidae > Scardinius > Scardinius erythrophthalmus. Next base: position 34,645,662 of record NC_138224.1, read on the forward strand.
AGAGGATGAGGTTCTGCTGAGGTTTCATTGGCGAGGAGGGCTTTATATTGCACTGACTCTGGGTCAGACTGATGGAGATGATGCCAGAACTGAACACATCTCTTCTGGATCTCGATGTTCAGCGGGTACAGGCCCAGCTCAGCCCTGCAGGCGGCAGTGGACGTGTTTCTGTGAACCCCGAGAATATTTTTGCCAATTTCCAATTGTAATTTTTCTACTGATGTTTTATCCCAATTTTTACAATTTAGTACTGGTCCCCAAATTTCACATCCATATAAAATTATTGGTTTTATTATTGAATTATATAATTTTATCCAGGTTTTAATGGGTAATTTTAAGTGTCCACATCGTGACTTTATAGCATAGAAAGCCCTCCGAGCCTTTTCACCGAGTGTTTTCACAGCCAGACCGAAGCGTCCCGAAGCGCTGATGTCGATGCCCAGATAGCTGTAGCTAGAGCTGTGCTGCAGGACATGACCTTTATACAGTAACTGGTGTTTGTGTGCCTGAGATCGGGCTTTCTTCTGAAACACCATGACTCTGGTTTTGTCCAGATTGACGGTCAGGGCCCAGTCGTGACAGTATTGTTCCAGCAGGGACAGGCTCTGCTGAAGGCCCTCAGGTGTGCGGGACAGCAGGACCAGATCATCCGCGTACAGCAGACATCTGACCTCTGACCCCTGTAGAGTGAGGCCAGGCGCAGTAGAGCTCTCCAGCGCTGATGCCAGATCATTGATGTAGATGTTGAATAGAGTCGGGCTCAGACTGCAGCCCTGCCTCACTCCACGGCCCTGCTGGAAGAACGCGGTTCTGTGGTTACCGATCTTCACCGCACTTTTGCTATTGGTGTACAGAGATTTTATAATGTCCAATGTTTTTCCGCCGATGCCAATTTGTAGGATTTTGTACAATAGACCATCATGCCAAATTGAATCAAATGCTTTTTTAAAGTCTACAAAACATGCGAATATTTTCCTTTGTTTGTTGTTGATGTTCTTGTTGATTAGAGTGTGGAGAGAATAGATGTGGTCGGATGTGCGATGTTTTGGTAAAAAGCCAATCTGAGCTTTATTTAAGATGTTGTGTGCTGAGATGTGTGAGACGATGCGTCTGTTGATGATACTGCAGAACAGTTTTCCCAACACACTGCCCACAGTGTGGTCGAATCGATCACCGCTCTTAAATATGGGGGTGATGAGTCCCTCAGACCAGATCTCAGGGAAGTGTCCAGACCAGAACACCAGATTAAATAATTTGGCTAGAGTTTGAATCATGCTGGGACTGCTGAGTTTAAGCATTTCATTATTAATGTGATCTTGTCCACATGCTTTCTTTAATTTAAGATTTTTAATATGTTCTAATATTTCAGATATTGTTATTGATTTATCTAATGGATTTTGATAATTCTTAATAGTTTTTTCCATGTCTTCTAAAGTTTTCTTTATTCTACTCTGAGGTTGGTTGAGGTCAGCCGGCTCAATTTTTTGATACAGATTTTCGAAGTAAGATTTCCAGATTGTGCCATTCTGGAGTGATATCTCTAATTTGGGTTTTTCGAGTTTTTTATATAAGGTCCAAAAAGTGTTTTGATCTATTGAATCGTCAATTTCTTCAATTTTAGTTTGAAAATATTTTTCTCTTTTTTTCCACAGAAGTGTTTTGTACTTTTGCAGACAGTCTGAGTAAGAAAGCCGTAATGTCTGGCTGGACGGATCTTTGTGCTTTTTGTTAGAGAGTCTCCTGAGTTCTTTTCTGAGACCGGCACATTCATCATCGAACCAGACATCCTTTCTCTTTCTCTGTTGACTGGTTGTTTGCTTGGTTTGCTGTTTAATATTAGATAGAGTTATCAATGTTATGAATATGTAATTTAAGTTTTTTGTTGCTAAATTCATTCCATTAATATCTAAGGTGAAATCAGTGGACATAAAGTCACCTAGCATTTTTAATATAGTAGGATTGTTCATATTTTCTCTGAATTGTTCTGAGTTGGATTGATTCCACTTGAGTTTCTGTTTCAGAGGAAACAGTTTTTCAGGTTCAGGTGGAGAAGGGTTAGTTATTCCACACAGGGCTTTCAGATAAAGCACAGTTTGGCAGTGATCGGACATCGGGAGCTGAGGTCTGACTGTGAAGGCATTAATAAAGCTTTGATCAATATCTGTTATTGAATAATCAACCACACTGGTTCCTAATCTGGAGCAATAAGTGAATCTACCTAATGTATCTCCACGAGTTCTGCCGTTAATAATGTACAATCCTAAACCTTTACAGAGTTTCAACATGTGTTTTCCACTAATGTTCACTGAGGTATCATAGCTGTTTCTCGGTGTGATATTCGATGAGGGATGAAACGTGGTGTCATTGGGGATGTGGTCATTATCTACAATATTTACATAATCAATTTCTCGCCCTGTTCTGGCGTTTAAGTCTCCGCAGATGAGGATGTTTCCTCTGGACTGAAAGTGTAAGATGTCAGTCTGTAATGTTGGGAAGCTTTGCTCTTCGTAATAGGGAGAGTCATGAGGTGGAATATAGACTGCACAGAGATAAAGATTAGACTGATATATGACGGATTTCACTTCAAGCCAAATGGATGATTTTCCAGTTTTAGCAACTTTAATCAAATGTTTTAAATCGTCTTTGTGCCATATAAGTATTCCACCTGAGTCTCTGCCACATTTAATTTTAGAATTTTTTGATGAAGGAACAATAATTTCCTTGTATCCTATTGGACAATGTAAGGTCTCATTACTACGACACCACGTCTCATGAAAGATACAGATGTCCATGTCTGTTACACTGCTGAGTAAGTCTTGGTCTGCAGTCTTATTACCAAAAGTAGAAGAGTGCAGACCTTGTATATTCCAACAACTGATTTTAAATGATTTCATGGATAGGTGTATGTGTGTGTGCGATGCTGGTTATGTCCTCAGTCTGGAGCAGATGACGTTCAGTAGATGTCGTATCTGGTTGAGTTCAGCAGCTGCAGGGTTCTGTGGTTGTTGAGCGGCCGCTGCGTAGCTCTTGTGTTGTGATGGAGGTTTCGGCGGCCGGTCTGGGCTCTGCTGGAGGACGATGGCTTCTCTGTGCTGTGTAGCTCTTGTGTAGTGATGGAGGTCCGGTGGGCTCTGCTGGAGGACGATGGCTTCTTGGTGGCTGAGAGCCTCGCCTGTTATCGGAGTTTCTGTTGTTTCTTGCTGTGTTTCCAAGGGCTGTGCTTTTCAGCACTCTGGCGAAGACTTTCACTCCTTGTTTATTGAGATGTACATAGTCATACATATGATGAGGCTGTATGTCTTTGTGATGGGCGAGATGAACATTAGGGATGAGTGCGCAGCTTCTGGAGAGTTCCACATTATTCCCGTGGATCACATGGATCGGCACATCAGTCCGTGGCAGCAGTGTGGACAGAGTTACTCTTGCGTCTGGGAAGCGATGTGATGCTCTGATCGCCACCTCTCTCATCATCGGAGCCACACGGCCCTTCATGGCCCTTAAATCATTCGTCCCTGTGTGGATTACGATGTGCTTATAGTTTTCATGTTTACTCTCAGACAGGATCTGAAAAGCACTTCTTGTGTTTGGGCACCAGATTTTCTTGGCTCTCATGTTTGGTAGTAGAAATCTCTCATTGACATATTTCCCATTAGAGTCCGTCAGGATAAGAGCATGTGTTTCTCCCGGGTCCTGTGCAGAGTAGCTGTGGATCTGGGGTGCTGGATCAGTCGAGCAGTGAGGCTCTTCTTCCACTGGCAGCTGTTCAGGTTGAGGGTTTTCCATGAGCATCTCTGGACGAGTCAAGGGTTTGGCAGAAGACTCTTTAGGTGCTGAAACAGAATCGAGTCTTTCTTTCAGATCTGTGATGAGTTCGTCTTTGGTGTGGAGTACTGACTTCAAGGCCGATAACTCCTCCTGCATTTCTTTTCTAACTTCCGTTAGTTGTCTTCCTAAAGTTGATTTTACTTCCTTTAGTTCATCTTTGGTTTTCTGAAGTTCTTCTGTCATTTCTTCTCTGTGTCTCTGCAGAGATTCAACTTCTTGTTTTAAGTTATTTATGTCAATTGTCACTTGTTCCATGTTGTCTTTCAGGTGGGATAGTAGTTCTTTTATCTCCACGACTTCTACTTCCAGAAGTGAAAAGTTGTCTTTCATTCTTGACATTGGAGATGGGATCGCAGTTTCTGAAGTCACTGTCGTCTTTTGAACTGATATTCCAGGGGAGGGAACAATGTTCATATTCTTGTCCACTTCATCAGACAGTGCCAGCTTTTTTATTAATTCAAAATCTTCAATGAAGACCTTGAGAGCAGACTCTGATCCCTGGATGATGACAGTGCCATTTTGGTATAAGTTCAGGGTCAAAAATCTTGTTTCATAATTTTTTTCAGCATCTTCAAATGCTAAGATCTGTCTGCCTTTACAGATGCCTCTTTTTTTGGTAAAGGTGAGATGTTGACAGAAGGCAGTGTGCCATAAAGGGCTGTGTTCAGTGTAAAAGAGCAGGTTGTTCATGGCACTGTGGTCCTGTTGTTCAGCAAACAGTGTGTCGGGCCTCTCCTTCATCTGCTTGTGTCTGAGCATCAGCCTGGAGGCCTCAGAGCTCTTCTGAGGGTAGATGAAGGGCCGGGGCCAAGATGATGCGCTGGCCATCATTGATTTGGAATGTAAACAGTCAACTGAAATAACTGCTACTGTTTTGAATTGTTTTTGTTTATCATCTCCCAGTGGAGATATAAAACTGGTAAAAATGAGTAAATAAGCCAAAAATGGGGAAAATATTACTTTCACTGATTTCTTTAAAATTCCAGTTGTGTCCAAAATGTCCAAGAATGTTTTTTCTGTGCTGTTCTTTCAAACAGGAATCAAGCAAAAGTCCAGAGAGATAAATAGCACTGTCTATTCAAAATGTTTTTACCTCTATTTCCTCCAAGTTTTCTTATAGCTGTTGCTGTTGTTGTCTTTTTTTGCTTGATGTTATCCTCTGCAACATGTGTATCCGCTTCTGCAGAGGTTATCCTGTGATCAGCTTCTCTTGAACTTTTCCTCAAATTTAGGTGTGACAGTGTAAAAAAAAAAAAAAAACTGTCCAGATTCAACAAAATCTTTGTTTAGATGTTGTCTAGATGTTGTTGTATGTTGAATCCTCTCTTTTCATTAGCTTGTTAGCAAATAAATCTTATTTTTCTTGCAATTTATCTCTCTCTCTCTCTCTCTCTCTCTCTCTCTCTCTCTCTCTCTCTCTCTCTCTCTCTCTCTCTCTCTCTCTCTCTCTCTCTCTCTCACACACACACACACACACACACACACACACACACACACACACACACACACACACACACACACACACACCCAAAATACCATCAACATTTTTCATTTTATTCACCTCTTAACATTCTTTCGTTTCTTTTTCTTCTTAAAGGAGAACTCCGGTCAATTTTAACATTGAGCTCATTTTATTGTACATTTGGAGTGCTGTCAATACAGAGAACAACGACAAAAATCGGTGTTGCCTACACCGAGTTATTCTATTTTTAAAATCTGCACCCTGTTGACTTCAATGGGGCAAGTTTTAAACCTGCTTTTAGCCTCTTAACATCCTTGATGTGTCATTACAAGTGCACAGAAAATGTGAGTGATTCCTTCAGAGTGAACACGAGTGAATCTGACTGCAGTAGATGTGAAAGATATGTATAAAAATGATGTTAAAGTAGTCGATTGCCGAGTTCACGTCCGTGATCATAGGTAACTAAACCTATGCGCGTGAACTCGGCAATCGACTACTTTGGACTTCAACCGAAAACAGGATGTAAACACAGATATTTGCGCTGGTTTAAATAACATAATTTTTATACATATCTTTCACATCTACTGCAGTCAGATTCACTCGTGTTCACTCTGAAGGAATCACTCACATTTTTCTGTGCACTTGTAATGACACATCAAGGATGTTAAGAGGAATAACTCGGTGTAGGCAACACCAATTTTTGTCGTTGTTCTCTGTATTGACAGCACTCCAAATGTACAAAAAAATGAGCTCAATGTTAAAATTGACCGGAGTTCTCCTTTAATTTAATACATTTCTTAAAATCAGTTTGTTGTTAGACTCCCTTCTTTGTAAAATGTCAAACTGACTATATCAAGACAATCAATCCTAATCACATCAAATTTGAGAGCGAGAACTGTAGTCTGTACATGCATGTGGTACTAAATACATTTTCCATTCTGTCCAGTAAAATGTATTAATACAGAGTTTTTTTCATTAATTCTGGAAAACATACACACAATGTCATCAGATATAAGCATATTCCTATAAGTTTTGTCAGAATAGGGTGAATGGTATTTGAGAAAGATATATTCATATACTACATATTACTGGCATAGCCAAATCAAACCTTTCAAATTTAAGAAATATTTGTGGAAGGTTACTTTAACCTCTTAAAGTGTTATTTTACTTAAATTAAGTACAACGATAACGTTTTAAAATGATCCAGTACAGTTGTAGCCTTCTCATTATTTTTTATTTTGTAAAATTCTATTGATGTAATATTAAGCCTAATTAGACAGAACTCACTAAATTTTATTTTAAGGCTACCATTGTTATCATAGAAATGTTTGTATAGAGTGATAAAAGTCAAAATGGTCAATAAATTAGAAGTTAAGGTATTTTGCCTTTGTATGACCCATTATTGTTTTGCGGATAATGCAAAGGCAGATTACAGTAACTTCCGAATAAGAGTCAAAGGTCAAGTTTGAGCTAATTTTTTTTTAATGTAGATAAATATATTCATTATGACAACTACTTGGCAAATTTTCTGTATCCTACCTATCATACAATTGGCTGGACAACAAAAACAACTTTAAAGTCATTTTTCTCAGTTTCACACTCTGGTGAGTTAAAGTCTTTTGTCTTTGTAGGGCAGTATAGCATTTATAATCAGAGTTGTCAAAAGAATTCACATTCATTGCTCAGGTAGAAGTATAGATACTAGGGTTTAAGAAGACTTCTGTAGAAGTTGAAGTATCAATATGCCCATTAAAAATGAACGCATTTAGTACAATGCAAATATATTAAAGAACCATATATGTTAATTACTGAGCATTAACGTGTTTCATGGAGCGGAAGATGTGATGACTAGTTGCCTATAAGTATTGTAATGGTGCAAAGTGTTGCCAGATTGGGACGGTGATTTCCAGCCCAAAAGCTCACCAAAACCCGCCCACTCCAAGAAAAAAACGCCCAAAATGTTACTGCCAAAATAATGTGATGATAATTTTTATTACCACGTCATTAAAGCACCATTTTTATCTCCTTAAAACAAAACGATGATAAAATAAAATAAACAAACTTTCCAGGAAAACGGAGAATTAGCAAATATGACTAAAATGTCCAGGTGGACACTGTCAAAACGGCAATCAAGAAATTAACCGATGACTTTAACCCTCGAGAGTACACACTGCAGAACACAACGCAGAATTTAGCAGTCAAAACTGATTCATCGTTGATTCAAACCTTTTTCAGCAGCTGTCAGGGTCGAGTAGAGTGCATGCAGTCTGGATGGTGTAATAGTTGCAGTTGTCTGGTTAGACTAGTGTGCACATGACCATGGACAGGAGTTGTCCCATATTCGATTTCAATTCAAGTCATTCAACTGCCCAGTTAACACAGAGCGTTCCCCTAACGTTCCCGTTTTTAGATTTGTTTTTATAACCTAAAGAGAACGTTCCCAGAATGTTCCCTGCAGGTTATTTTTGGTTAAATGAGTTGATGCAGAAATTAATTAAATCAATTGATGAACTGATTAAAATAAATTGATAAAGCACGCTAAAAATGTAACTGTTCACAGCAGCTGAAAACAAACCAAATTTGAAGTGTACAAACTTCTACAGGCCTCCAGAGAAATCAAGTGTTTGCACAATTTAAAGATTTAAATTGTGTTAAAAATATTCACCCAAACTGTGATCAGTTAGTTCCACAAGCCAGAGAAAATATTACAGAACCATTATCAGGCCGCAGAGGGCGCTCATGCACAATGTTTTTATTGTTTAGTTGTAAGCAATTTCCGGGAATGCTGCATTCAGGTTCTTGAAGCAAATTACTAGACAACTGACTAATTGAATTCAGTTAGATTGGGGCAAGGGCGTAGGTTTGGCCTCAGCTTTGGTGGGGACATTCCCCCCGGAATTATTTTGTTGTAAGATACCAGTGCTTTAATGCGATTTCAGACTGTTGGCAATACAGAATATCACAATACAGAAGTGAATCTACTTCATCTTATTATATTGTATCCTGACCCCAATACACCATCCTGTATACTGTCCCTAAAGAGCTAGTATAACTGTATAATCTCAAAAATGCACTCTCAAAAAATTAAAATAAAAACCTGAGACTGTGTAATGCTGAACAACCAAACGTTTTATTAACATAAATTATTAAAGTGTAAGTTGCAGGTTAACCACCACAGCCAATTAATGTGTAAATTAAAGTGCTCTATATGTATACATTTAATTATTTCTGTCTTAAAATGCGTTAAAATAACATTTATTGGGGTTTCTTCAAAGGTAGCGTGTTTTTTCAGTTACTGGGTGATGACGTCACAAGAGGAACTCGCAACCCATACTCTGCTAGATTCTTACTGTATTATGGCTATTTGGAGAACGACTGAGGATGCGGAAAACCATCAAATTCTTTATGGACCACAGCCCTACAATTTTTAACTGGTCAGGCAGTTAGAGGGGATCATGGCACTCAAAGAGTTATTAATGCTTGGTGTGAGGAGAATGAGTGGTTTAGCCAGGTGTCCTGGTGAGTAACGTTAGCTACGTTAGAGCTAGTCTAGCCTGGTGCAAACTTAACCCGGATAATATAACGGAACAAGCAAGTCTTTTCAAAATATTGCCGTCATGTAGAATAGCAAGGAGGGATAACGACTGAAGACATTATTTACTTACAGTAAGTCAGTCCAAATCAGAGCTGTAGAGAAGCACACACTGCACAGGCACCAATCGCTAGTCTCATCGACGCCTCAAACGTCATGTAATACCCTTCCTCAATCCATGCGTTATCAATTTCTTATGATTTAAATTAGCGATGTTTATTGTCAGAAAAGAAAAAGAGAGATCGATGTCCCCATCACTGTGTTTGTGTGGGCTATCTATCAGCAGTGGAGAGTATGTGCTGCCGTGAGGTGAACGCGTTTTGTTTAGTGGAACAGCTCGACCTGCGACCGGCTGATCTGACGTGCCTGAACCCGTTTGTTTTGCGAATAGCTTATTCTCATTTCAGGCAGGATCACGGTCCCCTTGAAGTCAGCACACACGAGTATGTTTACAATGGAGTTATTTTATCCATAATTTAACAAATAAAACATACAACCAACTTTTCTGAAGTTATGTTAGGCGAATATAGCTGCTAGCGTACGGTAACTCTACTAGTGAGTTCCTCTTATGACGTCACGCCCCATCTAGTGGAAGGGAGTGGGAGCGGTTAAAACCACTGTTAAAAGTGCCAACTTTTCATATTATATCAGCATTTTGGTATAAAAAACAATGGTGGGCGGTTCTTATCTTTATGTTTAATAAACACATTGCATTACTTCGTGAAAAATTTAACCTGCAACTTACACTTTAAATAATGAACAAATGAATAAAATACACACGTGGTATCATAGTATGCATTCAACACAACAAATCCATTATTATTATCTATTATTATTATTATCAATGATTACAATATTCCATTTATACTAAAATTGTATCTACTATTCTATATCAAATTCTATTGATATATTCTATTCTTAAATATTAAATTCTTAGGCTACACTCACTCACAAATACATTACATACATAGAATGTAGAAACGAAAAATGTCTCAGATCCACTGTTTATGTTGACTGCAAGATTCTAAGTTAAGGTCAGCTAATTAACATTCAGTGACTTGCTAACGTAGCATTATATCATGATAGTGCGACTTCTATGAGTCTAGTGCTGTGCTGCACAGCCTAATCAATACTCTTAACCTTAGTTGAAAGATTGCTGCTGCTAGGTTTAACTGTAACAACATCCTGGGTAACACATACTATCACCAATACTATTTTCCACAGTAGAATCTGCATTTGAAAGCCTGGTCAGTCACTACTACTGCTAGTTTATTTGTGTGGCTAGTTATTTTGCCTACTTACACTCTGCTTTATGAAAAAGCTTCGTATGTCCCCTTTCTTCTTCTTGGGTGGCATAGCTGATCTATCTACAAAGTACAAAAAGTGGCAAAAAACGGAATATTAAAATGTTTTACTCTGGGCTTTGTATGTGGCAGAGAGACAGCCCTGGTAACTAAGGGCTTACCGTCGGCGTCGTCGACACGCGCGCGAGCACACACACACACACACACACACACACACACACACACACACACACACACACACACACACACACACACACACACACACACACACACACACACACACACACACACACACACACACACCACCCGCTCGCTGCCAGTGAAAAGAACTACCAAATACAGAACTACCAAAAGTAGTCCCGGCCCGCGCGTGTAGCCTGTCAGATACACCGCCGCCAATCAAATTACGGCGTTTATTGTACTGTCGTTGTTTTGGCCGTTGGAATCGATCCAAATAGCAGCGCAAATATCCAAATAGCAGTTCAAAGGAGCTTGCTAAATATTGGTGGGGACAAATTTGTCATCTCAAAATATTGATTGGGACTAGTACCTAGCGTCCCCCCCTAAACCTACGCCCATGGATTGGGGAATAGCGTTGGAAACACTTACAAGCACATTATCAATATCACCTATCAAGATTTACTATCCACATGTGCAGAATCATGTTATGATTAGTTAGTATTTAATATTTAACCACCAATACTTAACAATTCTCTTGAAAAAACACTTTTTTCCGTCATCTGATAATTGTAACATGAGTGGAATTGGTTGCAAGATTGTAGTACCACACACTGTGTCTAAAAGGCAATCTATTTTTAAAGGTTTCTCAAAAGCAAACCAAAAACTCCATAATATGGTACAAGACGAGACATATGAAGATTACATATATTAGAAAATAAAGAGACTAGGACAAAGATGGTAATAAATACAGCAATTTACATAAGCTGTCAATGTTCATTGACAATAAAATGCTCATCCATTGCATAATTTTCAGATGTTACAATGATTTTACTTAAAGGGATTGTTCAGGGCTTAGGATTTGTTCTCCTATCATAGGAAAGTTTAATTCCATAATCCTTTAAAAAAATATTCGGAGATGATTTGTTGTTTGATCAGATTTAATTTTTAGGAGCAACACAGAGGAACTTCAAATCAATGAAGTCAATAGAAGTGGAAGATCTAATCTCGCTGTCCCTCAGGCTTGGGAGGGTTACTTTAAAAATGTATTCCGTTACAGTTACAAATTACTTCATAAAAAAAGTATTCAGTAACGTAATCCAAGTACTATAATATGAAAGTAATGCAACTGATTACTTTTGGATTACTTCAAAGTCACGTATATAAATAAATTCAAGCAAGAATTAATATTATAAAAAAACAAACAAAAAAAACTTTTATTTATTAAAAATTTGGTCCAGTGTACAATATTTGCAAAATATACACACAGGCCTGAATATATATTTATGTAAAGGGCTATACAGACATCTAGTGGCTAATGTATGGTATTACAGATTATTTTGTTTTATTTTTAACAAATTTTTAACAAAAAAATAAAAACGCAACATTTACATTTTTTTACACAATCTACATATTAGTTTATTTTAAAATAGGCCTACATGTTGACTAAAGCCGTGATCTTTCTTAATTTGCCTGACTGAACTTGGGGCGTTGGCAGTGGGAGTTCCCCTACGTTACCTAGACAGCGAACATCCCGTTACGCGAGAAAAGATTAAGAAAGGACATTTTGGGTACTAAAAAAGCTACTCTCCTAATTTCTACAAAATAGCAGCGGAATTTCCATGAATTAAAAGCGATTTTACCCGCAGGCAGCATCGTTTCTACTAGCAGCAGAGATTCAATCTGCGTCTGAGGAGATTGTAGACAGCTGTTATTTGCGCATGCACCAGCGCGTGGCACACGTGAGTCATTACTGTCAACAGAACCAGGAACAACTGTATAATCAAGCAGCGCTTCATATAGTGTTATTATGCCAAAATACTTATTTATTTAGTTTTAAATTAAACCATTGTAATCCTGAAAGTATTCCCCCTTTTTTCAAAATGTAACTATAATCTGATTACTACGTTTTTTGACGTAACTGTAACGGATTACAGTTACTGGATTTTTGTATCCTGATTACATAACGACGTTACATGTATTCCGTTACTCCCCAACCCTGCTGGCCCTGAAATACACACTGTATTTGTTGAATAAACACCCAACATGAAACAAGACATGCAGCCAAGAGCGCAGGGCTGGAGCACATAAAATCAAGAGGTAACAATTCGGGAGTCAAAACAGTGTCAAGTACAACTGACAAGAATAAATAAATAAATAAAATGAAATCAGATAAGGAATAATAGTAATAGTTTAAATGGTAAAAAAAAAAAAAAAAACAAGAACAAATAAACAGAACAAAACAAAAACACAAAATGAGCTGGGCGATTCACCATCACGCCAGCAAAGCCGGCCCCCCGACCAGCAGCAAACCGCCACCACCCGCCCCCAGACGAAGCGGCACCCCCTGACAGTATTTAAAGCCCATGTTGCAGGTTAACCACCACTGTCGATTAATGGGTACATAAATCACTCAAGATATGTATATCATTTTTAAAATGTCCCAAAAATGGTCTTAAAGACTTGTTTTTTACGTTTTTGGTATTAACGTTTTTTTTACGCAATTCGGTGATGACGTCACGTTGGGGAGAAGTGGAGGAAAGGTAGCCTCAGCCTAGTAGTATTATGGTGCGTTCAAGCCAGCCATCTCGTAGAGATCGTATTTACGAGTTGAACATAATTGAACGCCCCCACAATGTCGTAAATACTTAATAATTAAATGCATGGTCCGAGGAGAATGAGTGGAGAGTTGGTGAAGTGTCCTGGACTGGTGAGTTGCTATCATTTAGCAACGCAGCAATGAGCACTGGAGGTATAGTCTACGAGCAGCAGTGCACAATAACGACACATTTTTTTATTTTATTTTTTTTACTGTCATTGAATAGCACCGAGTGAAAAATCAACGTTTTCTTTATATCTAGTGGCAGTGATCATGACGTAAGTTCAGATGAGTACCGGTAACCTTTGTCATAGTGTTGTAGTACTGGTAAACTTTGTCTTTGTCATCTAGAAATAGAAGGCATCATGCTAGCTATATGGGTGTTTCTAAGCGTTTATCTCTTCCTCCGGTGAAAATGTTGCAAACGTAGCCGCCGCGTGTCTGTTGCTGTTTGGCAGGTGCTTGTGTGGGCGCCGGCGGTGCATACACCCATTGAAACTGCGTTGGAAAGCTTGTTGTGCTGTAGGGAAGTGAGTGCGTTTTGGTCGCTGGTCGAGCTCACCCCGCGACCAGATGTGACGTGCCTCCCTCACTCAGCATTTTTCAGTATGTTACACCCAGCACAAACAGTAGTTCGCCATTGTCAATCTACCTATATATTTCTATATATTTATCTATTTAGCTGCTAGCTATCTATGCTAACGTTATGCTATCTGGCTGTCTGCCTATCTTTCTATACTAGCCTATCTATCTATTTATCTGTTTGTCTATCTATATCTATGTATTTATCTATAATCTGCGCTAACGTTATCTGAATACTCTCTTCTGCTACTCGTCTCTCTAGCATGCTCTCTAGTCACTCTCAATGCGGGCCGCGGGCTTTGGTAAATTCTCTCCCCAACGTGACGTAATGGCATTGTGGGGGAAAGGAGAATCGTTGCAAACCGCTGTAAGATAGTACATACTTTTTCGTATTATATTCCGCTTTGTGATACCCAACAACATAAAATACAATGAATAACAGTTTAAATGTTTATTACCAACAAGTAAATTGCACAAATTCGATGGAAAAAAAACCCTGCAACACGGCCTTTAAATGCATTTTGAAATTACTATTAACTATGTCAGTGATACTACTGTGACTAACACATGTGAAGGCTACATGGGCTACCTGTTTCACAAAAGCATCGTAAGAGTGCGTAAAAACGGTACGATTGATCTTAATATTACGGTCTGTTTCCCAGAAGCATATCGTTCCAATAAAATGGCAGGTTTTTTTGTTGTTGCAAAAAAACGTTTTAGAGTAAATAATCTATTGGTATTTGCAGTTAATGTAAACCACATCTATTTGATATACTTTGTGTAAATGGCATCTATCGCTAATTTTTATCTCGCTGGCATCTATATTTTACAACAAACGCCTCTTTGAATGCCCTCTTCAACAGTGACATCAAGCGGTAAACTGTTATTACATTATTAAACTAGTAATTAAGGTGCTAGGTTTACTATAATAATAATAATAATAATGATAATGATAATAATTTGAGTACAATTGAAGCAGGGCCGGCCCGAGGCATAAGCGAACTAAGCGGCTGCTTGGGGCCCCCTCGCCACCAGGGGGCCCCCAAGCTAGTTTTTTTTTTTTTTTTTTTTTTTTACATATTAATTAACTTAAACAAGTGACATAAATGAATGAATGGATTAATAATTCAAGACAAGAAAATTCTGACTTCATGATCAATATACCTGCCTACAACTGCTGCTGTGTCTGCCAGTGTTTGAGTCATGCGCATAACCTCGCGTGCATAGACAATTCGTGTGCAAAGTCACGGTAATATAAAGCCATGTCACAAAAATTTGATTTGATCAATGATTTATCCTTTAATTTTAATGATATTCAGAACAGAACAAGAATAAAAACATAACTATAAACAAGCCAAAACGAAATAATTTAAAGCGAAATTGAAAGCGGCGTTGGGCTCACGTATCTCTCTCATTAGAATCAAAATGTTTCAACATTCGCGATGGATTTGGATGGCAAACTATTCTTTATTATAGGCTTCTTTGTACTTCATCCACGTTCCAATATCGAGAGAAAAAATCATTCTCTTCACAAGCGCAAAAATGTGCTTGAAATCCAATATCGAGGGAAAAAATCATTCTCTTCACATGCGCAAAAATGTGCTTGGAAACATCACAGTGGAGCGGTGCTTATGGTACGAATTGTAGGCTACTACTGACTATTTAAACAGAGCAGTGTAATTTTTATATGTTAGGATGACTATTTTATTATTATATTTTATTACGGCTATAACGAACAGGCTGCGATGTCATTGCAGTGCTGGAATATGTTGTGTGTGTGTGTGTGTGTGTGTGTGTGTGTGTGTGTGTGTGTGTGTGTGTGTGTGTGTGTGTGTGAGGCGCGGGCGCGATCGAACAGTGTAAACAAAAACATACTCCGTCATGTTCATACAAGACATCATTCAAACTGCAAAGTGTTGCAAAACGTTGGAGGATATTTTGTAAATTATTTTTTGTATATGTTTTGTGACAATTTGTTTTCAGAAGTTTCAAAGAGTTAGTAAAATAGTAAAGAAAAAGTTAAAACATTATTATTTAAGTATATCTATTTTTTATTAAGTATTTATTTTGTATTAATACATAACCTCATTTTATTAATTTATAATGTAACATTATAGAGTGACATTGTGTCAATAATCGTCAAGCACAGGTGACTCTGCATGGTGGGAGGGGGCCCCCAAATCAAATTCTGCTTAGGGCCCCCAAAAGGCTCGGGCCGGCACTGAATTGAAGACTTCAGATGCAAAAAACCTTCAAGTCAGTCTGACATTTGTTTTAATATTAGCATTTTTTATCAGGCTCCTATTTAGGTTTAGTCATTTCACTTTAATGGCAATGACTGATTGAAACAAGAATATCACTTTTTACCTTTCTTTGTTATAATATTACTATTTTTTGTTATATTTACAGATGACTGTGGTGAAGATGGAAGAGGCTTTCGAGTGCAGGATCTACAATTAGACTACTAATAAAAGTGTTTGAAGTAGATAGTTTGTTTATGTTTCGCCTTCTGCCATGTTTTGAATATGATGCATAGCCTACCCCATGATTGTGTTTTTTGTGTGTTTTTTTTAAATCAACAATTAAAAAAATGAATAGACTAAAACATGGACTGTAGGCTTATTATTTATATAGGTTTACTGTTGCATTTTATTAAAGTAAAAAAAAGTTGAATTGTTGTTAGTTTAATGTTAGAAATAACGTTCTGGGAATTTCTAATGTTCTAAGAATGTTCTGGGAACCAAAAATTGTTAGCTGGGTGTACTCTCCTCAAGAGTTATGGTGCCTTCACGTGCTATGGTAATTATGGTAAACACCAAAAGCCGACGTGGAAAATGCACATGGACACCCCCTCATGTGGTATTTTCCACTGGGCAGCTCGTAGAATATTTTGACGCACGAGTTGCCGAGATAAGATAATCTTTGACCTTTTCAAAATGGTGGAGAGCAATGCAAGAGTCTAGTGAATACTGTTAGCGGATAGTTTTTGTAGCCTATACCATGTTGTGTCATTAACAATTATAATATAATGCGTTAACACTCAATTTTCAACTTCGCCGCAATTTCCTTGGTTCATATTTAATCATTTTATGTCGTTTTTTTTTTTATTATTATTAATTATGTTTTAATAATCAGAATAGCACCACATTTACGGTTTTATGTTTTTTTTTGTTTTTTTTGTAAAGATAAAAAAGATACTCTACTGACACAGACCTTGCGGACACTACATTACGACAACAAAAGCACTTGAACACAACACACTGGTAAATACAGTAAATAAATATCATCTTTTCCAGAGCACATGAAGGCAACATTATATTCACCATCGAGTCATTTCCCACCACATGTGTAAGTTTTTAGAGTTGCTCACTATCTCACTCTTTACTGTAGATACAACTTACTGTATATGTATGTCACTTTGGCATTAGCGATCACTTGAATATACAGCTACAAATTATCACGCTAAATCGCGTCTGCCTGCTGATCGCTGATTGGGTAAAAGTGCGTGCTCGTAGGTGACGTCAACACCAACGCCAGCTGACTCTGGTTAGTAATGTCATGATGACTGATTTTATGGACTACATGCACACTTTAGTTTTTTAACCAATTAGACTTTAAACTGACCCCAAACCAGCCCAAATTTTGTCCACCCGCCCAAACCCTTTTTTACCCGCACAATCAAATTCAAAACCGCACAAGCCCAATCTGGCAACACTGATGGTGCAATAAGTCAAACTTTAGAGGCAGACAATGTACACGATGGATCGCATACAAACCAATAGGGTGTCGGAATGTTTTTACTTCTCATCCAACCACAATCAAATTCACTCTATCTGGAGGGTGTGATTTATCTGGATAGGTTTTTTTTTTTTTTTTGAACGATGACAAGCCGGAATGAAAACAAGCCGAAATAAAATAGGAGTTACGAGGCTATTTTTAAAATATAAGGAGTAGAAAGTACAGATAATTGTGAGAAAATGTAAGGATTAAAAGTAAAAAGTCGGCTGAAAAATAATTGCTCCAGTAAAATATAGATACCCAAAATTTCTACTTAAGTAAGGTAACGAAGTATTTGTCCTTCGTTACTTGACACCTTTGGTTATAATGCACAATACGCGTGTGAGCTGTGGTTGAAGATCAACTGTCTCGTCGTTGGTGTTACGCAGAAGTGCATACATTGCATGATTGTATTTTGTATGAATCGGTGTGTGTGGTGTTGTGATGGCGACGGGGTGGGAGATCGTTACTGAAGGCCCTGACTGAAATGCCACTGGTAATGGGTGTTATCTGAAGAGGGTTAGGATTGGTAGTTAATTTATTAGTTAGTAGTAGTAGTTAATTATTTACTTTTGTCAGGTCAGTATTGTGATGTGTTAGTTTAAAAGTTACGGTTAGGTGGTGGTGGTGGTTAGGGTTAGTGAAATTATCTATAAAGGTCTTTGTTGTGTGTTATTATGTTCAGTTATATTCAGTTCATGGACTTTTAGTTTGTTTTCATTCCTCACACGTGTTTCCTTGTCTGTGTTACCCGCCACCTATCAGTCACCATAGACAACTAATCACATTCATCACAGCTGCTAATCGTTTAGTTCCACGGTTGTCAAACTGGGGTACGTGGACTGATTTCAGGGGGTATGCGAAATAGGGCTGTGCCAGTAATCTTGACAACCACACCACCGCGATTGTAAAGCGCCACCGCGGTGGCTGAGTAGTAGCTACCGGCGGTGGTTTGCCAAAAATATGAATGCTGTTTTACATTAATATTATGACACACAAAGCTTTGTTTACAAAATAAATAATAGGTTAGCAATTAAATGTTATATCGCAGCCATGGAAAAGTGGGAAATTCATGACGAATGAGAGAGTTGTGCGTGAGCCCATAAACTTAAGCTTTTTCGGCTTTGAATTCTGGTTTGTGATCTGGTCACCTGATTATTAGTGAATTTAAAAATATTCCATTAGTTATTTCTTATAGAAAGCTTGAATTGTCTACTTTTAAACAAAACAATTCGAAACGAAAATAAACCGACTAGCATATGCATGTAATCCGTATGAAGTACATTTCTCTCTATAGGCGCGTTCACTGCGAAGATAACGAGTCAGCATCGTCAACTTCATCTCTGCAGCCCGACACTGACACAAAAAAAATAAACACTTTATTAATAAAATATTCAAATGTCTCATTCCTATATTTGACACATTCATAATCATTACTTTTGCCGGCTCTTTGTGACAGCTGATGTGCGTTATTGGCAGCGTCAACCTCTGGTTACATGAACTCGTCACCACCGCATCAGCACCAGAACATTTTATTTTAGAGAATGATCGCACAACAGACATTAGAACATTAGATATTCTATAATTAAATCAACTAATCGAATATTCAAAAATCGTGACTCATCCCTGCAAGGAATCTCTTGTTTCTTTTCCCATATCTTCACTCGCGTCTCACCCATTTCCAAAGGGGATTATAAACGTTTCTTCCTTTGTTCGCTTTTAGGTCAATTATTTTCGTATTCTTTACTGTGTTAAAGTAAAAAGACGCTGTAGGACAGATAGCCTACATTTTTACTTGTACGTCAAATTCTTTTTAACACAGTTTGTGCTTGTTATTAGACATATGATAATTGGTAAGGCACGTCAAGTTCATTTGTAAAGTGCGTTTCACACGCGCGGGTGATTTTAGTTTGGCCTTCTCTGGCAGCGCGCAAACATAGCCTAAATGCCTTGCCCTTGTGGAAGATAAAATTCGCTCTTCATACCTTTTACAAGTAGAAAACATGAAGATATCAGAAAATAGATCGATGGTCTCTTTCCTGCTCGTGTCCCACATCCCTCTCAAAGAGCAGAGCGGTAGGCTGTATCACGCGTCTTTGTGTGGAAAATTTAATGAAAGTTTTTATTTATTTTAAATTTTTTTTAAATAGATTCAACTTTATTATATTATGTAAGTTACCAGTATTTACTGATATTTATTTCAATGCGTTACAGGCTTTAGTGTGTTGTTTCTTTGTTTTTGTTTTTTAATTTATTTCAAAACAACGTCCCCCAACCACCGCAACACCGCCGGTATTTGGGTCCATTACTACCGCGGTGGTAAAAAACTGCCACCGTCACAGCCCTATATCATATGTTGACTTTTGATGAGATTTGTATCATATGTTTATGATTCTATTCACTATTCTCGACAAAACTGATAAAAATAAATATAATAATAAAAATTAAAAACTTGTTGTTAACAATTGGTGGTGTTGGGGGTACTCCGGAAGATCTATAATGTCTCAGGGGGTACATGCCTGTTAAAAGTTTGGGAACCACTGGTTTAGTTAATCACCTGCCTGTGTTCTGTCTAGTGTTCGGTATTGTTTTACACTTAACTATTACATTCTTGTTCTTTTCTCTGACGAACTGAAAGTAATGTATGTCCATCTCACAAATGTAGAAACCATATCTGAGATCAAATTGCAGCTACTGGAAATAGGCATGCTATTTTATAAGTAATATATTGTAGTAAACCTCTTGATTTCTTTTAAAGAGGTTTAACCAGATTTATGGAGGACAGATGATACATCACAACAGAGACACGACTTTGGAAAAAATATTACTTTTATTGAGTTTTTTTTCGCCCGAAAAATATAACCATTATGTAAATAAACATTTAAATAAGTTCAACAAATATTTGCTATGTACGCCCTCACTAGGACTAATGGCCTTGAGCAACACAAAGCGTCCCCATCTTCCCCGAGCGCGAGAAGCCAGTCACGTTTACTTCAGCCGAGCCGCTTGTTCTCTCACCTCTCATCTCTTAAATGTCCTCCCACTCCCGGAGTTCAATTATTACTGCCTTCAGTCGATGAAACAAAAACGTGCTGCAGAAAGGTTCAGATGGGCAGGGGGAAAGCCAAACAAAAAGAGAAATCCTCAGCGTTCATCACAATATTACTGTAATGGCATTACTTTTGTAATGCGTTACTACCAACACTGCAAATAATACTGAAAATTAGTGATGGGATGGTTGATACCGGGGCTCTGATGCTCCAACACAGTTTTCAAAGCACTATTGTTTCACACACTGTACCGATGTTTGTATCAAAATGACAATACCACGTGATGGATGACGAAGCTTCGAACGTCATGCAGTATTGGAAGGTCGGGACATCTAGTTTGAAAAAAAATTGGTGCTTTGCCACCTCATCTGATGCATAATAAGGGAAATGATTATGGAGGCTTTATTTAAATGATTTAACACTACACTTCCTTATAACATAATTTATATTTTTACAAAACTGAACAGAAAATATTTTTTAAATCTATAATTATGATCACATACTTATACTATATTTTATATTATTGATCAGCATGTGAATCTGTTGACCAGGCTACATGAGTTGTGGTCTCATTGGCACAAATCAATTTAGGTGAGATTAGATAGAAGTGTATGTACTTGTATATGTCACGGACTTCCGAAGCTTTGTTTGGTCACATGCTTTTTCTGCTCTGCTGTGATTTGTTAGATATGTTGGAGAAAACAAGTGAGACAACCGGATGTCGCTAATGCGCGTTGTGTTAAAAGCTAATGAATGAGTAATGAATCTTTTTTCGGCACAATTTGATGAAAGCCTCAAATGCTTCAGAAAGCCTAGTTTTCCCATCTCTATTGAAAATATTCTATGCAATTGCTTATAACTTAAAAGAGTTAGCAAAAAAAAAGTTGAAAATTAGACTAAATTATTTCATAATAATTCAAGGTGAATGCATGCAATCAGTAGGCAAAGATATAATAGGTGGAGTGGGAGTCATTTAGGTAATATATAAATATATATTTAAATTTCCCTAAATACACAAAGCATTATTTTTAGTGATCGTGTAATATGCTTTCTGTTATTATTAAAAACTGATTCAATATATTTTTTTAAGTAACAGGTTTATCTGGGAGACTTTAAATACACCCTCAGTTCTAGGATGACTCTAATACAGACTAACAGCGTGAATGGGACTTTTATTTTGATCTGGTTGTGTGACGTCATCAGGCTGCGCCGCGCTCCTGCATCTGTTGTGATTCTGAAAAAGGTTTGTGGTTTTTATGCATTTAAAGTGATTAAATCAATGCAAACTGTTAAGGCAATTTAATCATTTTTACAAGATATGTACAATAAATTAACCACTCTTGAAAGTAACGTTGTGATGCTTTATTTAACATTAATGAACGTTATTTTTTGGGAGTAAATCGCACCCACCCTTGATTAACAGAAAATGAGCGTCTCATTTTGCTCTCAATGACGTGTTAATCTTGAAGAAGTGTTTAGAGAAACGGAGCTTTTCGAAACTCCGAGTCAGTTAAATCAATTGTTTCTTGACATGATTCAGTGATATAAAGCGCTCGAGCTGACGTCACCAGCTACTGAAAACAAATGAAAAATAAAGGAGAGCATGAAACACAGTGTGTAATGACAACTTTTACAAACCAGCTGCTGTTTTCATGAATGTGTAATCTATAAAATACGAAATATAAATCATAAATATTAACTTAAGGTATTATTTGCAGTGTTTCCCCTAGGTTTACAGGTTTGGGGGGGGGGGGGTTGGTTTGTTTGGGGAAAATTGACACAGACACTATCTATCTATCTATCTATCTATCTATCTATCTATCTATCTATCTCTATCTATCTATCTATCTATCTATCTATCTATCTATCTATCTATCTATCTATCTATCTATCTATCTATCTATCTATCTATCTATCTATCTATCTATCTCTATCTATCTATCTATCTATCTATCTATCTATCTGTCACATAAATTGTCTGGGAGGGTAATGGTTTGTAAAAGTTAAAAAATGTTAACATAAGATATCTCTTTAAAAAAATAAATAAACATATTTAAATCTTTTTAAAATTGACTTTTGCAAATAACCTTTGTTAAATTTATAGAAGTATTTGTTAATATTAATGGACCAGAGCTTAAATAGTTTTATTTTTTAACTACCAACTAAAAAAAGATTTATAAATACTAACAAATATATTGGTCATTCATTGTTCGTTAATGTTAGTTAATACATATATATGACAAACAAATTTCAAAAGGGCTTTTTTATGAGAAGTTTTTATTTCTATGATGCATTTATTGGAGAGAATAATCCTGTCAGACGCACCACTGCTGTGAACGCGCGTTCACAAACACAATTTAAACAATGTATTATTCAATGCATTACTTCTATATAATTATATATTAAATTGTTCAAGCAAGTGGTAAAATATTTAACCATGTACTTATATTAAAATCTTTTGTATTTAAATTTTAATACAATAAATCTTGCATGTCACAAAGAACTTGTTTTTCCACCTCCACGAATGAGACGAGTGTTGTTCATTATGTCGCCTTGTTGAGGTAAATTGTAGTTTTCCTTGCTTTAACTCAGTCTTAAAGTGAAAAAAGTAGTAATTAATTAAATAAATTTATGGTGAGATTACTACATTTTATTTAATTAATCGCACTTATGGTGAAATTACTACATTTTCAGGTCAATCGGTGTTCATTTTGATCACGAAACATGCGCTGTCACTTTAATTCAGCGTTTGCAGCACAGCAGAAATAGACTCGGTGCGGAAACGATCTCTGCACTGCTGTATACGCACCGCAACTGGAACGGATCGATCATCGACGGACTGCATCCGCGTGCAGTGTACGGGAAAAAAATACTCACCGCAAACGAAATATATGTGAACCGGGTGTTAGACTTGGAGCAGGAGAGCTACTCCGGCTGCTACTCGCAGTAGAGCGAGTGTTGCCATCTTCAGTTCAGCGTAGGGTGACCAGACGTCCCGAAAAATTCGGGACAGTCCCGAAATCTAAGCTGTTGTCCCGAATCCCGAATCCGGCCCTAATTGTCCCGAAAATTATACTAAAGCAAATTCTTGAGTAGTTATTGTCTGATAAACATTAAAAACTGTCCGTGGAGGTTGAGTCGTCCTGCAGCCAGCCCCCGCCGGCTGCAGCATCTTTTTCTTTTTCTTTTTTTGAAGTTCAAAAAAGATACCGTAGGCGCGAATTAAAATGCATTGATAAGCGAGCGCGAGTTGCCGCAGCCGCGAGGACAGGCAGCCAGTAAAGGTGTGATTGATTGGTCGCGGCACTGTTTGAAAAAAAAAACTTCGGCCTAATGTCTGATGTTGGGTTACACAAAGCAAATCATCTACACAATTATTTAGTTTTCTTATTTAATGACCGACAATTTCGTCATAATAATAAGTTTGGCATAAGGCTTATTAGCGTTAGACTTTATAGGCCCTAGCCTGAAATGTCTGATTTACGCACTGTTACAACAGTCTTTTTTTTATTTTTTGGTCACAATGACATTTAAGTGTTTTTTACTATTTACTATTTTACTATAGGCTATGTAGTCTAATATCATAGTAGGACTACCCCAAAACCTCCCCAAAAAACACTGCTACTAAACCCCCCCTCCCCCCCCCCCCCGTCCCGAATTTTAGCCAATCTCATCTGGTCACCCTAGTTCAGCGACATATTTCCCGCCGCGCGCTCTCTGTCCGCTAGTGCTCAACTGTATGTGACGCAAGTGTTTGTTTGTGTGTGAGTGTGCGCACGTGCGCACTCATTGGGATAATTGTAAACGCGCAAACACAGACAGAAAAGACATGCCATCGTGGAAATAAGATAAATAACATATTACTTAAGGGCCATGTAGTTTTTTTTTTTATATAAAATAACAAATTGTAATCTGGCGCTATAAAGAAAATCAAATCAAATTTACTTGACCTCCAAGGGGGGGCGGGGGGAGCCGTTAGGAGGGCGGGGCGCCCCCCTTATATAATGGTAGGGGAAACACTGATTTGTATATTTTTAATCCAAATAAAAGTATATCTTAAATTTGTGATTTAAGTCCATTAACTGTCACTGACTCTCTTACCAGTGAACTGAACAACTGAACTAGAGCTCTGTGACACACACAGAGATTTAGTTTGGGTTTATTTTTATTTCTGTTAATTATTTTCATTTTAAACAGGGCAAACGCACAGAAAAACTCCTGGTGAAGCAACTGAGATCCACATGACACTATTATAAAGATGGCGTTTATTAAAGAGGAGAGTGAAGACGTGAAGATTGAAGAAACATTCAGAGTGAAAAATGAAGATACTGAAGAACAAACAAAGATGGTGTTTATTAAAGAGGAAAGTGAAGACATGAAGATTGAAAAAACGTTCAGAGTGAAACAAGAAGAAACTGAGGAACAAACAGGTTTGTTTCATTCTCAAAGCTGGACTTAATTTGATCCTAATGTAAATGTCCAGCTCTACAGAAATTAATGATATTTTTAAAGAATGTCATATGAGTGTCCAAATTATTTGATTATTGGAGTGGGTTGCCTCATGTGGACAGACATGTTGCGATTCCATGACCAGGCAAACTAGTGATGCCTTCAACCTGAGAAGATTTGAATGAATCTTACTTCTGTATAAATACTGGGAACGCAGTGGGAATCCTACGCCTAGTGAGAATATAGTTCCCAGTATTTATACGATTAAAAATGGTCTCTGTCTCATATAGCCTTGTTATTTGTACACGCTGTGACTATACAGATCACAACATGTAGGCCTAAATAGGAAAATGTTTGCATTATTTTGTCACTTATTGGGATTAGAATGCTACCTTATCCATTTACATCCAGTCTTTGTGCTAAGCTAGGCTAGCGGTGGGTGCATGAAACAGAATATATCCCTCATACATAATGGACAATTCCATAAAAATCTTGGGAAAAGGAGAGATGTTGAATGGTTTTAATAAACATTTTGTTGCTGTCGGGTCGTCACTCAAGGCAACTAAAATTATAGGAATATTGATATAGTTAATAGCGGAAGACATTTACTTTGTTAATTTTACCTTAAATTACTGGATGTAATTAAGTCAGCTGGTCCTAACCAATTAGAACCATTTTTCTTAAAGGTCCCATGACATGAAATTTTCACTTTCTGAGGTTTTTTAACATTAATATGTGTTCCCCTAGCCTGTATCCCCAAGTTTCTAGAAATTTCAATCGGTGTAAATCGAGCTTTTGCTATCTTTCTCTGCCTTTGAGAAAATGGAAGCTCAATCGCGCTGATCTTGAATCTCCTCCTTGTGACGTTATAAGGAGGAATGTTACCTCCCCTGTCTCTGCTTTGCCCGCCCAGAGAATATTTTCCGCCCATGAGAAAATGCGCTAGGAAGTAGGAACGCGCGCGTGCGCGATTTTAGTTTGTCCACGAGAGATATCATGGCTTTTGAGCAAGCGAAGCATAACAATTGCTCAATAATTGGATGTAACGTTACAAATGAACACCGAGGGGTTAATACAGAGCTGGGCTTGCTGAACGTCTGAAACTAAAGTCTGGATCACTCTCTTTGGCTCAGCTACACACCTCGGAACAGTAAGTCAACTAATGATATACAAGTGTGTTGCTTTACTGTTTATGGTTGCCTAGACTGTTACACGTAGAATGTGGCTGTCACATTAGCTATGCAGCCATGCAGTTTATATGTGTGAATACACACACTGTAACGCGAGTGTTGTACACTTCTTTGTTATTTGGATAACCGTTTTCCTGTTGGTTATACGGCGCGTGCGATATCCGCATTTCAAGATCGCAGAGCTTTATGATGTAATTGTAATAAGATAAATTACAGATGTTACAGATCTCTCATGAAAAGGCAACAGTAGGTTAGCGTTAGCTACATGATAATAACTGTAAACCATCCGAATAAAGTACCGTATCCAGACATAATATTTAAACTAACCATTCGGAAACGTCCTGCTGGAACCGTTGAGTTGTTGCTTCTCCATCCGGATCAGATTCTGGGTCAAACTGAAATGCTTGAACGACTGTGTGTCTTCGTGCCATTGCTATATCCAACGTAAACATGCACGCCACGGTACCGTTGCGCAAGATGGTCAAGGCCACACCCACCCTCCACCTTGCGCCGCCTTTCTCCTCCTCATTAGTATTTAAAGCTACAGACACCGAAACGGCCTGTCTGAAGGAAGCTCATTCTGGGACTGGCTTGTAGTGGCTATAATTCTGCACCGAGGCTGAATTTTTGAAAAGAGATTTCAGATACAGTACTAGGGACCACTAAGGCCTATATTAAAGCCTACAAAAAGTAGCATGTCATGGGACCTTTAAAATTAGCTGCAGACCCCTTTGACATATCTATAATCTTTCACTAAGTTTTAATGAATATCCAATTATATGGAAGTTTGCATTTGTTATTCCATTGTTAAAAGGAGGATCCTTCTGATATGAATAACTATAGGCCGATTTCTAAACTTTGCATTCCGTCTAAGGTTTTTGAATCTCTTATTAATGATCAGTTGATTTCATATTTGAATGAACATGACATCTTATCACATAATCAGTCAGGTTTTAGGAAAAAGCACAGCACAACTACAGCTGCTACCAGGGTTCTAAATTATATTATTGTGTTTAGCTTTTTATTGATTTGTCAAAGGCTTTTGACACCGTTGTATAATTTAAAATCATTTCGACACTGCAGTATAATGAAAACTAGACTGAGACTAACTGGATTGTCAAATCATACAATATATTGGTTTGAAAGCTATTTATTGGACAGGAAGGTCATTCATCCACACCTTTAAAGATTATGAGGGGGTTCCTCAGGGGGCCATTACTTTTTATCATTTATATTAATAATCTTGATCTCAATATTAGTTATGTCAATGTTTATTTTTATGCAGATGACACCGTGATTTATTGTAGTGCACCCAAATTACACCAAGCTTTGTCTTTTTTACAGTGTGTTATTGATGTTGTGCAACAAAGGCTGTGTGACCTAAACCTGACTTTGAACAAGACCAAAACTAATGTTATTTTCATGATAAAAAAAACAAGTGGCAAATCAACTATCACTTAAAACCTTACAGGGTAATAGAGGTTGTGACAGAATGTAAATATCTCAGTTTTATATTTGATGATTCTTTATCTTTTAAATCCTATGTTAATCAATTAAGGACTAAAATTAAAAATAAAGCTGGGATTTTATTATATAAATAAATCATGTTTTTCATTTGAGGCAAAAAAAAAAAAAGACCAGTTTCGGCCACTTTTATGCTTTTATGTCATTTATTATGGGGATATTTTGTATAAATCAGAAACTACTAAATTCTTAAGCTTTTTGGATACGTTTTATCATTGTAAACTTAGGTTTATACTAAATTGTAAATACAATACTCATCACTGTGATCTGTATAACAGAGTTGGGTTGGTCGTCATTATCAATACGCAGATGTAAACATTGGTACCTGTTTATTTATAAATAAATTTTTCAATCTATTGCCTCCATATCTTTGCTCTCTTACCCAACACAAACCTGTTGGAGTTTATTCTTTGTGCTCAGAGGATTTGTATACCCTCACAGTTCCACTCGTGTCTTCTTTTTTTGCAGACCCTGGTGTCAATGTATATTTTTAGATCTTTGGAGATCTTTCGCTGAGGAGCCGAGATAGACGGTTGTATAGCGATGGTCAGCAACAGTGGCTACGGGATGTTGCGTCTCCTGTTCCCTCCTTCTGGGAACTATGGTTACATTAGTTACAGAGTTACTAATTAGTTTCTTATTAGTTACTCAGCGTTACTAATTAGTTCCCTTTCAGTTGCTCACGTTTGATGTAACGTCGAAGTGACGACATAATTGGGATCCCTTGGAAAACACCATGGTTGCTGCCACATCCAGCTCCCTATGCAAGACTCTCAGACCTCCAACTGGCTGGGGCGGAAGGCCTGCATAGAGGGAGTTCAACTGCTGTTATACCCCACACAGTGGAACTCTTGGATAACACTGGGAAAGGGAGCCTTTCCAGGGGAGAGGGATGCTGCGGAAGCCACATCCTGCCCGAAGGGAGGTACCATGTGAAGAATACAGATATGAACTGGCTGGCTAGGGGCAGTGCAACATATGGAATGTCACTGGGGTTCCCCAAGCCTGAAAAGGGGGAGACAACACCGGACAGTGACGGCAGAGCGGACTCTTCCAAAGGAAAGACACCGGCTCACCGCAGGGAGCTGATCGTGCCAAAAGGACCATAGAGGTGCCTAGTAGAGGGGACTCTAGCGGAAGTGATGGTGTCAACTACCGCTTGGGGTAGGTCACCTAGAACCTACGCGTCCTGTCCAGGGACCAGACATGGAGTTTCCAGAGGTCTGGGCGCGGGTGCCATAGGGTGCCCCGTCTCTGAGAGAGCAGGTCCTCTCTCAGAGGAATGGGCCAGGGAAGGGCTGTCGCGAGGACCACTAGTTCTGGGAACCAGGTCCGGTTGGACCAATACGACGCAACTAGCAAGACCTGCTCCTTGTCCTCCCTGAGTTTGCACATGGTCTGTTAAGAAGGCTCTCTGGAGGAAATATACTTGCGTAGGCCCCGGGGCCAGCTGTGTGCCAGAGCATCCATGCCGAGGGTCCCCTCAGTCAGGGAATAGAACAACTGGCAGTGAGATGTGTCCGGGGCGGCAAACAGATCTACCTGTGTGGTCCCGAAGTGCCTGAAAATCAGCTTGACCACCTGGGGATTGAGTCGCCATTCTCCCAGTAGCACCTGCTGCCGTGAGAGCTCGGCTGCACGGTTGAGCAAGCCCGGAATGTAAACGGCACAAAGCAATCTCAGATGCTTTTGACTCCAGAGGAGATGGCGGGCAAGTTGTGACATGTGGTGGGAGCGTAGACCACCTTGGTGGTTAATGTACACAACTGTCGCAGTGCTCTCCGTACGAACCAGTACATGCTTGCCTAATAGTGGCGTTTTGAAGCGACTCAGTGCAAGATGTACTGCTAACAACTCGAGGCAGTTGATGTGCCAATGCAGTTGAGGCCCCATTCACAGACCTGAAGCTTTTTCCAGTTGACCCGAAGCCCTAGGTGGCGGAGCTGACTGAGCACCATGCCCCTGTGTTCAACTGCTCTCTCGACTGGGCGAGGATAAGCCAGTAGTCGCGGTAATTGAGAATACGAACACCACGCTCACACATGGGAGCAATGGCCGCCTCCACGACTTTCGTGAAGACACGGGGCGACAGGGTCAGCCCGAAGGGTAAGACTTTGTATTGATATGCCCATCCCTCGAACGCAAAGTGAAGAAATGGTCTGTGTCAAGGGAGAATCGAGACATGAAAGTACGCATCCTTTAGGTCGATCGCTGCAAACCAGTTTTGGCGACAGATGCATTTCTGCGCAAGTTTCTTGAACGGCAGCCTGTGAAGGGGGCGGTTCAGGACGCGCAGATCCAAGATTGGTTGCAACCCACCGTCTTTCTAGGGTACAATGAAGTATGGGCTGTAGAAGCCGGTCTTCATATCGACTGGAGAGACCGGCTCGATTGCGTCCTTCGCCAGTAGGACTGCAATCTCCGCCCTGAACACAGGGGCATTGTCCGACAGAACACAGGTGAAGAGAATGCCCCTGAACGCTGGGGGGTGCTGGGCGAACTGAATCGCATAGCCAAGTCTGATAGTACAGATGAGCCATCGAGGGGCGAGTGAGTGTGTGGAGGCAACAGTGTGTCAAGTTATCTTCATTTATATAGTGCTTTTAACAATTTAGATTGTTTCAAAGCAGCTTTACAGAGATAAACGTATAATTTAAGGTAACAGAGATTGTTTTGGCTTTATAGCGGTTCTTTAATAAAGTTATTTTCCAGCTAAAGTTAGTTTTGATTAATGTGTGTGTGTGTGTACGGGACACAGCCACTGCTGCTCGCTGGCGATGAAAGAGGGGCTTGAGGGTGACAAGGCATAGCATTGTCGACCACCAAGCGCCCCCTCTTGGGACCCAGAGGTTTCAGAAACTGCTCTTTTTAGCAGAACAGAAACAAAAGGAAACAAAAGATTCTCCCCCTGGCCCTCCACCGGGGGAAGGAGTGGCACCTTCGCCACCTCCTGAAGAGCAGTGTGATCCACCTCTGGGTCACCCGTCTCAGGGTCGTTTGCACCTTCTCGGCGGCCCGGGAAAGCATAGCTGCCCACTCTGGTTCGGACTCAGGCAACGCTACACTCCCCGAAGGGTGCAACGCAGCCGAAGCTTCATCTCCAGAAGAGCAAAGCTCCCCCTCCGATGCTGCGATCAACATCTGGTCGTCAGGAGGAGCCCCAAAAAGACACAGCTGGTCACTCCTGAGAAGGAACAGCACGTTCTTTTAGGAGCTCCAACGGCTGACGCGTTTATGAGGCGTGAGGCGCTAAGACGCTGGATCGGGGCATAGACGAGGGGACTGCACCTCCTTTTAAGTAAGCGAGTCTTGACCTTAACATGGCCATAGTCATATTCCCACAGTGGGAACATGAACTATCCACAAAAGCTGCCTCAGCATGCTGAATGCCCAAACATGAGAGACAACTATTGTGGCTGTCTGCTGGTGCCAGGGAACGACCGCACCCAGAAATGCACAAGCGAAATTACATCCTGCAAAGGACACAGGGTTCGCTTGTGTTGCATTTTTGTGAAGAAAAAATATATTCTTTCCCTTGTGCTGAGACACCCAGGGAATGGCCGCAGTGTACAGCAGTGATACCGATACAGAAATAAGCTTGTTGTGAAAACAGCAGTTGTGAACTTAAACTAGTTAGTATTTTGCAAATGAAGTCTGTAAGGTGCAAAATGCAATGCAATGCAATGCATTCAAAGATATTCGCCATTATTTTACTTTGATACACAATCAGATGGTAAAAGCAGGTCATTTAACTTCAACAAGCAGTTTCTATGCAATGATTGGGCTTAAATCCTGATTGAAAATCTTCACAAATATGTTTTTCTGCTAAATTAAGCATTATTAGAAATTAAACATTAAAAATAATTAATAATTAAACATTCAATATTTTTCTGATATTTAAACATTGAATGGTGTTGCATATGTTGGTCATTTTTATATCATTGTTTTGTTTTTTCTCTTGTTTTGTTCTACTGTGCTCTCTCACTTGCAGTTGGTTTTGATTCTTTACATGTATAAATGTTTGGATGTCTGTTGTTTCTAGCATTAAACTGAAGTTAACTTTTTTCCCCTCTGTCTTTGCCTTAGATCTGATGGCACTGAAAGAGGAGACTGAAGTACTGAATGAAATGGAAGGGAAAGATCAATATAACAATCATCATGATTTAATTACTGGAGATTTTTTTTTTAGTTGCTCACAGACAGAAAAGATTTCCTCAAGAAAAACGGCTCAAAAGACAGGGACTGGTAGTCATTTCATCTGCCAACACTGTGGAAAGAGTTTCAATAAGAAAGGACGATTTAAAAACCACTTGAGAATTCACTCTGGTGAGAAGCCTTACACCTGCCAACAGTGTGGAAAGAGTTTCAATCAAAAAGGAATCCTTAATAGGCACATGAGAATTCACACTGGAGAGAAGCCTTACATGTGCGTTCAGTGTGGAAAGAGTTTCAGTGAACGTGGAAACCTTAATGTCCACATGAGAATTCACACTGGAGAGAAGCCTTTCACCTGCCAACAGTGTGGAGTAAGTTTCAATCTAAAAGGAAGCCTTAACAGGCACATTAGAACTCACACTGGCGAGAAGCTTTACAAATGTCCTCAGTGTGGAAAGAGTTTTGATCATCCTGAAAACCTTAAAGCCCACATGAGAGTTCACACTGGAGAGAAGCCTTACACCTGCCCTCAGTGTGGAAAAAGTTTCAACCGAAAAGGAAACATTAATGCCCACATGATAATTCACACTGGACAGCAACCTTACACCTGCCTACAGTGTGGAATATGTTTCAACCGAAAAGGAAACCTTAAGGCCCACATGAGAATTCACACTTGAGAAAAGCATTTTCATCTGCCAACAGTGTGGAATAAGTTTCACTCTAAAAGGAAGCCTTAACAGGCACATGAAAATTCACACAGATGGAATATCAAATCCAGTCCCAGACACTGGATCTCGTCAAAAGATATCCGTTTTGTCTTGTGTGCAACCCAGCAAAACCTGTCAACAGAGTGTCATGTTTTTTATGGTAAAATTAATGAATTATGTAAATCAAATTATAACGGTAATATAAATATGTGGAAGTAGGGCAGGGCAGAGAGCCCAGAGAGAACGGTGCACCGGTCTCATATCTCTCACGGAGGAGCTTCTGAAGCATAAAAGGAGAAGCTACGACAGTGAAGAACAAGACAGGACCAGGCCTGGACTATTTG
Organism: Scardinius erythrophthalmus; assembly: GCF_964197995.2. NCBI lineage: Eukaryota > Metazoa > Chordata > Actinopteri > Cypriniformes > Leuciscidae > Scardinius > Scardinius erythrophthalmus. The sequence continues at coordinate 34,678,399 of NC_138224.1, forward strand.
TTATATTTTGGTTATGTGTGTGCGGCAGTCGTTCGTGAGGGGCTTTCGTTTTTTTTTGGGGGGGGGGAATTAAAGTGTTTGAACGTTCGCCTTGTAAGCCCGTCTAAATCGGTCCAATGGCGGTTTCCGATTGAACGGGTGAAGGTCTCTGTGCATTACTGTCTTTTACGTGTGGCAAATTAATTTAGTTCCAATTAAACTTGTCTGAATCCATTTTATCACTACCTTGAATTTAGGTTAGAATGCCAATTGGTTAATGGTCATGGAGATGGTCGCATTCATGCTTACACAATCAAAGATACTTTTATAAAGCCCCCATGGTTTTTGCATATACTTGATTTTAAAGTAACGTTTACTTCAGTACAGGTATGGCCACTACTAGAGATATAAGTTGACCAACATTACTTCTCTTATAATAGCTTTGAATTGGCCATGCCGTATGGTTTCCCACGTACACTTATCTGAAGTAACATTCAATTAAAACAGAGGTAAGACGCACCCAAATTTAGGCTGATCAATCAGTATTTTGCTGTCTTAAATGGAACATTCACTTTCTGTCTTTGCAAAACCAAGTACACTTGAATTAGTGGCAAGTATTAGTCGTCACTAATCTGTCGCAGATTTGCGGTAACATACAAATCCGTTTAATCTACTTGGGAAAACAATTTCAGAGCAAGTCAGAATAAAATCAAATGTTTAAAATTGTATTATGCCCGGTACATTTATCATGCCAATTTCATAATCAGTTCAAAGATAATAAATACAAAACATCAAATGCTCTGGAATAAAGGGAAAGATGCAAACCTGACATTAGAAAATACATGATGCTGAGAGTTTTGGCCACTCTCAGCATCACAGGCTAATTTGAGCTACAAATTGCCCTGAGCCTCTTGTTGCATTTCTTTATATAGACAGAAACTTCTTTCACATGGAAACATTTGCTAACAATGGGAATTTGCAGTGAGTTTACACCTTTTGGGAGCAGGTTGCCATTTGCCTGGAAGACACACCCTCCTCTGTGTGCAAGTTATCTCTAAACTCTTAAGAACTTTATTACCTTTTGGTTTACTTCTTTGGGAATGAGACATTTGTACCAGTTGCACTAAGACATTTCAAATGATACCAAACATGCATAATACTGTATGATAATTATTCACATTAAACCATATAGATTTTTGGATGAATTTTGGTAATCTCAGCAAGAAAGAGAAGGAATGTGGGGGGTCAAGGGAAAGAGATGTAGATTAGGATGATTCTGAGGTGAGACTTGCATCTCAAATGGTAATGCTAATTTCACAAGAGAGAGTTCAAATGTTGATTTCCTTTGTTTTCTCAGAGAGTTGCCCTCTCTTCCAGATTTTCCAGTCTTACAGCCTCCTCCTTGGTATTCGATGAAAGCCATATGGCAACCAAGTGTCTCACAAAAATCAAAACTCTTACGGCAATGTACAAGAGTAAGAAGAGAATCACTCCTGAAACTGTAGCTAATAAAGGTGCCTTCAAATGATTACATAGTGGCCCCAATATTGATCCAAACCATTTGTCCCACTCAGAGGAGAAAAAAATGATGAACCTTATGATGATCCTTGAACGCTTGGTGTGTTTTGATAACATGATGTGTTTGGGGCAAACTGCTGGCTGCACCCCTCCCAGCCAGAATGCACCAGCCAGTATGCACCAGAGGAAGTTGGTCTGCTAATTAGCAAGTTATACAGGCTGAATCTGAAATTGCCCCCTAAACCCTCATTCACTATTCCCTAGTGGTGGTGAGATGAAGCCTCATGATGCATTGAAGATTTTCAGCCAAGTAGTTCACAAAAGGGTACATGTCTCGAGGCTTCATTTGCTCACAATACCACCTGATGGTCAAAGAGTGTAAAACGAGCAGATACATTACAGATGTGGGCGATTCCACAGTTTAGGGCTAACTGCAAGGACAACAGCCTGCAAAAATCAATCTTCATGGAGAAAGCCATTGTCCTCAGGTTAACATCCTGAGAAAACCTGGGGTACAGCTGTGTGAAAGGCAGGATAAATCTGGCAATGGTAAACAAGTAAACTTTGATCAAAGTTGAGTTGATGTCAAATTTAACGTATGTAACATGGACGGAAAAACAATGTAAGTTCAAGCAGAAAGTGTACTTAATCTAATTCAGTTTAATAAAATCTAGTTGAATCCCAGTTCATGTTTTACTTTGTTCCTAATTTGGTATAGTTATGAGTCATGCGTTGTGTATGGTTCACAAAACTGGTAATAGGACTTCCGTGCAGGCAGGGTGGCCATCTAATATTATCTGTTCTATAAACTTAAAGGTGCATTTTTGAGTCTGGTATGTTCATAAACTGAAAGCCAGCAAAATTACTAACAAATACCACAGGTATATTTTTCTAATTTATTTGCCAAATGTAGAAGACAAAGGAACTCCTACAAGTGTGCTAAGTTATAACGTGTGTAACGTGGACGGAAAAAATTAATCAATCCTGCAAGATTCCCTTTGTAACACAAAATAATACCATTTCATGAAAACTGGCATAGAATAGAACAAGAATAGAACAAGTTCATAACACATTAAAATAACCTGTCATCATACTATCAAATTTAAAGATCATACAGATTGTGTTAACGCACTATTAACGTGTTAACTTCGTCAGCCTAAGCTATATTCTTACGAACATTGGAAAGAAAAAAAAATCATCAAAAAAAAAAAAAAAAAAAAAAGAAAAATGTCATTGACGATGTTGACTTTCATGAACAGCTTATTGAGTCAAAAATACGCAGAAAACAACGTTGGAAGTTGGACAGACTGAAAATTTCCGTCTAAGTTACGAACAAGATGTGCAGAATCTGTCAAAATGTATAAAACCACCATTCATGCACGCTCTTTCACGATGAACGACGCTTTCGGTCCGAAACCACTCGCAATCATCCGACTTGCACACTCTGTTATCCTTTCTCGCCACAATGATCCTATTTAATGTTTACTTAACCAAAGTTTACCACGTTCGTATCATTTTAACCTTCGTAACCTTTTGGACAGAATCCACAAACTTACCCACATTCGTCGAAATCCGTGAAATCCTGTTAACACTTTCTCACACGCAGAGTGACCGTGACCTAGACAATCTTATTTCTTTGATGAGAACCGTTGAGACATTATAGATGGAAATTCAGCGTCAGAATAAAATGTTCGAGCGTTATGATTTTTGGACAGAAAATCTCGGCCCCTGTTTTATCCCGATTTATTAACAATTTATCATGTAGCAACGCATATGAGAATTTAACCCACACAAGATGGTTTTATCGTTATGCTACTGATAGAATTACATGGAAAAATTACATCTCCGCTTCCTTTAGAATCATATTTTAACGTGCGTAACTGCTTGGACAGAAAGTGTAACGAACGTTAGTAAATGTTTCCATTGCATCGTGGTGGATTAAGGGAATTCTACTTTCAGTGTTAGTAGTAGTATTTTGTAGAAGACACACCAAAATAAATGTTTAGCGCCAAAATTCAGGATTTTATTAAAGGAAATGAAAGAAATGACTTAGGAAAAATCCAGATGCACTGAATGTCCCACCGTGACATCCGCAATTTATGGGGACGGAAATAAAATAAAGTCTCATTACACGATAATGCCAAGGCCTAGTGGGATAAAAGTAACTTTATTATTTCTTACATCTATCTTTAACAAAATAGTGAACTAAAAATAAAAAAATGACAACAACTGGGTATTATTCAATCTATATTGTTCATTACACCCCTTGTGGACAGATACTGTGGAATCGCCCATTACCTAATGCCGAGTTCACACTGCACGATTTTCAAAGTAGTCGGGTCACTGTTTTTTTCACACTGCACAATTGTCTGGGGCAGGTGCGTCGTTAGACATGGGCATCCGGGGCTGATGGTTTTTTTATAGCCCCGGATCTCAAAAAATTGAATTTATTGATTATTATTATTATTTTTTAATAATTTTGTATTTATTTAAAAAAAATTACCGGGTCTTTTAATCTATCCTTAAAATGTGTTCAAGCAGATCAAAGTTACTATGGTTACTCTCACACAGAGACGCACCACGTGAGCGATTTAGCTATCCAAGTTCATCTCCAGGATTTGCGCGCAACAGCAAACAATCTCACAGCAATTAAAACAAAATAAAAAAATAACGCAGTCAGCCCCGCCGCACAGTCTTCTGTCAGACCAGATGTTGTCAGGCTATAAAACTCAGAAAAACTAACTTACTGTCGTGTCAGCCGTTTTGCTCGCGGTGCGCACTCTTCAATCACACGTGTTCTGTCGTCAATTAAGTATTGAAATAACCAAAAGGGAGATTAAAGCGGCGTCAAAACTCTATGTCGGGTCTTTTGTATTCCTTTGTAGGTAAAATATTCTAATATTTTATCAATATTGCAAAGTCATCAAAACTGACTAAATATTTGTAGGCTATGTATATATAAGGTCCTCGAATGTGTTCGAATATTTCACCAGCATCAGCCTTTTCACAGTTTCTATCACTCCGCTTGTCTGTGTTTGCGCAACTTGCATCATTAAGCCAGTAGGTGGTGACAAGTGACTGTCTTTATGAGTGAACAATTGAAATTTAATTTAACTGATTTAATAGTGCCAAAAACATTGATTAACTCAAGAAAGAAACAAGTTGCTGAAACCAAACTTTAATGCTAAAAAGTTTACATCTATGCAAAATAATCATTGAAAGATTTCTCATTTAAGGCCATTCCTGTTTGGAATATGTGATTGTGTATTGTCAACTATAAGCAGAAACATTTAGCATTTCCATTTTGTAGTGTGGATCATTCATTTCAACATTTATCCTCATTCTCATGTTTAAGAATCTGTTATCTGCTTGACAAATAATTTATGTATACTGCCCACTGACATGCTTTTAAAGCTATTGTTATCATAAAATGTTGGCCTTCAAACACCTTAAAATGCACATATGTAGGTCCGAGAAATTCAAATTTTCTCGGGGGGGCATGCCCCCGAACCCCCCTAACTACCTCACATTTTAATGTTTGTGTTTGTGGTAATATGGGCTGTTGTGGCAACAGTGCCAGGACTGATTTTTTTAACCAGTCTGCCCCCTGCGTATAGGCCTAAAATATACATTATTCTCTGTATCGAATCATGTTATCTTATTACCCACCCCCAGCCCCTGATGTTTCAGGCTCAGCCCCTGATGTTTTTAAAACCTAGAAACGCCCCTGGTCTGGGGTAACATTCAGTTGCTGCTGTGATCACACTGCACGCTGGATCGGCAGGGTTTCCGAGGGGCATTAAAAGTCATTAAATTTTGTGAAAATTAAGGCCTTAAAGGGATAGTTCACTTTAAAATGAAAATTCTGTCATCATATACTCACCCTCATGTTGTTTCAAACCTGTATGAATTTCTTTCTTCTGCTGAACAGAAAGGAAGATATTTAGAAGAATGTCAGTAACCAGACAGTTTCTGGGTCCCGACTGGGGTTAACAACTATCCCTTTAAATGGCATTAAAAAGCATTAAATTTAATTTGAAGATATCTGCAAAAACCCTGGATCAGCAACGGGGTTTCACACTGCATGACTTTACAAAAGAAAGAATCGCTGACAACTTCAGTCTGCTCCGCAAACTACTTTTCACAATCAAACACACACGAGGAGTGATAAGGAAATAATGCAAAATCACGTGTGGGTGAGACCAGAGTTCTCGCACTAGACTGAAATTCTTATTAAAAATGATACCCTGCAAGAAGATTTGCGATCCAAATTGTCCTTGCGCTGATTATGCAGGAGGAAATGGTTGGGGAGACAAGGGGAGCAAGGATTGTGTAACAATATTATCTTAAAGGGGAAATATTAATAATAATCCATAATTACCAATTATGATTAATTTTTAATATTTGTGTCAGTTAATTAGATTAACTTTGAGGTAAGCTAAATTAATATTACAATCAATTAATCAGTTCCAACGAACTCTTTGATTATTCATTTATTCTAAGAAAAGTGTATCTTTCATGGTCACCGAAAAATAATTAATTCTATCTCCTTCATCAATATTTTCTCTAAAGCTTCTGGTTTAACTCTAAATTTATCCAAATGTGAAATCCTTCCTTTACACAGTTTAAATGATGAAGTTTTTGCTGACATTACAGTGAAATCCAGTTAAATACCTAGGAATTATAGTAACAAAGAATGTCCTAGAAAGACAAAACTTAAACTTTTCCTCTAGATTAAAGAAACAATTTGTCTAGAGACTGTAGAAACCATATAAATATTTTGCGACTGATGTTGCTGCAATAATTGGGAATTCTTGACTGGGTGCTAATTCAGTAGCCCCTATTTTAGTTTTGAAATAAAAGTTGATACAACAGAGCACAAAGCCATACAACTATAAGTTTGTTTATTGTATATTTTCTAAGGGACAAATTTGAAAAAGTAATTTACCCTTCTGAGCTAAAGAAATTAAACAAGGAAAATTAGTCAGAAAGTAACTGTATTAAAAGTGCATTTTTGGACTTTCAGTTTGTGTTTTGATTGGTTCCTGTTTTCCATTGTTCTTTTCCAGCCACTCTTTGTTACTATCATTATGAGTTAATGTTTCGAGTTCATTTCCTCATGACAGCGTAATCAACTTAAAATACTCTGTCATTTTTGGCCATACATATAAGTCATTATACATCATTATGAACTAAAAAGGGTCTACTTTTATTTGTGTACACTCACAACAAATCCTTGTGTTTTTGTAAAATAAATAAAATAAACAGGGTGCACTTTCAGCTGTTGCTGTCTCCGCGAGAAACTTTCTGAAATACGTCTGAATAATGAACTGAAACTCAGCGAATTCTTATCACACAAACTTGAAAAGTAAAAAAAAAAAACTGTTTGCTCATTAATCTGCACGTTTTCACCCATGGTGCCGCCATTTGGTTTTCACAAGACAACGTTGTAACCATAGATTTATATTACATTTTGTGAAAAGAGGCATAATATGTCACCTTTTAAGAGTGTTCCCAAGCTTCTTTGTAACTTATATTATGTGAGTGTGTATCTGAGATTGATTAATCACAATGTTTGTGGAACACACATGAAAACTAAACACTTAGCAGCAATGAAGCTCTTCAGGATCAGGAATGAGGTAATGATTTACAGACACGCCTGTTTTGCACACGTCACTCAAACACAGAACCAGGAAACAGGAATCACATGATTCCAGGGAAAGTGAAACTGAAGTGTAGTTGAGCTGTTGTGTGTTTGTGTCTCTGTCTTCATGCAGTAAAATGGCAGAAGCCAGAATTTCTCAGGACGAGTTCATGTGTTCAGTGTGTCTGGATCTCCTGAAGGATCCAGTGACTATCCCCTGTGGACACAGTTACTGTAAGATCTGTATTACAGACTGCTGGGATCAGGAGGATGAGAAGAGAGTCTACAGCTGTCCTCAGTGCAGACAGACCTTCAGGCCAAGACCTGCTTTAGCTAAAAACACCATTCTGGCTGAAATGGTGGAGAAACTGAAGAAGACTAAACTTCCTGCTGACTGTTACGCTGGATCTGGAGATGTGCAGTGTGACGTCTGTACTGGAAGAAAACACAAAGCCGTCAAGTCCTGTCTGGTGTGTCTGAACACTTACTGTCAAACTCATCTCGACCGTCATGAGGAATTTCACTCCCGTAAGCCACATAACTCGACTGATGCCACTGGACGACTGCAGGAGATGATCTGCCAGAAACACGACAAGCTCCTCAAGGTTTTCTGCCGCACTGATCAGAAGTGTATATGTTTGCTGTGTGTGATGGATGAACATAAAAACCACGACACTATATCAGCTGCAGCACAAAGGACAGAGAAACAGGTATGAACTTAAAAGAGTCGCATTATGCTCATTTACAGGTTCATAATGTTGTTTATGGGGTCTACTAGAATACATTAACATAACTTAAAGTCTGTTTTTTAGTTTCAGTTTTTTTAAACCACAGTCTGCTCTGATTGGTCAGCCAGTCTCAGTCTGTTGTGAATGGTCTAATGCTTAGAGTGTTAGAAATGTAACACGGCTTACTGTAAACGACGAGTATCTCTTGCGGAGACGCTGCAAACACTACTGTAACTACACTACTGTTTCACAGTAGTGATTTTTTATTTTATACCTCTCTTACAACTGTCATTTTTCGAGTTCACCTTTCCACCCAGTCTTAAAGTGTAAGTTGCAGGTTAACCACCACAGCCAATTAATGTGTAAATTAAAGTGCTCTATATGTATATATTTAATTATTTCTGTCTTAAAATGCGTTAAAATAACATTTATTGGGGTTTCTTCAAAGGTAGCGTGTTTTTTCAGTTACTGGGTGATGACGTCACAAGAGGAACTCGCAACCCATACTCTGCTAGATTCTTACTGTATTATGGCTATTTGGAGAATGACTGAGGATGTGGGAAACCATCAAATTCTTTATGGACCACAGCCCTACAATTTTTAACCGGTCAGGCGTGAGAGAGGGGAGCCATGGCACTCAAAGAGTTATTAATGCTTGGTGTGAGGAGAATGAGTGGAGGGTTGGCCAGGTGTCCTGGTGAGTAACATTAGCTACGTTAGAGCTAGTCTAGCCTGGTGCAAACTTAACCCGGATAATATAACGGAACAAGCAAGTCTTTTCAAAATATTGCCGTCATGTAGAATAGCAAGGAGGGACAACGACTGAAGACATTATTTACTTACAGTAAGTCAGTCCAAATCAGAGCTGCAAGCCTGCAACGTTAGAGATGCACACACTGCACAGGCATCAATCGCTAGTCTCATCGACGCCTCAAACATCATGTAATACACTTCCTCAATCCACGCGTTATCAATTTCTCACGATTTAATTAGCGATGTTTATTGTCAGAAAAGAAAAAGAGAGATCGATGTCCCCATCACTGTGAGTGTGTGGGCTATCAGCAGTGGAGAGTGTGTGCTGCCGTGAGGTGAACGCATTTTGGTGTTTAGTGGAACAGCTCGATCTGCGACCGGCTGATCTGGCGTGCCTGAACCCGTTTGTTTTGCGAATAGCTTATTCTCATTTCAGGCAGGATCACGGTCCCCTTGAAGTCAGCACACACGAGTATGTTTACAATTGAGTTATTTTTTCCATAATTTTTTTTTATCAAATAAAACATACAACCAACTTTTCTGAAGTTATGTAAGGTATCTATAGCTGAGAGCGTACGGTAACTCTACTAGTGAGTTCCTCTTATGACGTCACGCCCCATCTAGTGGAAGGGAGCGGAAGCGGTTAAAACCACTGTTAAAAGTGCCAACTTCTCATATTATATCAGCATTTTGGTATAAAAAACAATGGTGGGCGGTTCTTATCTTTATACAAACGCATTTAATAAACGCATTGCATTATCTTCGTGAAAAATTTAACCTGCAACTTACACTTTAATAATTAATAGTCAATGTACTTGGCTTACTGTCCTCAACAGAGGCTAAAAACTGAGGCTCGGCTCGAGCTCAGCCCCCCAATAATGGTACTATGTAGAGGAAGAATTAGAGAAATAGAGCCGGCGATGGAGAAGTGGAGGAATGCTGGAAGAATTGTTGCTGGGATGGCGCAATGACTGCTGCTTATATATGCTCATAATGCTGATTGACAGGACTGAATGATTAGGCTCCTTCTGAACCTACATTTGTAACTTCATTTATAACATCTGACCTGCATCGAACTGCACGGTTCAGAAAGCAATTGTCATAAAAATGGTGAGAACACAACAAAAAGATTGTGGTTGTATACTGCTGAGGAATAGCATTAAAAGGATACATTTTTTACCATCAAGTTAGTCTGCATTAGGAAAGCCTTAAAAGGGGTTTAGATTCGGGGTGGTAAAAACTGTGTCTCTTGGACATGACGAAAACACACTACTATCTAACTCAACCAGGCCTCACCCCCTTTATTTAGTGTATGCCTCGTTTGAGGAATTTTGTGACATGTTCGTTCACAGAAGAAAACTCAAGACTACAATGGAGGAGTTTCAGGGAGTTCAGAAACAGTGACACTGATGTAGCATCTGGACCAATCAGACACACAAATTATTCATTTTTTAATGAATAATCCAGCAAACTCACTCTCCCAACAAAGGTTTATGAAACTTCCCCCAAAACTAACATCCCAAATGAAGCTAACAGACTGGCAGAACCCTGTGCCCTGTTTCAGAATCAAGATTGATAAGATCCCAAAGATTTTTCAAGATTTTTACGACCCCAAAAAGGAATTTGCAGAGGGCTGTGACACTCACTTAATTCTTACTGAGGAAGATAAATAAATCATGTTAATGTGTAAACATGTGTCTAATTTTCCCATCTAATGATTTTCTTTTTATGTGGTTTGGCCTTTGTATTCTTGAAACCATTGGGATTAATGTTTCAGACTTTGATGCATACTATGGTTTACCAAAATCATATATGTGGCATGTTTAGTCTCTATAAACTCCAATCTTTGTCCCCCATTTGTTAATTTAAATTACATTTCGCTAACTTTGTGATGGATTAGTATTATAAGCATCTTAACCCTCTGAGGTCGACAAACGCGCGGGCGCGTTTTGCTGGATTTTCTCCACATTGTAGCACTATAAACTTAAATTACTCCGTCATTTATGGTCATACAGAAAAAAGAAATATAAAAAAAGAATCTGTGATATTTCTCCTTTTGTATGTGTCCACTTACAATCAAATCAAAACATTGTGCTTTTGTAAAATAAAGAAAATAAACAGGGTGTGCGTTCTGCCTCTCCATCTCGGTGAACTTTTTTTTCTTGAGCACGTCTATAAACTGAAACAAAACTCAGCGAATACTTGTCACACATTTATGAGCCATATACCTTTATAAACATTTAAGTGTGTACTTTTAAATGATCGGATTCAATACGAAAACAAATATTCTCTGTTTAAGTAATTTGTATAAAACCATCAAGATGTCCAGCTTCTCAAACGCTTGTTCATTACAGTTAATTTGGCCACGCCCACTCGCGCAAAAGATATTCACATGCAAATCTCCACATGGAACGCGGACTCGCTCATTACCTCAACAACAAAACACTTCACTTCACTTTTCGTCGAGTTTGAAAGACGTGCCTGAGCTTACATTGGATTTAGGCTACCTCAGAAGAAGAAGAAGAACGCGATTTGAAGACAAGAAAGATGTAAGGTAATAAATTCTTACATATTAGTTTGTTATTGTTTCATAAATGTCACGTTGCAGTTGAACTGTTGCTAGATATGGTGAGTTACTGTGTTTGTGGATATCTGCTCAAACGTAGATATGTATATGGTAACCATAATATTTTATATTTGAGCGCGATCGTATTTGAATGTATCATATTTTGGATAGCGATCGCGTTTGAATGTATCATATTTTGCTGCGGGATCGCGTTTGAATGTATCATATTTTGGATGAAAGCAAAACGCACCAAACGGCTTCATGTTTTTATTATTATCTCATTTCATATCATCATAACGGATGGAAACATTTGAAGTAACATGATAATTAATATATTTTTCTCTAGCTTAGTTGTTACTGAAATCTTTTGGAAGATTTATACTGCTATAGGTTATTTATTGTTATTATTATTTTATCCGGCACTGCGCATATACCTTATGCCTACAAGGCACAACAAACCTGGTGTTCATTATATTATATACTGTTGGAAACATTTGTGTGTGTGTGTGTGTGTGTGTGTGTGTGTGTATTCTGTGAATTTTAAAAAGGAATTTTAAAAAGCAATTTTAACCAGAAAAATCTAATATTTATTTCCCAAAATCGTGCAGGCCTTTCTTTTGATATCAGTATGTTCACTTTTTTTTTTCAGGCCCAGATGCCACTGAGGACTTAAACATTCACATGAGTCTCTGTACGTGAAAATGGTAAAGTGAAAATCTTGGAAATGAAAGGTATGTACAATGTTTTTAGGAATGGCAAAAAAGGTCTCTGTCTTTGAAGTGCTTTTTTGGCATTTGTTGTGTATCTTTGGGTTATGTTGTGTTGTAAATAAATCCAAACAATTTAAAAGCCATTCTTTTTTAAATCTACTCATTTACAGTATTGTGCAAGGTTGCTCAGAATGACAGGGCCTGATAGCTCCTAATAGGGCCGTTAGGGGAGGTTCTTTGTCTTTCTCAGGTGTGAAAAGCTCCCGCAGAAAGCTTTTTCACACAAAACACATCGTAAATTTTTTAAATCAATATATTGTCTTATCTGAATGAGCAGTCAGGGTGATTTTCACATAGTTTTGCAGCAAATATTCTAGGCTACGTCATACAATTTTCAAAAGTCTTGTGAAGAAATAATCAGTATGGGTTTCATGGCCTTATTTCAGTGAGAATTTTTTTTGTATTTTCACAAACCACGCATAAATGTCATTATCTCAAAACTACAAACTTTTACATGCGGCACTGAATAAAACGGCTGATTTTGTCAAATAGGGTGTCAAATTTCGTTCAACCTCCCCTCCACTAGTTGGCAGACATGTCATACTTCATCCCCGACTCAAAAAAACATCATGTTTCTATACAAAATCTTCGAGCTAGAGCGCATTGAATCAGTGCGAACAAAAGCGGAGCTAGTGTGCGAGTGAGCCATTTTATCAGAGCAATATTGTCAACGTCAGCGAGTATTTGCATTAGATTATTATTATTATAATTATCTAATGGCATCAATAAAGCTTACCTGCAATGAAGTGTTGGGTCTTCTATTCGCGGACCCTGATTCTGAAGGGGAATAACGTTATCTGCCTTCAGAAAATGACGGTGATTCTGAAAGTGAAAGTATAGCCCTACACCAAGCACAAACGGTGAATCCTTTGCCCAATATAGATGGTCCTTTGCCCAATGTCAGTGGTGGGAACAATGTTTCCCGGGGTTGGAGTGTTCATCGCGAAGTTAGCAGGCGTGTTAGTGTTGTGGGGAACGAGGCGGCCGCGGGAGATTTTTACCGCGCTAGCCATGGTGACCGTGTGCCTCTCCGCAATCGTGGCAGATCTGGTTGCGCCCGCGCTGCTCGTAGCAGGAGCAGAGGCGGTGTGACACGGGGCAGAGGGGCTATTATGCATAGTCTATCGCAAGACCACACCATGAAACACTACAAGAAATGTCACCTGGATGGATAGGGAGTCATTATCTCTACAGCAAAAGCCCTGCAACATACATTCTTTTTTTTTTTGTCTGCCATTTATTAGTAATGATTTACACTGTTGATTTACTATCTATTTCCCTGACCATTTAGTAGTGTACAGTATGTGTTCTTTTTTGTGTGTTCATGTCCTAGTGATGTGTGAGTCTTTGTCAGCTAAAAAAAACAACAAAAACACACAAAAAAATACTAACATTGTCTCTCCTCTTGTCTCGTCATCTCACTCATGATATGTGCCTTGCCGTGGCGAGTGAGCTTTTGAACTAAACAGATCTTGTCTACTTGTGTTTGTGTGTCATATGAATAATATATATGTGCCCCATACATGGAATCAGAGTGCCAACTGTATGTAGTAAATGGAAAGACTCTATAGCAAAAGGCCAACCACTACATGCATTCGGTTTGTTTCTACCATTTATTAGTAATGATTTACACAGTTTGTTTACTACTTACTATTTACCTGAGCATTCAGTATTGTGCAATATAGCATACAGAAGGTGAGGGACATTTTGGGGGGAAAGAAGTGCTGCATTTTATCCTTTAAACGTGAATTTTCATGAAAATTCTATAATCCAATATGGCCGCCACCATATGACGTCATAATATGCAAATTAGATGGGAAAATGTAATCCCTACATAAACTTTGGGTCATCCTTAATATTTCTCTAATTTACAGAAAGTCTCTATCTCATATCACTTTTAAGATATAGCCTTTTGAAATTAAGATGTCAAAATCGAACGTTTTAGAAAAAAAAACTCTGGCGCCTAAAGGGTTAAATACATTTATTTGTATATTTGGAGTGTTTAGAAGTACATAAAAGTTGAAATTATTCTTTTCAGGTGCTTCATTGATATCTTTATATTCTGTTTTGGTCATATTTTTCAACCTGTTCCGATTTTTCTATTCTCTATGACGTTTTTTGAACTATTACGTCACAGTGTTTGCAGCGGAACTGCCAAATAAGGACATTGACTTCCGACCCAACACTTCGAGCAATCCGCCATTTTTATTTCTCGCTGCAATTTTGTAGTCCAAGCCGCTAAAGGATGCAGAAGTTACGAGAGGGTGAGTTAAAATGTTCGGTTGTTGGATGTAGTAACCCACACGCTTCATTACACCGTCAAATGTAGATGAACTGCCGCACTTGTGACAGGGTGCATGTTTAACTGAAAGAACGAGCAGAGAGAGAGACCCAGTCACGCGCGTGTGCGCACTCTCTCTCTTCGGAGCCAGGCGAAAGTGTAAACAAGACTTCACCGTCTCCAAACTAGACGCTGTCTTGCTCTCTCTCCCTCGCATATATTAATCAAAATAAATCGACACGGTGGTAAAAGGTCGGAAGACCAAAGTTTAAATACAGTAACACACCATTGCGATACATCCACATGAAGACGTTGTTCTGCAGGTTCGTCGTCTTCATTTTTATCTCACTCTGGCTCGAACATGCAAGGCTGGCTGGACAAGTCTTCCGTTGATTTTTTTGTCATTTGTTTTGCATCTTTGGATTATGTTGTGTTGTAAATAAATCCAAACAATCTAAAAGCCATTCTTTTTTAAATCTCCTCATTCTTTGTGCAAGGTTGCTCAGAATGATAGGGCCTGATAGCTCCTAAAATAGGGCGATTAGGGAGTGTCTTTGTCTTTCTCAGGTGTGAAAAGCTTACATATTAATGAGATGTTCACGCTCCTCCCGCATAAAGCTTTTTCACACAAAACACGTCTTAGAAATTTTAAATCAATATATTGTCTTATATGAATGAGCACTCAGGGTGATTTTCACATAGTTTTGGAGCAAATATTCTAGGCTACGTGATACAATTTTCAAAAGTCTTGTGAAGAAATAATCAGTACGGGTTTCATGACCTTATTTCAGTGTCAATTTTTTTTTGTATTTTCACAAACCACGCATAAACGTCATTATCTCAAAACTACAAACTTTTACACACATGCTGCTGATATATTATTGTAGCAGAGTTTGTGCTGAATACAGTGTAATGAGACTTTAGCCATGAAAATGTCACAAGTAACAGAAATAACCATAAATGTCAGAGCATGTCAGAACACCTCCAGGGCCCAGAAAACAGCTCATACCCCAGAGGGTTAAGGATTGTCTCATCTGTCCGTATATTGAAAGTCAATAGGTTTCAAAGGTTTCAATCTTCAAAAAGGACATTAAGGTAGCATGAAAGAAATCCATAACAACTCCAAGGGGGGTTATCTAAGGCTGCATCCGAAATCACATACTTCCCTTCTGTATAGTAGGTGAAAAACAGTATGTGACAAGAAATATGTCTGAATACACAGTACTCATAAAAAAGTAGGCAAAAAGTACCCGGATGTCCTGCTACTTCCAGTGAGATTTTGAAGTGTGGAAACAATGGACACTTTACTATCCCATGGATTACATTCATACTTATATTACATTCTTCAGAATACCTTCTTTTGTGTTCTGCAAGAGAAGTTTGGAAAGACATGGGGATGAGTAAACAATTTTTTGTAAACACATTTCTGGGTAAAATATCCATATAAAGCTAGGCAATGATGAAATAATCCTGGCATTAATGAATTAACCTATAATCTTATCATGCAAGACCTTTAACCCCTCAATCTCACCACTTCTCTGATACTGGATTCATATCTGTTGATGATTAATGTGATGTTTCTCTTGTCATTGGTTTGTCCTTTAGCACCAGCTGAAGGAGACACAGAGGTCGTTCCAGCAGAGGATCCAGCAGAGAGAGAAAGATCTTCAGCAGCTGAGAGAGGCTGTGGCGTCTCATAAGGTGAGTCTGGAGAAGAAGAGAAGTTTGAGACGTCTCAGTCAGGACTCACTGAAGCCACTGTGTGATTGTGATGTGTGTCCTAACAGCGCTCTGCACAGACAGCAGTGGAGGACAGTGAGAGGATCTTCACTGAGCTCATCCGCTACATTGAGAGAAGCCGATCTGAGGCAACACAGCGGATCAGAGATCAGGAAAAGACTGCAGTGAGTCGAGCTGAAGGACGACTGGAGCGACTGGAGCAGGAGATCAATGATCTGAGGAGGAGAGACGCTGAGCTGGAGCAGCTTTCACACACACAGGATCACATCCATTTCCTGCAGGTAACAGAGATCTAGAAGAACAGGGTCATAGTGGACTTGAGCAAGAGACTCACAGAGAAACATTTCATGAGAGCAGAATGAGCCGTTGACTAAATTGTTGATCTGTGTGTTCGGTTATTAAATAATCATCGGTCAGACTCTCATCTGATCTTCTTCTATTGAAAGAGATGCGCTTACAAATGCAGTTCAGCTCTGGAATCCCTTAGGAAACAACAATGTGAAATCCATGAACTTGATGGTGTTCAGCTCTGGAAATCTCTTAGGAAACAACAATATGAAATCTGTGAAAACCAACTTGATGGTGCCAGTTTCTCTACTAAAGATCAAAAAGAACCACATAAATCTGACAGTAGAACAGGTTATTGATGAAGTGTGGAGGTGATGAGCTTTGATTTCTGTTTTCTGTAGAGTTTCCAGTCTCTCTCAGCTCCTCCTGAATCTACAGACGTAAATGACGATCCCTTCAGTTCTCTCTCCTCTTTTGATGTTGTGAGAGAATCTGTCCGTCAGCTGAGAGACAAACTGGAGGATTTCTGCAAAGAGGAGCTGAAGAAGATCTCTGACAGAGGTAAAGTCCTGGAGATTCATCAGCTCTCAGAAATGATCCTCCATCATCTCATATCATGTAGAAGATCATATTAGAAATGTCTTAGGAACGGATGCAGGGATCATTTTCTCTCGACATGATAATCACACTCTTCATGTCTGTTGATTTCCACAGTCACTTTCACCAACATTGTTCCCAGAACCAGGAACGACTTCCTACAATGTAAGTCACTAAGAAAACAAGCAGAAAAACTCACTGAGTGTCTTCATGTTCTTCCTGTAGATGGTGAAAAAAACATGACTGAAGTGTTTTAGAGTTGATCATGTAAATTAATGTTTCTTAACGGGGCGTTCGGAGAACATCAGGGGGCGCTGGAAGCAATATCTTCAAAAGGGGGTGTTATGGTGTTCTTGGGATGCGATTGTTTGAAGATTTATTAGATGAAATTTAAAAATAATAAAAAATAATAAATAAACTGTAAAACTTCAAATAATAGCCCAGGCTTTTATTTTCCCAAATCGCCGAACTGCACCGGCTTTTATTTGAGACTACATGAGACAGGCATTTAATTTAGTGTTGAGATGAGCATGACAGGAGGTTACCAAATCTGTGTTTGTGTTTAACAAATCAGTTAATGTAAAATTTAGCCTACTATATTTCCGTATGTCTAAAGGGGGTCGCACACCAGACGAGAAGCGCAGCGCCACGTCCTTAAAATTCGAACACATTATTCTCTATGAGTGTACATTGTCTCAAATCGTCGTTAATGTATATACTGACTTCACCCTGTGCTCCAATGTACATTCAGTTTTACACTCATTTACAGAAATCAGCAGCTTGAATGAAAATTTCTGATGTTATCGGATTTTCAGGTGATCGGCTATTCTCAATTCATTCAGTTAACGGACGCTCTGAGGTAAAGTGAATTCAGACTGCAGACTTTAGTTTGCAACGATTGTATTTAATTGTACAGTACAATCAAAGCATAGTACAGACATTATCTTAATTCCATAATATCCTTAAGCACAACTATATTGGCAGCATAAAAAAACGAAATGATGTGACAGCCATGGGCTGAACAATACAAGTTACCGGTAATATCCATCGAGCCTATGAACTAGCTGCCAGAAACACATTAACAAGAAAGAATGAAGGCTACCCTGTAAAACAACTGCAATCATGTGATACAGAAGGACCCTATTCATCACTATCATCATCACCGCGATCCTCAACTACAAGTTCATTGGCGAATTCCTCCTCCTCGTCACTCTCCTCCACTTCTCCCTCTCCGGCCTCCGCTAACTCTGCCTGCCTTGCTTGCGCTAACAGCACCCGCTCAGATGCGCAGGGCTCTCTTGCGTGCGCAATCTGCTCCATAGAACTGGCTTAAACAGACGATCTGATGGGTTTTAGAAGATTAAATACAACCCCAAACTAAAAAACAGACCGGGCCTCTATTTGAGACCGGCCTTTATTTATCCAAACCTGTAGCCACACCAGGCGTGTAAAAGAGACCTAAAAAATAGACGTTGTCTATTTGAGACTCGGCTATTGTTTTTCGGTAATTACTTGTAAAAGAAATCGTCTGCAACATTCTAACTACATTCTACACAACACAAAAGTTCCAAATGAATTTTTCTGTTGTCAGTAGCGCAAGCACGCAAATCGAGTGCGTCAGAAATAGAAAGTAGCATCCGCTCATCCACTGTCACTGATTATAATGGGTACTGTGTGCTTTTACTGTCAGTGATTTAGCGTCCAGTGTAGATAGTGTGCGACCTGCCAGTTTACACCAATGTGGCCAGATTATAATAGTCAATGGAATGTCTGTGATGCCCCAACGACCACCTAAGGGGTTTTATGGGACATGATGATGATGGTGATGACATGATGGCCAGAATAGACGGTGTCTCACTTCCATAGCAAAGACTATTTACTTCAGTGTTTCTTTCAGCTTTCTGTAGCGCAGCTGCTGAACTTCCAGTTAAAACAACTTCTGCGTTTAGCATATAGACACTTTGATATATATATTTTTTTCTTGTTCTTGTTTTCCATTGGAAAGATTAATATAAATGCTTCTTGTTTGCTGATTGGCTGCAATTTATGATAATCTACGTAATTATGGTTTCAGTGCCAAATTTCTAAAATGTTTATTTAACACTCATAAATATAATCTATTCTATTCACATGGATATTTTTATCCTTGTGAAACTAATGATAATGATATTTGAACTATCCAGACAAATCTGTTATGTGGCATTCAATGACATGCTTTTTACATGATATATAGTTAATAATAATAGTAATACACATCAAAATATATATGTAGGAAAGGTATGTTGTTATGGGAAGGAGGAGATGGTAACCAGAAAAAAAAACGTAAAGGCAGTAGCCTCTCACGGACAACATATACAACATGCTTTCCTCCGTTATAGCGTAGGCCTACGTAAAAAAAGTTTTTAATGTTTATTAAAAAAGAAGTCTCTTCTGCTGGATTTATTTGATCCAAAATACAGTAAAAACAGACATATTGTGAAATATCCCTATGACTTTAAAGAAACATTTTCTATTTGAATATATTTTAAAACGTAAAATAAAAATGTGGAATGTGTGAAGGTGTTTTTCATCTGATATTTTTTGATGAGCAGAAAGATT
The DNA here is from genome assembly GCF_964197995.2 of Scardinius erythrophthalmus. Lineage (NCBI taxonomy): Eukaryota > Metazoa > Chordata > Actinopteri > Cypriniformes > Leuciscidae > Scardinius > Scardinius erythrophthalmus. Next base: position 34,697,861 of record NC_138224.1, read on the forward strand.
GAAATAGAAATAAAAAATGAAAAGAGGGTTATTTTAAATATGAAAATGCAAAAAGGTCTGCACTTTAAAAATACTTTTATTAGGTTCAAGCAGGAGATTTAAAAAGTACAAACGTTTCAGGATTTTGTCGTTGTCAATTAAAATAGAAATGTTTATTAACAATGTCTTTACTGGCTTTTATATAAAAGAAATATTGCACTTTTACAAAGTGGAACAGAGCACAACTATCATACTAATATTAAAAAAAGCATGATTTGAACACACACTCTCTCTCTCTCTCTCTCACACACACACACACACACACACACACACACTCACTCATTTGATTTAGGATAAGAATCAAGTTAAGATTTGTTTCTGTAATACGAACTTGTGAAAAATCCTAAATTAACTTGTCAGATCTGAACTTAAGCCTTAAGATAAATGATGATTTGCACAGGATATCTGGTAAACTGTACTGAGACACTGCTGATATATTGAACATGAAGAGTTCAGCTATAATAAAAGATCAGACAGATTCATAATTCCTGATTCTGATGTGTTTTCTCTCCATCAGATTCCCATCAGCTCACTCTGGATCTGAACACAGTGAATAAATACATCCGTCTGTCTAAGAGGAACAGAGTGATTACTAACACTTACCCAGTTCAGCCGTATCCTGATCATCCAGACAGATTTGATGTGTGTGAGCAGGTGTTTTGTAGAGAGAGTGTGTGTGGACGCTGTTACTGGGAGATTGAGTGGAGTGATGATGCGTTTTGTGGTTATGTGTATATATCAGTGTCATATAAGAGCATCAGCAGGAAGGGAGACGATGATGAGTGTTTGTTTGGATATAATGATCAGTCCTGGAGTTTGGACTGCTCTTCCTCCAGTTACTCATTTAGACACAATAATATAGTGACTAAACTCCCAGTAAAGCCCATCAACAGTAGAATAGGAGTGTATGTGGATCACAGTGCAGGAACTCTGTCCTTCTACAGCGTCTCTGACACAATGAGCCTCATCCACACAGTCCAGACCACATTCACTCAACCGCTCTATCCTGGGTTTAATGTTGGTTTTAAATCATCAGTGAAACTGTGTTGACGAATGAGAACAGACTGTAGAGAGATTCTACCCATAATGCTTTGAGCTGCATGATAAATCAGTATCAGTGAGATGTTATAGAGTCTCTTATTTTCTCTTCATTACATTACAGGCATGAAAACTCCTCACCTTTCGGCGAAATTCGCCGTTTTAAAACCTAAAAGGGTAACCTACGTGATTTGTGCAGATCCGATGAGAAAATATTTTAGGGGGGGGGGGGTGTTCGAGGTCGAGGCCAGCATTTATCCCATATAAAGTTACCATAAACTTCGCAGCTTTAAAAAACAATCATCATTCCGATATGGCGGGCCGGAAGGTTCAAAAATAGGACTAATGATTTGTCGTGGGAAGTCACTATACTATAGCCCCTAGCTACTGACTTTCCCACTGATAGGCCAGCGGTGGAGCGACTCACATTCCTCACACAGCGAGCGACTCACATTCCTCACACAGCGAGCGACTCACCTCAAACAGCGGGCGACTCACTTTCCTCACACAGCGAGCGACTCACTTCACACAGCGGGCGACTCACTTCACACAGCGGGCAACTCACTTCACACAGCGAGCGACTCACCTCACACAGCGGGCGACTCACCTCACACAGCGAACGACTCACTTTCCTCACAGAGCGAGCGACTCACCTCACACAGCGGGCGACTCACTTCACACAGCGAGCGACTCACTTTCCTCACACAGCGAGCGACTCACTTCACACAGCGGGCGACTCACTTCACACAGCGAGCGACTCACTTTCCTCACACAGCGAGCGACTCACTTTCCTCACACAGCGAGCGACTCACTTTCCTCACACAGCGAGCGACTCACTTCACACAGCGGGCGACTCACTTTCCTCACACAGCGGGCGACTCACTTCACACAGCGGGCGACTCACTTCACACAGCGAGCGACTCACTTTCCTCACACAGCGGGCGACTCACTTCACACAGCGAGCGACTCACTTCACACAGCGGGCGACTCACTTTCCTCACAGAGCGAGCGACTCACCTCACACAGCGGGCGACTCACCTCACACAGCGAGCGACTCACTTTCCTCACACAGCGAGCGACTCACCTCACACAGCGGGCGACTCACTTTCCTCACACAGCGAGCGACTCACTTCACACAGCGAACGACTCACTTTCCTCACAGAGCGAGCGACTCACCTCACACAGCGGGCGACTCACCTCACACAGCGAGCGACTCACTTTCCTCACACAGCGAGCGACTCACCTCACACAGCGGGCGACTCACTTTCCTCACACAGCGAGCGACTCACTTCACACAGCGGGCAACTCACTTCACACAGCGGGCAACTCACTTCACACAGCGAGCGACTCACCTCACACAGCGGGCGACTCACCTCACACAGCGAACGACTCACTTTCCTCACAGAGCGAGCGACTCACTTCACACAGCGGGCGACTCACTTCACACAGCGAGCGACTCACTTTCCTCACACAGCGAGCGACTCACTTCACACAGCGGGCGACTCACTTCACACAGCGAGCGACTCACTTTCCTCACACAGCGAGCGACTCACTTTCCTCACACAGCGAGCGACTCACTTTCCTCACACAGCGAGCGACTCACTTCACACAGCGGGCGACTCACTTTCCTCACACAGCGGGCGACTCACTTTCCTCACACAGCGGGCGACTCACTTCACACAGCGAGCGACTCACTTTCCTCACACAGCGGGCGACTCACTTCACACAGCGGGCGACTCACTTTCCTCACACAGCGAGCGACTCACTTCACACAGCGGGCGACTCACTTTCCTCACACAGCGAGCGACTCACTTTCCTCACACAGCGAGCGACTCACTTTCCTCACACAGCGAGCGACTCACTTCACACAGCGAGCGACTCACTTTCCTCACACAGCGGGCGACCCACTTCACACAGCGAGCGACTCACTTTCCTCACACAGCGAGCGACTCACTTCACACAGCGGGCGACTCACTTCACACAGCGGGCGACTCACTTCACACAGCGAGCGACTCACTTTCCTCACACAGCGAGCGACTCACTTTCCTCACACAGCGAGCGACTCACTTCACACAGCGGGCGACTCACTTTCCTCACACAGCGGGCGACTCACTTCACACAGCGGGCGACTCACTTCACACAGCGAGCGACTCACTTTCCTCACACAGCGGGCGACTCACTTCACACAGCGGGCGACTCACTTTCCTCACACAGCGAGCGACTCACTTTCCTCACACAGCGAGCGACTCACTTTCCTCACACAGCGAGCGACTCACTTTCCTCACACAGCGGGCGACTCACTTCACACAGCGGGCGACTCACTTCACACAGCGGGCGACTCACTTCACACAGCGAGCGACTCACTTCACACAGCGAGCGACTCACTTCACACAGCGGGCGACTCACTTTCCTCACACAGCGAGCGACTCACTTTCCTCACACAGCGAGCGACTCACTTTCCTCACACAGCGAGCGACTCACTTTCCTCACACAGCGAGCGACTCACTTCACACAGCGGGCGACTCACTTCACACAGCGGGCGACTCACTTTCCTCACACAGCGAGCGACTCACTTTCCTCACACAGCGAGCGACTCACTTTCCTCACACAGCGAGCGACTCACTTCACACAGCGGGCGACTCACTTTCCTCACACAGCGAGTCATGTACACATTGGCCTAATATTATAATAAAATCATACCCTTCTCAAATACTGTGGTGGTGCAATAACTAAATATTTCAATAAAGTGTTATGTGTTGTAAACGTCATAATATTCTGAACCAATAATCTTAAATTTTTTTTTTTACCTTTATAAAGGCAATTTCCCCAACACTGTCATCTTTAATGTTAAATGATATACATTTTAAGTCACTATATGGCTTTTACCAATCAAATTGACTATCAACAAAAATATTTTATCCCACTGCAGAGAAAACAGAATCTGCATCAGAGGTGGCATTTAGATATTCAAATTTTTGTATGCAAAACAAGCATAAAACACATTGTTTAGCCACTTTAAAATAGACTCATGTAAAGCTTTTGTGGATTTTATAAATTCTTTAAAATAGAATAATCTTAAAAAGTGACATTTCCATTTTTGCTGATTCACACTGGTATCAAAATAGGTAAAACACATTTCAGAGTTACATACACCACCATGTTTTTCTACATATCACATTTGTTAGCAATATATTATTATTTGATAGCACCATTCAAAAGAGTATTCAACATGAATGCCCCATGAAGTTATATGAAATTTACGTCTTTTAGAAATTAACTTAAAGTATTACATAATGTTGAGTACTTGTGAGTTCTATCTAGCTTGTAAAAGTTCATTTAACTCGTGTCTGCAAGTTCAACTTTGGGGGAGGGTTGATACAGAGCAAATACCCCAAAATACAGAGTTGTCTCCATTTTGAGTTAGAGCAGCTTCCAGCAGCAGTCCTTACGTGAATTCGTATTGAGAAACACAAAAGATTTTTCTTTTTAATTTGTAATATCAATTAAAGTGCCCCTATTATGGATTTTTGAAAAATACCTTTCATGCAGTGTGTAACATAGCTGTATGTGAATTAACACAGTCTGCAAAGTTGTAAAGCTAAAAGTGCTTCATAAAGTTTACTCAAAGTTGACTCTGAACAAAACTCAAAAAAGTCTTTGATATTCACACATAACTTATTACAGATGCATAATGCTCACCTACACAGCTTTGACCCCTAAATAGTGACTATTTCACTCAATCTTAGTGCCTCCAAGTATACATCTAAGCCAAAAGATTGACTTGGCATTAGGGGATGGATGTGGTGGCTGACTTCTTCCAGTACAGACTCCTGAAGGGATGCGGGGGCCCTTAGGAACTGCAACAACAGTAGTTATTCCAAACATAACTCCATCCTTCCCTCCCCTTATTGTATTTGGTTTTAACAGATGGAATTCACTAACTTTGGAGCGGACTGGGATGGTCCTATTCCAGCCATGGATTGTGGTGTTGTTGCAGTTCCTGAGGACATATTTATCTTTATATATTTATCACTTGCATGCAAAGGTAATCACAATAGGAAAGAATGGTTACATTTTTAGTTTAAACAGAAAAAAACAACAAACCCCAGTTGTGTATACGAACACCCTGTATTTGGTCCAGCCTCATGTGGTGTCTGAACTTGTACCTATAAATAAACAGTTACCAACAAATAATTTATTTCTGAGGGAAAAGTTCCTTTAAATGCATTACTAAGGTTTGTGAGTCTTACAAAAATGAACTATGAAAATGAAAAATGAAAGAATGCATTTATTTGCAATATTGCTATTGACTACTTACTCATCTGCAGTGTCAGACACTGAAGGGTCTTTTGTATCCTGTTCTTCAGTGAGGTCCACTACAGTGCAGCAAGTCCTAAATCACCCACTCAAGCCCCGCTGCACCAGAACATCATACAAGTGAGGGGCACACAGGTCAAATAAGATCCTTTTCTTATCCTCTGGCAATGAGAATGAATGAGTCTCATCAATCAAGAATTTCCAATAATGTCCCTCAGCCATCCACCTCCAGAACAGATTTTGTGCAGGCTAATCTTTCAAGACTTTTTCAGTCTTATCGACAGCCAGAGGCAGTCCCGCAGACCATATGAAACCCCATGGTCCCATTTTTTATTCATTTTTTGTCTTGCTGATCCTAAGCCTGAAATGACACCTTTAACTGAAGAATGTTGCAAAATGTTGGTCTAGGAAAAATAAATAAAAAAAATCACTTTCCCCAATAATAACAGCTCTTCATACACTGAATTTTGTGAACAACTCCTCAGTGCTTATCCTTTGCTTAGACAGGCAGGAGGCTTTAAAATAATGAGATGTGCGAGGAGCCGGGCATTGATACAGATACCAGTGCCAAATTCTGGCTACAGTGTGAAGTTCCTTCGAAGTGTGAGTAGTCACAACAAGGCTTTGGCTTATATTTTGCCACTGCAGCAAGATCTTTACACAGAACCAGAAGTAAAGGTAGGCTGTGTTACACCATTTCTTGTGAAATTGCACTTCATGCTGTATTTAGCAAACATGATTTGTCTTATGATGAAGGAGGAGGAAGCTTCTGAGATGTGCAGGTTGTGCCACACACTTGTAGCTGTCCACAAACTGGAAGAAAATGTAAACAGTTGTTTAGGGTATGTTTTAACAAAGATACTGACACAGAATGCACTGACTCTTCTTTGCCATAGCAGACATAAGATATAAAGATTATAATATTATGATATAATAATAACAATAGATGTGATGTATACAGCAATTGATAAAAGACTATGCCATTCAAAACAAAAAGACTATGCCATTCAAAACAGAAATACAATATCACATAAATCACTTCAAGTGCTCCTCGAGTTATTAATATTTACTATTAATTTATTTGCAGCAATTTTCTTTTTGGCGACTCTCCAAAAGTTTTTACGCAAGTGTATTGCATTCACTTGAAGAAAAATAATCTACTCTGTTTTTCTGAATTAACGAGTTAATTATCTCAGAATTACGAGATTCTTTTTCATGAATAAAAAGTTTTTGCTCTGTTTTCTGAATTAATGACTTAATTATCTCAGAATTGCGAGATAATTTTTCATAAATATTTGCTCTTTTTCTGAATTAATGACTTAATTATCTCATAATTATGAGTTTGTTGTTTGATTTAATAATCATTGTTCAACATGTTCAGACTGAGCCAAAAAAACGACAACATTTTAACAGGATAAATTAAATATTCACAAAATGTGTGGGTCTAGGCAAAAAATATAATTTTCCTGAAAACTATTGAAATGGATTTATCGCGTTTTGGAAAAGAGCTCCTCATATATAATTAAACGATAGATGGCAATATGTGCGAGTCGCCAAAAAGAAAATTGCTGCAACTGCAAGAGAAGAATAAGCCCGACCACCTTATACAATCGACTATGCCCACCACGCTGCAGAGCAGCAACGACGGAACGAGAAAGTGGTCGAGACTCGAGAGGTAAGTATTATAATGATATTATGCTATGTTATGAAGAAATGTATATTATAGTATGATAGTCATTAGTGGAATTGAGTATTTTTTGCCCGACCTGTCTAACATTGCGTTTTGCACGCAGCTTTGTTAAATGGGCGATATTGAGTTTTTCTACTAAAATTAATCCTTTTTTATTTGCTTGTGTGTGAAGGGGTTGTAATCTCACATTAAAATGATCCACTTTGCTATTACCTCTGAAAGCAAGTATTCCTCATACGGTATTTCTGTGTAAAGGCTCTGGGTCGGATTTGCCGCGAAAATACAGTCACGTAACTCAGACCTGCATGCGCGCTCCCCTCTCGGCAAGACACGGCAGGCAAAAACATCTGTAAATGGGAAGACTAATTTGCATGCCAATCCAATCATTTTAGGAATGGGAAGACTTGAACGCTGTACAGACCGATCGGGGAAAGACACCGTGAGAGAGATTCAAAAGCATACGAGCCGTTTGCTCTCTATAGATAACTTACAACGGCTAGATAACGTTACCTCGACGCCCGCACATGGCGAATAATTTTCGTCTTTATTTTCATCAACGAAATTAACACTTGATGCATACAGAATCCTTCCTTTGGATGAGACGTAAAAATTCCATTAAAATAATCTCGTAAAGAGTAGGGGTGTAACCTCGATGTCCTGGCCACATTCCATACATTAGCCTTTGACAATCATGGCCTCCTAATATAATCCCCATCCACTGAATTGGCTCCATCACCCTCTCTCCTCTCCATCTATTGAGAGTGAGGAGTTGTCGTCATGGTACAGAGCCCCTCCCCTCGATATGACCAGGCGGGAAAGAAGTCGACCGGAAGTTGAAGCCGGCCGCGTGCCACCATCTGGTAGCAGAACTTCACCTGCAGTTAGCATCCCATTGACTCCCATTCATTTTGGCGTCACATTGACAGCGAATAACTTCACATCTGAGGAGTTTAAAAGACTCCATTTGTCCATTATTTATTTCTAAAGAAACACGACAATGTATAAAATGCTCCATTACCTTGTAGCCTATGTTATGGCCCCGTAGAAGCAGTTTTTGTAAAAGTAGGCTAACGATTGCGTCAACCAAGCGACTCTCTGTCGCACAGTAGAGAGATTACCGTATGGACAGGAGGAGACGCTCGCGGGCAATCGGGGGGACGTCGAGGCAAAATGACAAAATAATTAATCAGAATACCTAGCAAACGTTGCTCCTGCTCCAAGCTCATGGACAATTCCTACTCACACTCTCCGTCTCTGGAAGATTCGGAAGGGAATGATTCAGATTTCTCTTGGCACAGCTACTAGAAGAGAGACGGGTTGCTCACGTGGTCCTTGTTACGCTTTGCTCGGTTTGAGTCTGCGCGCGTCAGGAAAGGAAGTGCTAACAATCGCTAAAAACGGGCTTCACTTGTCTCAATTGAGTTCCAATGGGGTCGCTGTGTCCATTTCTTTTACTGTCTATGGATATGACGGAATCTCACCCTCTCCGCCATATGTGTTGAATAATCGGGTCCGGTCCTATGGTCCGGTCCGGCTGGCTGAAGAAATGGGTCCGGGCTTAGGACCCAATTAGTATGCCAGTAGTATGCCTGATCTAAATCTGTTCTCGCGATACGGTAAGGCAGTATCAGTGCAATATCAGGTAAAGCTCATAGCACGAGTCTTATAAAGGTTGAGAATGCCCAGGCTAAAAAACTGCATAAACGTTTAATAACACTTCAGATGAGCTGAGTCCCTCTTAGTTGGTTTGTTTTATGTTATTTATTTTGTTTTAGCTTATTTTTATTGTTTTGTGTTCTTTCAATCTAGTTTGTTCTCCCTTGTCATGTGTACAGTATAGAAAATGTCTTTTCAGATGATTTGCTGGAGGTGTGACTCTTGGTTTATAATATAATAAGATTTATATTGTACATTTTGAGGATGTTATATATATATATTTATATTTATATTTTTTTTCCTTCTTTGTCAGACGTCTTTATTGTTTATTGTGATAAGAAAAAAAACTCAAAGTTGTTTATTGAAAAAAAAAAAAAAAAACTCAGCACGATCATCGGATAACGTTAGCTGAATGCTATGCTACTATCTAAGCAAACTAAAAACCACACTAACAACGAGAAGTGTTTAATTTCACAATATATAGCTTCGGTTAAATAGTAGTATATGGAACGTATAATGTAAAATACATTAAATACATTGATGACTCGTTATAACGTAGTACAAACGTCTTCTATAATAAAGTGATTTTGTATAATTTATAACCAGGCACTAAAGCGATTACCCATAAAACGTGCTTTGAACCAATCGGATTGCTTGGGTCCTCAGCCTATAGAGTTACCGGATACTTCATCACACCGGCGGCAAAACATCATTGTTTACGTGTGTTGTTAACTCGGTAGCTTCTAGTAGAGGAGGTTCTCGCAATTCCGCACTGTTTTACCTTGCCTGGAAGTCACTGCTGCGGTAAAACTGCTCCAGTGTTTGTCACAAAGCCAAGCGCTGACATTAGGCGTTTCTCAATAGCAAGTAGCTGCTATGCAAAGTCCAGCTCAGGAGAATGACTCCCGAGGACGCGAGTCCGTGGAGCAACGCGATCTTCAAAGCGTCACTCCGGTTATCTCTGTAATGTACATTTTAGGCAACAATAAAACGAATTATGTTATAAAACACCACACTGCCTCTTTTCGTTTTCATTTAAAGAAATCTTAAACATTATAGCCACACAAATGTGGTACAGGCAACGCGCATTTATTCACTATATGTAACGTTAGCCTATTTATAACAAAACATTTTTTTAGCACAACCCTGCCTCTTTCTTATTTATATTTTTAAAATATTAAACTTATTAATATGGTTCAGGCAATATGTGCATTTGTACTCTGATCTTCGCTGTAATAATTTTTTATTTTTTTTTACAAAACTAAACCCTATCTCTTTTTGTTAAATTTCAGTTTTATCAATAATAGCCATTATAAAAGTAGCCTATAAGTAAAGAGTAAAAGAAGCTATACAAAAAGACAAAGCAAACAATTTAGTCAAACATACAAAGTCAGCGCTAATCTAATATTACAACAACGGTAAAGTTAAATAGCCTACATATAAAGTTATGAAATTTCACTTAGCCCTCAGTTTGTCCAGGGAACAAGTTATAGATTCACAAGACCAAAGATCGCCCGTTAGGTCTACACAAGACGAATTATATCTCATGTTATCTTCTCTAAATACCACTGTTTTGCGCTTGGTGTGAGCCATAACATTACAGTCTATGGTGTGAGCTTGTTCCTTGTAAGGTCCCATTTCTTTCGCCTTATCTTTTTGTATTGCTTTACTTTCTTCCTTATCTTTCTTGTATTCGTAAACCCGTCTCTCTTCCGCCGAAATAATAAATGCGCAAAAATTAAAGAGCTCTGGAATGTTTAGTCGCGCCACTGTGAATTTCTGAAGGCGTTGCCCCTGGCAACCGATAGCGTCTCCTACCATCATGGCCGACCGGCTCAGACACCGCCCAAATAAGCACGTGACTCCTCACTCTCAATTATGTGTGTGTGTGTGTGTGTGTGTGTGTGTGTGTGTGTGTGTGTGTGTGTGTGTGTGTGTGTGTGATCCCCTGATATGTTTGTAAACGCTTTGGGTGTACAGTATTTTGTACAAAATGTTTCATTCATTCTCTAATATACCTATAGGCAAAAGACAAGCACATCCTAATTTTCAAATTTTGACTCCCTCCTCCTTTTTCCTTGCAGGTTTATCTAACGGCTCAAAAAATGGCAGGTAATTCCAAGTAAGTATGGAAGTAGACTAATGACAAATGTTTTTAAAATAAAAAGCCTGTTAAATTTCACTACTTGGTTTAAAAATATGCATTGCATTAACCATGCTTGCATTTTAATTAGGGGTGTAACAATACACAAAACTGACGGTTCAGTTCGTCCCACAGTTTTGACATCTTGGTTCGGTTCAGTGGGGTGGGGGGTTTAGAAAGCTAAAATTGCTGCTGCAGTGGTTTAATGAAAAAAATCTGTCTTTGTCTTTAAATTAATTAAATTAAAATTAAACGTTATGAAAGCATAAAAAATATCTGGTAATGCTGTAAACTATTTAGGGAACAAGCACATTAATATAACCTTAAAGGTTAACAACAGAGTAGACTTTTAGCCCAATTTTAGATGCTATTTATTTTTAGATATAATAATCAACACTCAAAACATTGTATGAAAACATGTAAGCTGCACATACGTTTTTGCATTAACTTGTTTTTACTCCAATTCATTATTAAAATATTAATATTTACACAGTTGCTTGCTGTCATTTTCATGACAGATATTTAAAACATACATTAAATAATCAAGATAGCAATCATTAACAGCCTGTTAATAACAGGTTAAGTAAAATATAATAAGGCTATGAATATAGTGCATTTGTTTAGTGCTAGAGTTTGTTTAGGAACCAGCAAGCTGTGGACACTGAATGACTTGCCTGAGGTAAATATAAGTCTATGTGACAAACTAAGACGTTTTATTGACCTCTTTCCGCTGCTGAAACACTGATCGGGTTATGATTTACGGTGACCGGGAGGGGACATGTTCGGTTCACTTATTTTTGTCGTGGCCACAACATATAAACTCGTGGGAACGTGATATTAAGTCGTGGGAACGTCATATTAAGTCGTGGCCACGAGATCATTTTGTTGAGGTAACGACATCATTATGTCGTGGCCACGCGATGCAAAGTCGTGGCCTCGAGATCATATGTTGAGGGAACGATATATTTTTCTCGTGGCCACGAGATCATTTTGTTGAGGTAACGACATCATTATGTCGTGGCCACGCGTTGAGGGAGCCACAGCGGCCAATACTGTAACCGTACCATAGACTGGGCTACAGCAGAGATGGAGATGACAGAAGAAATAACATTTTACTTTAAATTAGGAATGTCATATAAAGATATAGTGCGGTCTTTGGCATTAAGACATGCGTACGTTATAAGTGAAAGACACATGAAGCGCATTCTTAGACTTTGTCGCACGCATATTTAGGGACCGTCTCAAAATTACATGCGACATTGGCATAAACGTTTCTAACTTCAGAGCATTTGAAGACAATGACTTACAGTCATAAAACCAACTGTACACTGTTCACCCAGGTCTCATGTATGATGCACACCTTTTAGATTTTGGATATTTATGACAATAAACTGCTAAATCATATGCAAATATTGCTATGCATTTCACTACTGCCACATACCTGACACCTAGATGAACAATGTACAGTTGGTTTTATGACTGTAAGTCACTGTCTTCAAATGCTATTGAGCTTTAAATATTGTCATATTCTGTATATGATCCCATACAGTAGTGAAATACATAGCAATATTTGCATATGATTTAGCAGTTTATTGTCATAAATATCAAAAATATTAAAGGTGTGCATCATACATGAGACCTATATGAACAATATACAGTTGGTTTTATGACTAAGTCATTATCTTCAAATGATATTGAGCTTTATTGTCATGTTTTGTGTATGATCCCATACAGTATGTGAAATAGGCCTACATAGCAATATTTGCATATGATTTAGCAGTTTATTGTCATAAATATCCAAAATCTAAAAGGTGTGCATCATACATGAGACCTGGGTGAACAATGTACAGTTGGTTTTATGACTGTAAGTCATTGTCTTCAAATGCTATTGAAGTTAGAAACGTTTATGCCAATGTCGCATGTGATTTTGAGACGGTCCCTATGCGTGCGACTAAGTCTAAGAATGCGCTTCATGTGTCTTTCACTTATAACGTACCCATGTCTTAAAGCCAAAGACCGCACTATATCTTTATATGACATTCCTAATTTAAAGTAAAATGTTATTTCTTCTGTCATCTCCATCTCTGCTGTAGCCCAGTCTATGGTACGGTTACAGTATTGGCCGCTGTGGCTCCCTCAACGCGTGGCCACGACATAATGATGTCGTTACCTCAACAAAATGATCTCGTGGCCACGATAAAAATATATCGTTCCCTCAACATATGATCTCGAGGCCACGACTTTGCATCGCGTGGCCACGACATAATGATGTCGTTACCTCAACAAAATGATCTTGTGGCCACGACTTAATATGACGTTCCCACGAGATATTATGACGTTCCCACGACTTAATATCACGTTCCCACGAGTTTATATGTTGTGGCCACGACAAAAATAAGTGAACCGAACATGTCCCCTCCCGGTCACCGTAATGATTGATGAGGTTATTATTGTTGCATTATTCCAAATAAATGGATTAAGATCCTCAAATGAAAAGTTTCACAAAAAAATTCTTAAATTCATAAATAAATAAAAGGAGATTTGCTAATAAAAATTTAATGCTTTTTTTACATCTTGGCCAGGGGACTACAGATGAAAAGTAGCCTTTTGGCTAATTCTGGCTTTTTTAACCATGTTTATTCATGGGTTTTATGAAATTGCACTGTCCCCTTTTAAATAAACCAATAAATCAAATATAATATTTACAAATGTTTTATTTTACAAACACAACTCTCCTGGCATTTATTTGTGAACCGTTTTCTGTGCATTTGTAAATTGCTGCACACATTTGTGAATCGGTTCCTGCACATTTGTAAATCACCTCATGCATTTGTGGATTTTGAAACACTTCTAGCTTCAACGTGCAGACAAATCCACAAATAAGTGGACTCCAGCCGCCACCGTGTACTCAAGCCAATCAGATAACGGCCACATCGAGCTGGCCAGTCATTGCAATCTGATAGAACAGATTTGGGATGGATTGGAACGGAGACTGGGAGCTTCTCGTCCAACATCAGTGCCTGACCATACTAAAGGAATGCTAGAAGAATCAGCGCTTCTAGAAGAATGCTCAAATTCCCATAAACATGCTCCTAAACCTTGTTGAAAGCCTTCCTAGAACAGTTGAAGCTATTATAGCCACGGTGGGCCAACTCCAAATTAAACCCCTATGGATTAAGGATGGGATGTAATTTAAATGAATGTGCATGTAAAGGCGGGCGTCCCAAAACTTTTGGCAACATAGTGTATAATAAGAAGCTAATTCATTAGAATATATTTACACTAACTTCTATTTTTCTAGTTAACGTTTTACTATGGCATCGGAATGCTTTAAATGCATATTATATGCAATAAAGGTAATAAAAAAAAATACCAATAAAATTCATTTGTAAGGCCATGTTACAGGTCTATCAGGCCCTGGCTGTGTCTCAATGTGAAGGTTGCATCCTCCGAAGGCTGTATTTGAAGGACGGTTGGCCGTATTTGAAGGCAGATTTTGTCACAGCGGCGCGACAAAGGATGTCCCAAATCAAAGGCTGCAGCCTTGGAAGGACAAATTTGAAAGGCTGATTGCGAAAGGCTGAGGCTGATTGACCCTTTTTTGCCAGTGAAAGAAAGGATTCAAAAACGGATTCTTAGTGGCCTATCTTACCCTGTCCTACCCCATAAATCATTGTGCGCCGGTGACGACAGCATTTTCATTTGAAAAAATGGTGCCCGAGAGTTTGGTGGAGGATAGAAAATGCACGTTTAAATGTAAGTATGTTTTTATTTACTTTAAGGATAATTCTGGTATTTAACACTGTCTATTTTGTAGTTGGTTTTGGATGAACTAGAGTGGTGGACACTTCTGACTATTTTAGAATCGCCTTTGAAAGCTTCAGAATTCGTTTTCAAAACTCTGCAACTCACCGAGTGGTTAGTGGTGTTCGTTGAGGATTAAAAACAAATATATCGGCGCAATGTATGATTCCAATCCGTTTATTTTGCTTTAGTGGAACTATTTTTTCAGATACCTCACAGTCACAACCACGTATAAACTTCTGCTCGATATTTGAGTCTTGCGCGTTAGCACACTCCCGACCAGTAGCGCAGTAATATTAACGAGCAATGAGTCCTCCAACAGAAATCAATGGGATTTTACAAAATGCCAAATAAAACAACAGAAACTGTTTTTCGCGACGCTACTTGTTTTGGAACATCAACGAACACCACTAGCCACTCAGTGAGTTGCAGAGTTTTGAAAAAGAACGTTAAGGGTTGTTTTAAGAACATGTTTGTGCATGCCCATAGACTGCCATTCTGAAGCGGTCAAAGAGTCGAGACAGGAACCATTGTCAAAATTTCTGTGTCCACCACACGGTCTGAAAATGACCATCTATTTACTGGGGTGAAAAACTACACTAAGGTGTTGGAGGTAAGACAACACCTATTTGTAAAATTTGCAGTAGTTTGTCTCACTTGCGTATTATAATAAATATCTCTCACCCTAGAAAACCCACAACATAAGAAAAGCAGTAGACGCAATGGGGTTTCACTTTTATGTGTTTTTGTAGTGTTGTCATGCAAGTTATTTGTACAAAGGTTTTAACCACTTTTGAGTATCCAGAAATATGACTTCTGAGCTAATTTGAATGCATGTCCTGATGTGTAATTTTTCAGTGTTAAAAATGCACTAATGTTAATATTTCACTTGCACCCCTGCATTATAATTTAAGTATCCTTTTCTGCTTTTTTAGAGCAATTCTGGAGAAAATGGGCCTGCAGGGGAAGGTAACTCATTTGCAAGCCAAAAAAAAAAAAAAAGGGGACAACTTAACCAAATATAAAGTAAGAAAGTTAATCTTTGCTGAAATATATTGTGCTGTTGTTGTTAATAGGCCGTGGTTAATTTGTTCTGCCCTAGGATTGCAAGTGTCCTGGGACAGGAGAGGGAGTGAGTGGGAAACCCACTGCTGAAACGTGGCCCTTGTTTGTCCTCATGTCCCTGTCCTCATCACCTCAATTCCTGAGGACAGACCAGGGTCAAGTTCAGCTGTGGGTGGTCACAGTGAGGAGGAGCCAGCAGCACCCGCAGTTGCACCAGCACCACCAGCCCCCGCAAGGAGAAAGCGGGACTTTGAGGAGGAAATGTTAAACCTCAATAGAGAGGACATGGCATTGCAGGGAGAGGCAGAGGAGAGCTCGAGAGAGCAGTGATAGATTGGAGAGGCTGTTTTCTCTATTATGAGAATGAGAGAATGGTAGTTTTTTTTTATATTTATATATATATATATTATATATATATATATATATATATATATATATATATATATATAAAAAACTACTTGTCGACCATTCTCTCGAATATATATATTTATATTTATTAGGGCTGACTTCTAGTAGTCGAGGATTCGATTCGGAGAGGTCTGATTCGACTATGAACCTCATAGTCGAATACATGGGCGTCAGTTTGGTTTGAAATGTACGTCATATTAAGAGATCATTTTGTTGAGGTAACGACATCATTATGTCGTGGCCACGCGATGCAAAGTCGTGGCCTCGAGATCATATGTTGAGGGAACGATATATTTTTATCGTGGCCACGAGATCATTTTGTTGAGGTAACGACATCATTATGTCGTGGCCACGCGTTGAGGGAGCCACAGCGGAAAAAAATATCGTTCCACAGAGAAAAATATCGTTCCCTCAACATATGATCTCGAGGCCACGACTTTGCATCGCGTGGCCACGACATAATGATGTCGTTACCTCAACAAAATGATCTCGTGGCCACGACTTAATATGACGTTCCCACGACTTAATATCACGTTCCCACGAGTTTATATGTTGTGGCCACGACAAAAATAAGTGAACCGAACATGTCCCCTCCCGGTCACCGTAGAAATGTGCTGGGGACAGAGACGCATTCGCATTTTCAGAAGGGCTGGGTACAAAAAAATTTTTTTCCGCTTTCGCGCAGGTCATGTTTTGAAAGACGATGTCCTGTAGCTTACTAATGTAAATAAATAAAAATGTATTCAAAAAAATGCTTCACATTTTCAGCAAGACTGCGGAGCGGCACAGCCGACGACTCCACACGGTTGACTCCACACGGTTCTCATGGGCTTTATATATAGGCTAAGTCCTAATGTGAAAAAAGCTTTACGTGGTTTAATGTACCTAAACAATGATAACCAAATTTCCCTCTCATCATATTGCTCCTCATAACCACTGAAAATGGTCAAAAAATCGAATGTCCAAAAGTCCAAATATTATGGACGTTATCTGATATTAAGTGTTTCTGCTTCACATTTTCAGCAGGGCAGCGGAGCGGCTGTGAGTTGACTCTACACGGTTCTCATGGGCGTGAAAAAGCTTTACGTGGTTTAATGTACCTAAACAACGATCACCAAATTTCTCTCTCATATTGCTCCTCATGTTTATGAAATATTATGATATATTTGTGATATGTTTTGTTCATCTGGCTTTAAATGAATAAAAGGTATTTGTTACACACCATGTTTTTCTTTTAGTTTTTTTTTTAGCTCTTTTGTTTGAAATGGAAAAAATCTAGCTGCTATCTAAAAAAAAGGTTCGACTATCAGTCGACTACGGCAAAATCTAACGAATCAGATTCGACTGAAAATCCTTAATCGAAAACAGCCCTAATATATATATATATATATATATATATATATATATATATATATATATATATATATATATATATATATATATATATGGAAACTTTTGTTCTGTATTTTTTTTTTTTTTTTATTTAAATTAAATGAAGTAATATTTAAAAAAAGTAAACTTAAAAGGAATGGTTCTTGACATTTTTTTTTTATGAAAACCAAACACTTTTTTTTTACATTTGGAAACAAATAATTATAAAGATAATGTTTTATAAATAATAAATAACCACTTAAAACATTACATACACTATCTGACCATTTAAATTAACAGTACATTTCAGCTGAGCAGGGAGACCCTGGTGGTGCTGCTGGACCCGGGTGAGCTCCACAATAGAGACGCTGGTGGGTGGAACACAGACTGTAAAAAAATATGGACAAAGCGTCTGTGACGTCACCCATAGACTTTCTGAAGAACGGTTTTGAAGCAGTTTATGGGGGGTATGGGCGGCACCATCTTGGAAAATCTTGGGAAATCCTAACCCTGCCCACCTTCTGACGCAGCGCGCGTCACACAGCTCGCTCTGCTACTCCAGTTATCGGTTATCTCTGTATATTTTAGTCAAAGAAATATGTTATAAAACACCATACTAACTCTTTTCGTTTTCATTTAAAGAAATCTTAAACATAGCCACATGTGGTTCAGGCAACGCATATTGATTATATTCACTGCACATAACGTTTGCCTATTTATAACAAAACAAAATATAAACACAAACCTGCCTCTTTATGTTTTAAATTTAATATAAAAATATTAAACATTTTAACCCTTTCACGCATAGTGGTCACTACAGTGGACAGCTATTAAAAAAGCATTTTCTTGATTTTGCACGTGTTTTTATGGCAAAGTTGCACATCAATCTCTTCATTGGACCCTGGTGCATCATCCTATAAATTGCAACCAAGTGGCAAGCCTTTGTGTTTCGATTTTTCCCCCCTCCAAACCAAGATGGCCAAGGGTCAGTCAGACATTCCAAGTTGCTCCGGAATATCCACCCATTCCTTCTATCCTAGGAGACTCTTGTAGGTAAAAAAAATATTGCAGCATCAACCAATATCTAATGAGTCATATCACAGTAAAATTTGCCAAGTTTTGATTTTAGATTGAGAGAAAACTCTGATTAATCACATGTCCACTGTAGTGGATGTCATGCATGCAATGGCTATATTTCAGCTACAATTCATAATTACATTGTGAATATTGTTTTTGAAATTTAAAACTTAAAAACTTAATATGCATTCACTTGTTCTACTGTAATAAATGTATTTGTATTATTAGAATGTAATTTTCATTGACATCGAAAAAAGTCATGTGATTACATAATGTATGACACTTGTGATGCATTACTTTACGAAATCAGATTACTTTTTGATCTAACAAATAATTAACTACAAGTAATGTGCATTACCTAATTAGATTACTTTTTGAGTAAATAAACACATTACAAGTAACATGCATTACGTAATCAGATTACTTTTTGATGTTATGAGTAAATAAACGCATTACAAGTAACTTGCATTACTTAATCAGATTACTTTTTGATGTTATGAGTAAAGAAACGCATTACAATAACATGCATTACGAAATCAGATTACTTTTTGATCTAACAAGTAATGCATGTTATTGTAATGCGTTTCTTTACTCATAACATCAAAAAGTAATCTGATTACGTAATGCATGTTACTTGTAATGTGTTTATTTACTTGTTACATCAAAAAGTAATCTAATTAGGTAATGCACATTACTTGTAGTTAATTATTTGTTAGATCAAAAAGTAATCTGATTAGGTAATGCATGTTACTTGTAATGCGTTACCCCCAACACTGATCATTTCAGACGAGATTGAAAAAAACGTTTTCGCTAGGTTTGCTCAGAGGAGGGCTATGATAGAAATGTGCATGTCCATCTTGAACATAATCAGAATTATCAGCTAATAAGGGTAAATCTCCATACTCTGGTGCACTGGAGGGAGCATCTGAGTGGTTTCCACAGTTGTACCTTGACAGGCTGTAGAAAATTCTGATGGAATCACGTCCTCATGTTCTAATGTTCTGCAACTTGTATCAAGTTGTATGAAGCCTTTGCAATATTTTGCATTTATATTTTTTGTATATATTTTATAGTTTTCACATGATTTGATATTCACATACTTTTTGATTATTGTCTTATATTTTAATACAGTATATCTTCAGTTTAAACTAACCGCATGCTGTCCACTCAAGTGGACATCTGAGATCTCTTTGAAAAATTTGTAAAAAAATAAATAAAAATCAATTTTTGTTTTTCATGCCCTAAGAGCAATAAAAACACAGGAAAAAAATCCTGACTGAGGTTATCAATTCATGCATGAAAGGGTTAATATGGTCCAGGCAATATGTGCATTTGTACTACACAACAGATTTTGTGATTTTTAAAACAACGGTAAAGTTAAATAGCTTATAAAGTTATGAAACTTCACAGCCAAAACGATTGCCCAGGGAACAAATTCTAGATTCACGAGACCAAAAAAAAATAAAAAAATAAAATCACCCGTTAGATATACACAAGACGAATTATATCTCATGTTTAACCACTACAGAGACGCCAGAGTCCACGGCAAACGCCAGAACGACTAACCGAGGAAAAGCTGTAGCAGGCGGGGTACATCGCGCTGAGCGCCGGGTCATCGCTGGATCTCACAACTGGACAAAAATTTTCATAAATCTTTAAATAAACCAGGATCTATGATTCAGTCAATACAAATCAAGTTTTAGATGCAGTCTTCACTATCTCCTTCATATATCAAGGATACAAGACAAATACACTCATATATAGCCTAGCCTACATATATTTAGTATTTATTGTTTTTGAAAGTTAAAACAGCAAAGGGAAAGAGTGTGCAACACATATACGGGCAATACATAATTGTAAACACCTGTCGTAACGTTAACAGTGAATGGAAAACACGAAGTTGGATGTAAACATCACACTGCAGTCACATTATCCAGCCGACGCTTGTTAGACACGGTAGTAGTGTGGCATTACCACTGATCTATATAGAATGACATTATATAGATCAGTGGGCATTACTCTCCCATAGTTCGCTCGCCCATTTACGTTCTCACAGGGAAACAATGTTGCACCGCGGCTAAGTCAGCGTCGCCTCCTCCACGCACTATTAAAACAAACATCCGCTTGACATACTAACCCCCAGTGAAAACAACAGACAAGGAAAACGCTTTTTAACGTACCTGAACACTCACAAACAGCACTTGAATCGCTGATTCACCACACCAGAGCCACCAGTAAATTGACACAGTCCCGGTCTAAGGACCCCAGGTGTCTACATATAAGCCTGCTCCACCCCCCTATTATTGACATAATTAAACATGAAAATAAAGAGTCAGAGAAAAGTAAACTAAAGGATCCTAATCCAAACTCGGCCCACAGGCTACATTATATTTAAAGTAATTTACTTGTTTTGAGTAGTTTACTATACAACAAAGCTTCATATTGTAAAATAACTTCATGTTGCTCTCCTGTGTGAGAAAAAAACAACTCATTACTTCACATTTGTATGTGAAAACTTAACGAATGCACTTGCTTAGACTACAGTGAACCACATCTTATTTTGAAAATGAAAAGAGCACAATTTTAAGGAATTGTTGCTATACATGCGTGATATACCCTATAAAAGCATCCGAAGGCGAGCGCCTACCTTATATTAAAGAGGTATATTTCACTGTGTTTACTTATGGTTGTGTTTTATGCTTCAACTGCGTTAAAACAAAGCACGCTGGAAACATGCCTGAATAAGATCACCATGATCAAAAGAAACTCCATAAAAATCGCATCTTGGTTTAGGTAGCCTATACCTAACTATTTGAACAGCTCTGTGTTAATTTTGTATTTTCATAAGTATCATTACATTACTCAAGTACACCGAATACTTATGTAGCCTACATTTTAAAGTGTACTCAACATCTTTTTTCTATTATGAGACATCAGCAATTAAGGACGCAACATCTGAATTGGGATGCAGCAAACCAGTTTACTTTACCTGGCCACGGTTTTGACAAAGCCGGAGATACATCACCCGGCGGCCCCCCACCCCCGCGAAAAAAATACATTGACAGGAGATTCTCATGATTACAAAGAGCCCAAACAACATAATCCATTGCTTTGATCACGAGATATTCCTCACGAAGTGATGCATAGGCTACTTGGCTAAACAAAAAGTCTCTCATCCTTCCGGGGTGCAAAGTGTTTTCCAATTTTCCCGGAACCCCCTGCTGAAAAAAACAATAGAAACCATTACAGAATTGCTAATGGTTTTAATGGTTGTATTGGAAACTGTATTGGGTTTGATGGAAACCGTAATGGTTCTAGTGGGTCTCTATTGGTAATTTGTTTTCTTCTATTGGTGGCATGTTTTGTCTATTTGTCTGTATTGGTTTTAATGGAAACTGTAATGGTCCTAGTAGGTCTCTATTGGTAATTTGCTTTCTTCTATTGGTGGCTTTTTTTTTCTATTGGATACCATTAAGGTCCAATAAAATACCTTTGGCAAGGTTACATGTTCTACTGGACACCAGTATGAACCATTAAGACTCCAATAAATTTAGTGTTTTCTTTGGTTTGATGATAATGATTTAATGTAGGCTATACACATAGTTAATGCTAATGCAGATTTTTTTTTTTTTTTTTTGCAATTATTACAACAAAAATATATTTAAAAATGACTTTTGTATTATTATTTTTGTTTATGTTTTGGAATGAAAAAAATAAAATAGCCTAAAATACTTGGCTATTGCCCGCCAATATACGTAAAGGAGCACATTCACACAATGTACAAACTATAAGTGTTTGTAACTATATTAAACGTTATTAAATGAAATCGGTTCAGCAAGTTTGTTTTTCCGTCAAAAGAATAACTTACTCTAGTTACGACTTAATGCGGAAACGATAGAGCACCAACACACGAGTAAAAGTATGGGGGGCCGACCAAGATGGAGGTGTGAACGGATTGAATTTTCGAGCTCTCAGAACCAACTTTAGTTAAGAAGGATAGAATCGAATTTGGAAAGATCTTTCGAGTTGAGCAAAAGTGTACATCATTTTGACAAGTTTTTCTTTTTTGCTTCATATTGTTACTGCAAAATGCCTAACGCAGAGGTTATTGTCTTCTAACTGATGGTGTCGCCAGCCATAGGCGCCTCGCACCCACGGAAAATGCCGAGCACCCACGTGTGCCAGACTGCCAGTAGGCTACATTCATTTAAAATTAAATATTGCAGTTGGTGCTATGTGAAGCGTCTGTCACACTGTGAGTCGCTGTCAGTGGCCTGCTCCATATCCTATCCACCACAGCGTTTCTCGGATGAAAACGCCTATTTGACCCGCTCTGTACGCAGAGACACGTTCCTCCTGAAGAATTAACCGCAATGGTGAGTCAACAAATCTAATTTTTACTGTGTGGACTTGTGTGACAGAGTCCTGCACGGGTTCGTGTTCCCGCGGGTGACCCGCAAATTTTGCTCAAACTGGTGCGGGTCGGATCGGACACGGGGGAAAGGTCTAAACACGGGTTTAAAACAATCACGTGCAAACGTAAAAATATATGCACATTTTTAGGAACACATCTGCAAAAATATGCCTGTATTTCAAGTTAATACAATAATTTAAAATCCACGTCAGTTTATTTGTGCCCACGCCCTCCCAGTAGCCTACTTTCACTTTTAAAAAGTCATCATTACCGCGCGCGCGATCTGCTTGGACTCGTCGAGATGGATGCTTGATGAAAAGAATAGCTAGTGGAGATGGTAAAGTTGTCGAACAAAACTGAAGAAAACAATGTTGTGAAAGGCTTTGCTGCATGCATTTTCGTGTTGGATAGCCGCAAATGTGGAACTTCATCGCCGAGGAAGCACGCAGATAACTGGTAAACCAAGCAGTTCTATCGAACAGTATTTTTTAACACTGTTAAGTGCTAAATGAATAAATGTAAATGTAAATGTTAAGTAGGCTATGTGTGGTGTGCAGGGCGTGTTTGAACCCAAAATTGTCAGATAGGCTAGACGAAATTGCGTGGCAGATATAGTGTTGTAGCCGCGTCTGTTCCACTGGTAAAATGTTATAAGGCTACTCAGTTTTGTGGTAACGTACAGCCATGTTCTTCATGTATCGGCCTTTTGACAGCTTCGGCTGAAGTTGTCCTTGTGTTAATGGTCGTGTGATAACTTCTGTATGATCTGGCAATAAACAATAACATTTTTTGTAAGTGTGTCTATTATAGTCTAAACTGATTTTATTACGGTTGCGGGTCGGGTGTCGGTTCTATTTCAAGCGGGTCGGGTCGGTGCGGATTTAAATTAGTGCTGCTGTCTAGAAAACGGGTCGGGGGCGGTTTTAAGCACTGCGGGAACGGGCGGTGCGGTTTTACAAAATCGGACCCGTGCAGGACTCTGTTGTGTGACATTGATTCTTAATTTCCCACGAAGCTGATCTCGGTTACGTGTCAGTTAAACTTTTCATCTCCAATCCTGTCTGTATTTGTGCGAAGTGGCGCTGGCCTGAGTTGAAAGATAGCCTACTTTACGGCTTTATTATCAAGTAGGCCTAAATGTGTGTGTGTGTGTGTGTGTGTGTGTGTGTGTGTGTGTGTGTTCGTGTCGGCCGCTGTCCATTTCCTAAGGTTCTGAAATGCAAACATTTTTTGACTAGCCTACTTGATTTCTTTTTTTTTTTTTTTCTTTTTTTTTTAAAGAGCGTGCGCCCATGAGCACCCACGGAAGAAAATCGGCGCCTATGAGGCCAGCTACATCTCTGCATGGCTGCACATCGGTCAGACTTTGCCCACCGGTTACACTTAAACTAATAGAGAAACTCTCTGTTCAAACTTCAATTTAGCAGGCTTGTAGAAAAAAAATGCAATCGGACAGGTAAACAGAAGGAGGTTTTTTAAATAATACACATAATGCATGATATTACTTTGGACATTACTTTATTAAGATTCCTATTTAGGCTTCGTGGTATAATACCACTATAGTTATTTAAAACACTTACATCAGGTTGCTTTAAAGATAAAGATAAAAAGGAGTGAATCAAATATAATATTTTATGAAAGCCAAATAGTACAAAAAAAGAATGGCTCAAGAACATTTACCTGCCATTTATGTTTGTTGCCATACATACTGCATTTTACTTACAAGCACTTGTACATACAAAACATCTTTAGATAACATAACTTGACTTAACATCAGCCACACACACACACAGACACACACACACACACACACACACACACACACACTCACACTTGCGTGTCTGGCAAGGGTTTGTTCTAGTCCCTCTCAAAAATGTTTGGAAAACTGCAAATGTATAGTTTGTCTTCCACTTTGATACACATGCATTTACCCTGAAGGCAACTAACAGGAACTAATTCTGTCTTGGATGATTCCCAGCATTGCACAATGGAAATGTGTGGAACAAAACCACAACGTTGTGGTAGTGGAAATACTGGAGCTACCTTAAATGTTGTTAATAATAATGCTATGTGATCATCCGTGTCAGAGAAAGAAATAATTTTATTGATTACCCCACATGTTCCATCTGTTAGTTTCACATAGCTTTCATCTCGTCTCTGAGATAGGGTGTAGTCTCCGCTAGTATACACCAGACCACCTTTGATCATGCGCTTATGCACTACAACTTCATCAGGTATGCACACGCGAGGGGCACAGAAGGCAGCCCGTTCTTCCTGTGTAACAACATGCACGCTCCCATTGTCAAGTAGCGTAGTATTGTCACATTTGACAGTATTTTGGACCCTTGGGTACTTGTTCAAATCAGAACAGAACCGTAACACCTCTTCTTTCACCGTGTACTTGGATGAGAAGTAAGGAATTGATCTAAATAGAAGAAACTTGGTAACTATCTGACTAGCCACTCCTTTTGTTCCTTTTACCAAAGTCAGGAGTTTGCCATTTGCGTTCTCGAAAGGAAATGCAGAATGTGTCCACAATGGGCCCCACAACTTGACTGACTTGGCAAGATGACTGAGAAGGTGAATGTTAAATGTCATCTGTGACTCACCATATAAAATCTGAAACCTGAACATGAAGTCAAGCAACAAGATCTCAGCTCTGTTGATTTCACAAGGTTTTAGTTCAGCCTTCAGTAACAGATAAATGGCTGATACAAGTAGGCCAAGATGTTGCAAGTACTTTTGGGGAAGAAGTCCTTCAAGACATGGTAGGCTGTAGAACAGGAGCCAGGATCGCCACTCAGAGGCTTTCCAGTGCACCCTATCTGACAACCCTCTAGGCAGTCGAGTAATCAGGTGTGGAGGTTGGATACCAACAATTCTAGCATCGATCTCTCTCAAAGTGGCAGGGCTGCCTACATAATATGGCTGGGTGGATGAAGAAGTATCAACCAGGAGTCTAGTAATCTGTCTTGAAACCCCCAGTAAGACTGCATGCATGTAGTCTGGGACAAACCCCCAGACAACATCAAAGAATGGCAAGTTGATTAGTGGAGAAGGACCTTTTATGCCCCTAATATTTGTCCCACCTTCTACAGCCAACTCCATATCCCTAACCATTTCCTCATTTGTTCTGTCACAATAGTCTTCTTCTGAAACTGGATACTTCACTACCCTATCAACCAGCTTCCCAGGATGCAGACAGAATCCGCAGCCATGATATCCATTAAACTGGGTAGTGTTTTGCATCAGCGGTCTCGCTTTGGAATCGACACTACAACAGAGGCCAACTATTTTGCTGTTAATAACAGACCCTTCTTTATGCCATGTGACACCAGTGTCAGCTAGGGTCTTGGCCTGGTCCACAAATGACTTGAGAAAGATTTCCATCACAGGCTCTTTTGGCCCAAACCAAAGGCCAGCAAGCAATACATTCTTAAACCTAAGTTCAGGGGGAAGCTCATTGATCATTATGTGGATGGGCCATATAGAGAACTTTGAAGAATTAAACACAGGGCTTCCATCTGAGTTGAATATGTATGATAGGTTGTGAGAATCTGAGAGGATCTGATTTGGGCCAGACAAATGTCTGTACTTCTCCCCATCATAGATGTCTGACAACACCTCATTATGACTCTTTTGCCTATCAAACCTATAATTCAAATGGGCACTCGCTTCTGTGCTTTCAAGCAGAGTCTGAATTTGTGGGGCAAGAGGAACATTGATAAAGAAGTTACCTCCATTCATAGAACCAGAATCAAAAGTGCTGCCACATGATCCACATTCATCAATTTGTTTGTCACTGATCTCCTGGACTGTTCCTATGTTGAAGTAACATTTTTCGCAGTAGAACTGAAATTCTACTCCCTCACAACTGTTTTTAAACACTCTGTTAAAAAGATACTTGGATCGAGGTACAACTTCTTGCCCAAACAATTTATTAATCAACTGCAGTAAATCATGTAACTGGCAACCAGTTATTTTATGCTTTGCTGCATGGCTCATAATCATGAGCATTGCCTCAGCTTTTGTGGTAGTTCCTGTGGCAGACAAAGCAGTGTCCATGTCAGGCTGTAGGTCAATCATTGACAGGGGATCAGTGTTCTGCTTCGTGCTGCCTGTCCTATGGTCTATCTCAGACTCTGACTCTGTTCCACTGCATGCCTTTAAAAAAGCAACATCTTTGTTAAAGGTATTGTTGTGTGTAGGTCTGCTCATACACATATTCACGCAGGTTCATAGTTATATTTTTTTAAACGTACAGACCCTCCAAAACTATACATTTATAATTGAAAACTTAAAGAAGTACATGTGTACCTGAGAGAGAGGAAAAAACAATTATCAGAAAAAGCTAAACTAGTACTCACATGTGTTTCTGAAGGTCTACTTGAGCCTGGTGCAATGTCTACCTCACTACTGTACTCATCTGTCATCAGTTCAGCTGTTTTCCATTGACCATTCTGACAATAATGTTATAGTTATGTTACAATCATGACATCCGTGTTACAATCATGAAATCTATGTAACAATCATGACATCTATGTAACAGTCATGACATCTATGTTACAATTGTTACAATCATGACATCTATGTAACAATCATGAAACGGTTGTATTTTTATAAACTTATGTTAACAAAGATTAATAAATACTGTAACAAATTAGATCAAAAAGTTTTTAATGTCGAGAGAAACATTTCAGTCAAATTGGTTTTAAAACTTGTGACTAGTAGTGTACATGATAAATGTTTATTAGAACAAGCTAAACTAGTACTCACATGTGTTTCTGAAGATCTACTTGAGCCTGGTACAACGTCTACCTCACTACTGTACTCATCTGTCATCAGTTCAGATAATTTGCATATGGAGTTGAGTGTTGTTATCGTGGCTGCTTCACTTTCTGGACCATTCTGATAATAATGTTACAGTTATGTTACAATCATGACATTGCACTAACAGCAAGAGTAACTGCGAATAATTGTACTTCATCTGACTCTGTAGCTGCCTGTTTCCATGCTTATTTTTTGAATGTGTAACGTTATGGTCTTTTATAGCTTTCAATACATCAGGAAAACAGTTCACAAAACTTTCACATACCACAAATGGTGTACTCAACATTGAATGGCTGTTCTGTATGCTCTCTGTCTCACTGTTCTGTATGCTGTCTCTCTCACTCTCTCTGTTCTGTATGCTGTTTGTCTTACTCCCTGCCTCTGAGAGCATATCTATTAAAATACCATAAGCAACAAGAAAAAAACAAGCTGAAGAAATCTCATACAAATATATATAAAGGCAAGGCAAGGCAAGTTTATTTATATAGCACATTTCATACACAATGACAATTCAAAGTGCTTTACATAGAAGAAATTAAAATAATAAAAATAAATAATAATTAAAACATTAAAACATGTTAATATATCACAAATAATGTATTTTATAATATTTAAATAACCTTTTAAAAATAGGTTCTACAAAAAAATGTAATTGACAAAGATGTATGAAACTTATGACCATTATCTCTGTTTCACTGTTACTTTTATTTAACAGGTATATGTGTGAGGACTTTTATTTTGATATCCGATGAGAATCGGATATTTCTCTGGGTTTTTATTTAGCCTATTTATTTGTCAATTAAAAATCAAAAGTTATTCTTCAGTAAGTATGTCAGACTTTGCTGGATCACCTCCGTCCTATGTACTAACGTTTTTATTTACATTTTTTAACAATAAAATGTATTCAAATAATCGGGACAATCCTACTGGATAATAAGCGTGATAGTCTACGTCTACGGTACCTGTTTCATTGGCTGTTTGGCTCTCTTCCTCGTCAACATCAACACCTGGCCTGTCATATCTACACACTGTCTGGCGAGGTATCTTTGTCTTACTTTGAGGTTCCAGGTATAGCTTATATTTTTGCCTATTTCTACGCATATTTGTCCCGAAAAATAAATAATGATGAAAAAAGTGCTTGAGACGAGATGTTGATCACGCAAAAAGGGGGCGGAGCTTAGCTTGCGCGTGACAGTTCCAACTGAAATAACGGTATAATAATTTAAACTGATCTGCTCGTTCACGAACCACCCTTTTTTACTTTTTCTGTCAGGTAAGTGTCATTAATACTTTTCATTCCTGTTATTTTCGATGCAATATTTACTTTTCTGCCCTGTCCGCTATTGAGGTAGACTATAACATAGGCCCAGCGGGCCGATGGCGGCCCACCAGTGGCAAAGTTGGCGGCCCACTGGCGTTTTGCTCATCGTTATTCCAGCGGACCACCTTCCCGGTCCGCTACCGAGCCGCTGGTTCATAATAAGTGTTTTCTGGCATACCACGGTTTAGACTGTTGGTCCAGATTGGTCGTGTTGCCGATGGTGTTATATTTTGTTATATTATAATATTTTGTCCGACCGTGTCAAGCCGCTGACTTTTGCCGCCCAATGCTGGTGGACCGCCAGCCATTGTTAGCTGATAACGGGCTGTGTATGTATTTATACTTAAATGTAAAATCAACATTGCTACAGTAAGTAAGACTGCTTATTAACATACGTTGCCACGTAAGGTTAAGTCTGTTGATAGTATAAAAAAAAGTAATTAAAGGCTGACACAGACAGAGTGCAAGTAGCAAATAAGCAGCTAACGTTACCGAATTAATTTCACAGTCAATGTCTTGCCCAGTAGTATACAGTTGGTTGAGAATATGTCTTAAGTGAACGTAAACAGTTAAACAATCCGATATGTTACGTTATTCGTGCTTTAGGTCGACAGCAGCCTAATAAACATGCCATTTCATTCGTTTTATTTGACCTTTATGTCATGTTTCTTGTAATTTGGTTATTTGCATTCTAGTGAAACAGAGCAAGTAACTTAACGTTGGCTTGCAACAGAGAGTGGCTGCAAGGTAATTATTCACAAATAAAACATTTTGTATTGCTAATACAAAGTAATTTATATAAAATGTGTTTTTATTAACTGTCGTTTGTCTTGTATGTTAGCATGTTTGCCTACGTCCGTTATATCGACGACAACATCCGACAGATAGTGCCCTTGGACCACATAAAAGGCTTCTGTCCAAAAGATGTGAAAGATTTTGAAACAAAGAAAAAATATAACATTTTGTGGAAGAAATCGCCAGAGGACCAGGGGCAATACTACAAAGCACAGATATTAAAACTGGCTGGTAGGTATTTAAAGCTACACTATATATAAGTATATCAGTCAAACTATTTGTTGCACTGCTGGAATCATAGATGTGGGTATTACAGTTACTGTTACAAAAGATTCTCAAACAACCACTTAACATATTTACTGGTGGTGACAAAGAACTGTAGTTATTTTTTCTTCTATTCTTCAGAATCTGAAGAGGAATTAAAGCGCGAGCGAATCTCAATACCCCCACTCAACAGTGATGAGGAAGACTGGTCATCTACCAAAAGCTCCAAGAATCCATCTGTAAGCTATGTAGGCTAATGCATCTCTTAAGTAATACAATTGAGTGCATTATTGCTGCACATTTTTCAGCATTGGAGGTAGTTTTTTCATAAATTTATACCATAGGGATTTAAAAAATAGTCTCCATTAAAGTGTTGTAAGTCATGAACCAAACCAATCAAAGCTATGAGGTTAATCACAACATTACACACTTTGCATTTTGCTTGTTTCAGTTCTCTGAATCTGTAATTTCAGTGAAATTATCTAAATAGCATCATGGGAAATGTAGTTCCCTATCAGTCGGTCACTATGACATATGTCTGTAAATTCTGCTGTTAAAAAAATATTTTTGGTTTATTTTATAGTGTGACAAGACAAATGACCAGAAAAAAAAAAAGCCAGCAGTCCAAAGCATACAGAAACGGAAAACTTTAATGGAAATCCTAAAAGAAAAGAAAAAAGTTGTCCAGAGCAGTTACGAAACACACAATGAGTATGTCCCCTTGGATGTGCACAAGGAACTGCAAGACAAGTACTACAACATCAAAAAAAGGATGCGAGAGGAGGAGATGAGTAATGAAGAAAAAGAGAAGAAAATTAAATGTTTAAAAGAAGAGAATAGGGACACGAAAGCTGAACTGCAGCAGCTAAGGCGGTTAAACCTTCATCTCCAAGAGGAGCTCTTCCAAAACAAAAAAAGTGAGCATTTTCAAACTGGTTGGCTATTCATTTTACATGCATGTTTTTAAAGTTCTTAGAAAGAATTGGACATATTCAAATGTAAGTTATAGCCTGTGATTTTTTATTTTTTATTGCAACAAAACTATTAAAAGTGTTGCTTAATCTGATATTACAGTAACACAAAAGGAGCCACAGACCTCTTCTGCAGGCCACACTTCACTCCCACAGCAGCCAGTTCACGGTCCAGAAGAACCAGCAGAGGAGCAAACGGCTATAATACTCAAACGTGAGCATTTTCAAACTGTTTGACTATTAATTTTACATGCATGTTTTTAAAGTTCTTAGAAAGAATTGGACACATTCAAATGTAAGTTATAGGCAGTGATTGATAAAAAAAACGAATATAGTTATCATTCTTGGTGTGAATGGGCCTTTACTCTGATATTACAGTAACACAAAAGGAGCCACAGTCCTCTTCTGCAGGCCAGACTCCACTCCCACAGCAGCCAGTTCAAGGTCCAGAAGCAGAGGAGCAGAGCATAAGACACAGGGATGACAAGGTATTTCGTAGACTGTAAAACACAAACTCTACATATTCCTATCATTTTAATGCAAAGCAGGGGAGTCTTGAGAAGCCAGGTTATCTAGTTTATCCCTGTATACCCTTACAAATTTTTTTATTCAGCTGTGGTATTAGTATTCTTATTTTAAACTAGGGCTGCACGATTAATCACAATGAAACACAGTGCTCGCAAAATCGGCTGCCCGACGTCCCGGGGCTATTGTGTTTTCAAGTCGGGCTACCAAAATGCATAACCGGCCTGCCCGACGGGCTATCTGAAATAGTGTTCGCTTCAGTCTTGTTATAATCAGATTCAACGCGTCTTCATCTTCAATCCGCAGCAGCGCAGAGCAGAGCACATATCAGAAACAGGGTGTGTGTGTGTGTGTGTGTGTGTGTGTGTGTGTGTGTGTGTGTGTGTGTGTGTTCACCTGAGTCTCATTGGTCTGTCAATGTCAGAATATTTGAGATGACCAATCAAATCAAAGTAGGCAGGGTTTATATTCACAGAAGCTGCTGAGAGCGAATTTGAGCAGAGCGACTCAGTTTACGGTCAAGTGCGAGATAAGATGTTAGTAGCTAAACTAAACATTTCATATTTGACAGTTTTTTTAGGTCATAAATGTGAAACGAATGACAAAAATAATCAGACAAACGAATATACTTTTGTCGAATTTCGCCATTTTGAACTGAAAATAGGCCTATGTAACGTGACTAATAATTAGTTTACTGTCATTGTGAGGGGACATTTAACAGAGCATTAACAAATCCGTTTTCATGTTAGGCACAAGATTAATAATGAATGTGTACATATTGAGAATTAATATACAATTTGTAGCCTTCAGTAAATTAAAAAAAGTTCAGCTTTAGGAGGGGAAGAGACAGGGCAAGATGAGGAGACTGAGAGAAGAAGAAAGAGTAATGTATAAGAAGTGAGAGCAAGTATTGACACATAATCTACTGCCCGCTGACATTGTTTTAAAGCTATTTCTTATCCTTTTTTGGCCTTCAAACGTCTTGAAATGGACATATCAGAGAAATAAAAAATTTGAACTCCCTAATAACCTTAAATGTAGGACCTCTTTGATTTATAAAGCCCTGTCTACGGCCCTATATTAGGAAGAAGATCAATAATGAATGTGTACATATTGTGAATGAATTTAATAAACTTAGTTAGGCTACCTAGCTTTCTTAGTAGCTTTCAGTAAAGGAATGTGTCTGAGAAAATGATTCATAAATCAACCTATCAGTTGACCCTATGTTTACTTCACTGACAGACAAAAATGAAAAGCCTATATCAGTCAAAGCTCAGCTTTAGGAGGGGAAGAGACAGAGCAAGAGAAAAAGAAAGAGAATTGATACTTTGCACTTGACGTCACAAGTACTGTCTGGCGGGCAAGAACGTCGTTCTCCAGCAACGAAACCCAGTAAACTAATCAAGGGTCGCCAGTTTTACTATACAAAAGTTGGTGTTTTGAGGTGTAAACGACATGCCAGATAGTTGATGAGATAAGCAACCTTCACAGTATACACACGTCTGTGCCTATTACCATCAAAGGTAATTTCAACATTTGTTTGAACACAATGGGTGTATGATCATGTAATTAATCGTGTCTTTAAGTTACTGTAGTTTTGTCAATCAACACCACCAATATTTACCAGCTGGTTCGGCGAGTCAGCTGTTTGTGTTATGAATCTAAGCTAGACTAACTGTAACGTTATGTTCACACCGCCGCTGGCGAGAGCAGCAAAATTCATTGAAAATGAATGATTTCCGGGCACTTTGACGCTCTCGCCGGTGGCGGTGTGAACGTACAGTAACAGCTGTCGTCTTTTGCTAACAATAACAGAAGTGTGTGATAGGTTGTTTTGAGGTTTGCGATATCTATGATTTTCAATGAGAACCAGAGATGACCCAACAGTAGAGCTAACGTTAGATTATTTACGGAGGAATTATTACTGCTCTATTATCTTTAAAAAACTTGTCTGCTTTACACAATTTAGGAGTTATTATCTTGGAGTTAATCCTAGTCCATATGCAGCTAGCTCGCTAACAGACTTGATAGCTACTAGAAAGACCTGGAACTACAGGACTCTACGTTGGAAATACCCGTTTGTTGCCCGCCAGGTATCCATGGTAGTCACGTGACTGCAAAGTATCAATAGGAGTGTGCTGATGAGGAGAGAAAAATAATCAGCTGCCCACTTACATGGTTTTAAAGCTATTGTTATCCATTTTTTTGGCCTTTAAAACATCTTAAAATGCACATATGTAGATCAGAGAAATCAACATTTTCTCGGGGTGCCCCCGAACCCCCCTGACTAGCCTGCCTCACATTCGGGACCTCAGTGATGATAAAACCCTGCCATCTGCATGTTAATGAAACTTAATAGTGAGCATTAGACCCTAAACTAAAGTGTTACGTGTTTTTTTTGTTTGTTTTTTCATACCCTCATTGGGGGCTGAGCCACAGACACACTGATTCATGTTCCATACTGGTCACACACATTTCAGTTCAGTTAGAACCAGATGCATATTTGTTGATATTTTGTGTTTTGAAAAGGTTTTTGATTCATTGTTTTGACTCCTAACAAATTTTCTACATTAAAAATTGTCTTTTTATCTGGGCTAGTAAAATTCATTTCGGGGCTACCAAAATACGAAGAGAGCCTGCCCGAAGGGCTACCAGCGATTTTGAAATTTTGCGAGCCCTGAAACAGCACGGTAGTCATGCATTATAAATTCATAATACAATTTTTCTGGATCTCATGAAGTCATAATGTTCCTCATTTAAATAATACCCAACCACAAAATACGCAAAAAAGTACATACTTCTCCAGCCATCGTGGCCAAGAGTCAAGTCAAGAGCCACGGAGGCCAGTCCTACATGACTCCTCAAACTACCTGCATCGCCATGGCCCCCTTAGTTACCTGCTACCTATTGGTGCCAAGTAATCAGTAAAACCAATATAATGGTCGACCTCTACTTTTAAATGAGGTAAAATGGTCTTATGCATATTAATGTTTTTTTTTTTTTTTTTTTTCTTTCAGGATCTAGGACATGGAGTCCTGATACCCACAGGAAAGTGGGACATCGTGAGGAGATTAGAGGGGGACTCAAAATTCTGCAAGAGCTTAGCTGTAGTCATATGGGGTACCACAGTCCTCAAACAGAGGAGTGTTACGGGGATGAAATGTAACGCAAAACCTGAGGCTGAGGCAAAACCACCTCTGAGTCCAGAAAAGATCTCCGCTATCAAAGGTAAAACTGTCAAATTTAGCTATAATTAAATCTCAACACAAGACACTAGGGCTGTAATCTCCCAGTTGACTAGTCGATTAATTGGTAGGCTCTTGATTTTTCTAACGTAATTTTTAGTCGATTTTTAGTTAAAGACAGCTTGATCATGCCGGTTTGCACTGCACAACATCAGGAAGATCAGGCCTTACCTAACTGAGCATGCAACACAACTTCTCGTCCAGACTCTGGTCATATCTAGGCTTACTGCAATGCTCTTCTGGCTGGACTTCCATCATGTGCAATTAAACCACTACAGATGATTCAGAACGCTACCCCAGAACGCTAAAAAAAGACTAAATGTAAATGTATGCCTATTAACAACTGGCCGGGGACTACAGCTGGAAATTAGCCGTAGAGGCTAAAGCTGCTCTTTTATCAAAAGACACTGTCCACGTTATTATAAACTAATAAACTAAATAAGGAACACAGCAGTCATTTTGATGTTCCTAAATCCAAACCGCTGAAGACGCAGTGGCAGAGTTTTGTTTTCAAAGGGAATATTCCCCACGATCAACGTCAATGCTTTCATGTTTCGCGAATCATTTCTCACCAGACTGCTTTATAAACGAGGGTCAGTATATAGCTGGTTTTGCTAAGAAGCTGCTCCTGAAAAAATAATCGGTAAATCATTAGTCATGATCAGTACTTGAATTAAAAAACACAACCGGGTGTATGTCCAGCTGGAGCAACCAGCACCTGGAGCTTTGTGGTTCTGTGTGCTCTACCTCCTTAAATTGTCACTGTATAACTTCAGATTTCAGTTGTCAAGCATCATATTCTACTTAATTTCCTGTGTGGTCAGATTTAAAATGTTTTAATTACTCTGAAAAGCATCCTGGTGCTACTTTTTTTCCAGTACATCCTCGAATTATTGTCATTCCATTATCACATTGTACACAAAACACTTTGTATTTACAAATTATTTGGTAAATCATTAGTCATGATCAGTACTTGAAGTAAAAAATGTATTTATTTATTTGTGTGTGTGTGTGTGTGTGTGTGTGTGTGTGTGTGTGTGTGTGTGTTCTAAACAGAGTGTCTGTCTCAGAGGCTGGAGGAAAGGGGTCACACCTCAGAGGAAATAAATAAGCGCCTCCTAAGTGTACGGAAATACCTGGCTGAGAAGATCAGTGATATAAACAGGACAAAAACTATCACTGGTAAGTATTTAAATACCCATTTCTTAAGTAAGGGATAATGTATAGCGAGGCGATTGTTATAGCAAATACAACCCCGTCTTGAATCAGCCTGAAGGGGTTGTATTGCAATTATTACCTATTATCCAACTGCGCGAGACTTTTGTGTGCATGTGCTTGTCAAACAATGTCAAACATTTTGTTAAAGATTATAACATCTTTGAAAAAAAAAACACTGTCAGTTCTGTTTTTGAATAAAGGGTTGAAATAATATCTTTGTAGATTTATATGTTCATCATTTCATTGGGTAACTGTTGAGCAGCTTTTTTTGTTGAAAGCTTGACCACTTTCTTTGACACATCAGTTCCTACACTTCTTGAGTGCTCGAGTAGTGTTGTAAAATGGATGGTTCCGGTCCTCATGATTGGCTGAATTGCTTTATAAGCCACTGTAAAACTCTAAAACATAACAAACACCTGGGACCTCATTACATCATTAGCCCCTTTCACACATAGTCCTCACTGGTGAATTACTGTTAAGAGATCGTGTGTGAACAGGACTTTTTAAAAAATACTGGTAAATCAGTTTAGCCAAATAGCCAATTTACCTATGTATTTATTTATTTATCACTTAAATGATTTCGGTGCATCCTAGTTGAACTATCTGTTTTATAATTTAAAACCTACACCTGGAGAAGATTAAATAAAAGATGACTGTAATGCTGTAAAGTTTACAAAGATCTTGAATCTGCTCAAAGTACGCCCAAAGATGTTGGATGAATATATATAAATATATAATGTATGAATAATCTTATGTACTGGTAATGTGGTTTAAGAGGTACATTGTCCTAATGAATTCTCCTTCTTGTTGCAGGTCTCAGTCAGCCCAAGTGAAGACACACAATGTGTTAATGTAAAAAAACTGAATTAAGTAATAAAAATGTAATATTAATATTTTGTGTCAGATGTTTATTTCCAGCTGGGTTGAGTAAAAAAGCAGGTCTTAATACTGTATATAGTTTGTATTTCGGGTGCATGTTCTTTTTGCAAAACAAAACCTGAGCTGTAAGCTATTGAAAAGTTGGTGTGAAGTTTATATCAATTGTGTATAATAGTAGTTATAATTCAAATTAATTTATTAAAAACTATAGTTAATGTCCTAATTATTAACAGCTAAAAGCATCAAACCTACAAATCTTAACCAATACACAACTGTAATGGAAACCATTAAATATGTGCAATTCAAGACCAATACAAATTTGTAATGAAACCATCAGAACCAATACAAAAACTGTAATGGAAACCATTAAATATGTGCAATTCAAGACCAATACAAATTTTTAATGAAACCATCAGAACCAATACAAAAACTGTAATGGAAACCATTAAATATGTGCAATTCAAGACCAATACAAATTTGTAATGAAACCATCAGAACCAATACAAAAACTGTAATGGAAACCATTAAATATGTGCAATTCAAGACCAATACAAATTTGTAATGAAACCATCAGAACCAATACAAAAACTGTAATGGAAACCATTAAAATACAAATCATGACCAATACAAATTTGTAATGGAAACCCTTAAAACCAATAAATCCTAATGGAATATGGCCCAAAACACACTACGTAATGGACTCCACTTGGTAATGGTTTTAATGGTTAACGGCTGATGGTTTGTAATGGTTTTGTAGTGGAAACCATTAGCAATTCTGTAATGGTTTCTATTGTTTTTTTCAGCAGGGCCGTCCGTGCTCGTTTTCAAACGTGGAATAACACAATATGTATCATCTTAAATCTTAGAATCTCAGCTTTTCAAAGCATCTAACCACTTCGATCAACTCAACGAGTGCTGACTAGTCTCTCTAAACCGGAGTGTACCGCCAACGGGCGCCACCTAGCTGCGAAAATATTCATTATCATATTTTTCAAAAATATTGCCTTGATTCAAACAAATTTGGTGTCATTTGAAAGCTTGAGTCTGAACTTTACAGTGAATGTAGCCAATTTGAAAAACTCCTAAGTATTGTATTCAATAACAGAATTCAGCCTTGATCAATGTCAGCTTCACCTGGGTCAAATGATTTCACTTCCTCTGAGTCATACCCTTAAAGGTGTATTTCACACATTTTATGTAGAGTTTTATGTAAACGTGACTGACAGAAACCATGGGGACAGTTGTAAAATAGTATTTATTTGTAGAATTGTTATATAATTTGTATATATATATTTTTTTTCTTGTTTTTGATCAATTGATGTGAACGATAA
Source organism: Scardinius erythrophthalmus (assembly GCF_964197995.2). Lineage (NCBI taxonomy): Eukaryota > Metazoa > Chordata > Actinopteri > Cypriniformes > Leuciscidae > Scardinius > Scardinius erythrophthalmus. Next base: position 34,736,262 of record NC_138224.1, read on the forward strand.
CAGCTTAAACTTATGTTTTTTTTAAATAACACTTTCTAGCATAACAAAACTATGAAAGTTGTAGCTCCAATTTGGCTAAGGACAGGATTTGTATTTTTTTTTAATTGTTTTTAATAAAATAAAAAAAAATCTGAGAACCTAATGAATGACATATTCCTTTATTGAACAACTCACAGAAATCAACCATGAGCCAGTTTTAGAAAATTTTGGATGAAATAATTCAAGGACAGATAATGTATTATAAAAATCTTTATATCTAATGTAGAGTAATGTTAGTCTGATTCACTAATGTAATGTCATTTTTTTTCTCTAGCACAAATCTGCAAGCTGCCCGGCTTATTCAGGAGGCTGTTCAGCTGTTACTCAATGAACAAACACCCAGATGCTCAAGTTCAGCTGCTGAACAAGCACCCAGAAGCTCAAGCTCTGCTGCACCAGCTGAGCATCATTCAAGTGAGGGAAACACAGGCCAAATAAGGTCTATTTCCTCTCCTCTGCCTATGAGAATGATTGAGTCTCATCAATTGGGAAATTCCCTCAATTTCCCTCAGCCATCAACCTCCAGATCTGATTTTGTACAAACTAATCTTTCACGACTCTTTCAGCCTTATAGACAGCCAGCAGCAAGGCGGCCCACTCAGACCCGCAGATTATACGAAACCCCATGGTCCCATTATTTTTTTTGTCTTGCTGACCCCAAGACTGAAATGGCACCTTCAACAGAAGAGCGCATTTTTTTGCAACATGGTGGTCTTGGAAAACAAAAAGTCACTTTTCCCAATAACAACAGTTCGTCATACACTGAACTTTGTGAACAACTGTTCAGTTGTTATCCTTTGCTTAGACAGGCAGGAGGATTTAAAATAATGAGATGTGGAAGGAGCCGGGCATTGACACAAATACCAGTGCCAAATTCTGGCTACAGTGTGAAGTACCTTAGAACCGAAAGTAGCCTCAACAAGGCTTTGGCATATATTGTGCCACTGCAGCAAGCTCTTATAGAACCAGAAGAGCCAGAAGAAAAGGTAGGCTGTGTTACACCATTTCTTGTGAAATTGCACTTTATGCTATAAAATGTGAAAACAAAGCAAATATGATTTGTCTTATGAAGGAGGAGGAAGCTGCTGAGATGTGCAGGTTGTGTCAAGAACTTGTAGCTGTTCACAAACTCGAACAACATATCAACAGTTGTTCAGGGTATGTTTTAGCAAAGTATGGCAAGCCATATTAGCTTAAATTGTACCCAGCGTTACTCATCGTAATTGCATTTTTACTAGTAAGAATTAAATTAGAGAGCTCTACAATTGAATTGTTACTAGTAAGAATTACAGTTAGAGAGCTCTCTAATTGAATTTTTACTATTAAAAAAACGAATTAAAGATATGTATAATTGCAGAGCTCTGTAATTGAATTAAAGAGCTCTGCAATTGCATTCTTACTAGTAACAACTGAATTAGAGAGCTCTCTAATTGGAATTCTTATTAGTAACAATTCAATTGTACAGCTCCATAATTAAAAATGAATGGAAGTCAATGGAGACATATGACTAGTAAAAATTTATTTGTAGAGCTCTCTAATTCAATTCTTACTAGTAAAAATGCAATTACGACGAGTAACGCTGGGTACAATTTAAGCTAAAATGGCTTGCCATAAGCAAAGTTTGAAAGTTTTGACATTTTGAGTTCTTTGCCATAGCAACAAGTTTAATTATTGATTTAGGACTTGCGGCACTGCAGTTGACCTCACTGAAGATCAAGATGGAAAAGACTCTTCAGTGTCTGACACTGCAGATGAGTAAGTAGTCAATAGCAATATTTCAAATAAATGCATTCTTGCGGTTCCTTTTTTGTTAGACATATGAGGTCTCATTTATAAAACAAGAAGGATATTACTTGGTTGAAAATAGCTCTTTCAAATGTTTTCGCAATGAATGGTAGGAGAGAGACAGGTCTGTAATTCTCTACAAATGATGTGTTTAGTGTTGGTTTTGTAAGCAGTGGAGTTACCCGAGTTACCCGAGCCTGCTGGAATGCTGTGGGGAAAGTTCCAGTCTGGAGGGATGAGTTGATGATGTGTGTGAGTGCTGGGAGAAGTGTGGGAGAGATGGCTTGTAGAAGTTGAATGTCTTGAAGAGTGATCGTGTGTTGGAGGAGCTGTTGATCTAGTTGTGGAAGTATAAGGATTTTGCAGCATGAACATCCACAGAAAAGGAAGAGAGGAGAGATTTATACATACTCAGGTCAGATGTGTCTCTTGATTTGCGCCATTTCCTCTCCGCTGCCCTGAGTTCGGTCCGGTGTTCCCGAAGAACCTCAGATAACCAGGGGTTAGAGGGAGTAGCGCGTGCAGGCCTGGAGGATAGAGGGCAGATATTGTCTGAAGTTAGAGTGGAGCATAAGGTATCCGTTGCGGCATTCACATCCAGAGATGAGAATTGCGAGGATGATGACGACACAGCAGAGGAAAGATGGGAGGGAGTGCAGGTTTCGTCTGAAAGTGACTGGGGGGGTTGGTGGTGCAGGGGTAGAGAGATGTTAGGGTTGCAAAGGGGTGGAAAATTTCCGGTAATTTCTGGAAAGTTTCCGGTAAATTTCCATGGGAAGTTAAGCTGGGGAATTTTGGAAATATTCATTACCACGGCAACCGCTTGCGCGTCCACTCTGAAAGTAACTGTACACATAAGAGACGGATAAATACATTATTTAAGGTTATTTCTATTCGTTAGAATATTGATATATGAACTTGTTGTCAAGTAAGCCCCGTTGCGAGCATGTGCGTCTCTCTAAACTTTCAATGTGCTGCACTGCTCTACTTGACTTCTGCACCTCCCCCCCCCCAGAAAATATCACGTTAATTTTGAAAACGTAATTCCTTTTGTGGATCCTCTTGGTCATTCTTCATGTTTCTTTGACAAATATCAGTGTCTCAGTCTCATGCACGCTGCACGTGAGTTAACCACGCCTACTTATTTACGTGTCGCGGTATACACGGAATAAAAAAATCTGTTACGGTTGACATTTTCTTCCGCGGTAACGATATATACCGTCATACCGCCCAGCCCTACTTATGTGGTAAATAAAGTTATGCTAGCTTATTTAGCATCTAACTTATCAGCTTGCTATCTACTAGATGAATACATTTTGTATGTGATATTTGCAATTTAAACATTTAATAAATATATTTCCCCATAATATCATCAAAACTTACTTCACTTTGTTTAGTCCACAGGCTCAAATGTGTGCCTTCAATAGTCTTGTGCTTTGGGCTTCTGTACATGTGATGGAGGCATGCACAGTGCCAGTAGGGGGTGTGGTCTCAATAGCCATGCAGTAAGCAGTGCACTATGTGCATGTGATTGAGGAATGGCATGGATTTTCAAGTGTATTTGAATGGCATCTTTTTGTTTTAGTCCAGATTATGCTAAAATATACTTTCCTCAACTATATTTAAGTTCCCTATGAAGAGCCAATCTTCAAATTTGAAAATTCCCAGTTTATTCCCGTTTATTCCCATAAATTCCTGTTAATTCCCTTAAATTCCCATTAATTCCCATGGAAAGTTTCCATCTTTGAAAATTCCCAGAATTTTGCAACCCTAAGAGATGTAGACTGAAAGTAATGAGGAAATGATCTGAAACATGGAGAGGTCTTACCAGGATGTTGTCTGTGATGCAGTTGCGTGTGTAAACCAGGTCCAGTTGGTTGCCTGATTTGTGAGTACCTGTGGTGATGAGCCGTTTGAGATCGAAAGAGGCTAGGAGAGAGATGAAGTCTGTTGCATACGGCTTTTCGAGATGGATGTTGAAGTCACCAAAGACTAGAAGTGGGGTGCCGTCCTCAGGGAAAGAGGACAGCAGCACATCCAGCTCCTCCACGAAGTTACCCAGCTGACCTGGGGGGCGATAAATGACTACAATATGGATCGTATTGGGAGTTGTAAGTGTAATAGCATGATATTCAGCGCGCACACTACAGTGCTTTCACCACTTGAATGAGGACAGCTGTTTCGGCCCAGTAATTAAAGCAATAAACGCGAGAATGGGCCAAATCAGTGCAATAAAACTGCAATAATTTTCACCCGCTGTTGTTAAAGTCGAAACGTGTCTAAATAAAATAAAACTAGACAGGTGAAAATGAAAAGTAAGCAGAGATTCTAAGATAGGCTTACCTCGAGTCAAATGGAACACTGAATAACGGCAGAAAGGGGTATTTCAGAAGAAAGTAACTACTAGCATTACAAATGTTTTGTAAAATTACAAATAAGTTTGTTTTTTATAAATCACAACTTATGCGTCGGAAGTGGCGTACGCCTCTTTCAGGGCCTGTTTTGTGCGTACGCAATGGTTATATATGAGGCCCCTGGGCTCACAAACCTAAGTCACGCTTTTAAAGGAATTTTTCCCTCTGAAATAAATGATTCAACATGTTTACACAGACATGACCTGGAGACATTTTTAGAAGATTGTGACGCATGTCCTCAGGCAACATCACTACAAGCTGTGAGTGTAAACTAAAATGCATTATGGTGGCATTATTCTAAAGAGTTTAAAGAAACAGTGTGAATTGAGAAATATTTATTCAAGTAGATGTTTCATTTTAACAAATAATAATTAATATTGGCTTTGTAGTTATGTGGTGATGATGGTTACTGTTTATTTATAGGTACAAGTTCAGACACCATCACATGAGGCTGGACCAAATACAGGGTGTTCGTATACACCACTGGGGTTTGTTGTTTCTTCTGTTTAAACTAAAAACGAATTAACAACTTCTTTCCTTCTTTCCTATGTGATTACCTTTGCATGCAAGAGATAAATATATTCTCAACCTAATGAACCCTTTCTTAAAATAAAATAAAACATATATATACCTGAATATACGTGTATATATATTGTATTTGTAGTAGTATTGCAATATGCTTTTATGTATTTGTTTTCACTTATTTCTTATAGTGACATATTGCTCGATAGCGATTCAGAGGAAGATTTAGAGATGCTATCATCTCCTACCCGGCCTTATAGTCCAGCTCATGTGAGTGAATCATCATTATGCACTTTTGTCAGCAGGCAGTCTTTTATATGTTATACCTGATATTTGTCTTGTTCTTTTTTTATTAAGGATGAGGATGACCCAGCTGAGGTTTTAAAAAACTTCAAAAATACAAACATTTCTTCGGAAACTTCTTTAACAGTGGTGGTTAGAAGAAAGCGTGTGCTGCAAAGTGCCCTCACTGCCCTTGGCAAAACATACTTTGCATGGCACAGACGACCACAGGTTGAATTTGTGGGTGAGCTTGCTGAAGATCATGGTGGTCCCACAAGAGAGTTTTTCAGGTGAGTTCGCATTGGTCAGACGTTGACCTTTATGTCCACTTAAGTTAAAATTAGATGTTTTTATTTTATTAAAGGTGAACTAAGTAACTTTTTTACCTTAAAGGAATACTCCACCGTGTTTTCATATTAAACTATGTTTTTCCCTTAACTAAGACGAGTTGATACATACCTCTCTCGTCTCAGTGTGTGCACTCAATCGCTCAGGCGCGCGGTGACACTTTGAAAGCCCAGTTCATTCAATATGTAAGCACTTCGTCTTGGCGGAGTAATATCTTCACTCGTGAAAAATCCTCTCACCGGCCCCCGCTCCCTCTAGTGAAGATATTACTGCGCCAAGACGAAGTGCTTACAAGCACTTGCAATGGTATTCCGCCATACAATATAGTTATCCATTTTACACGCTTAGAAAAGCGCAACGTTTTGTTTTGTGTCACCGTCCTAGGTCGAGTTACACTACGCGAGTAACTGTATTTAAATAGGGAAAACGTGGAGGTGTTTGGTTGTTTCTCTGCTTGGCCCATATTGAATGAACTGGGCTTTCAAAGTGTCACCGCGCGCCTGAGCGATTAAGTGCACGCACTGTCTCGTCTTAGTTAAAGGGAAAAACATAGTTTAATATGAAAACACGGTGGAGTATTCCTTTAACTGAACAGCTTCGGAGTTATATGGCTTATTTTGGGTTGAATAGTGGTCGTTTTGCACCCCCCTGGTGCCTGTGAGCGGAAAAACTGCACTTGCAACTTTGAGCTGGTGTGATGAAGTATCCGGTCACTCTATAGCAGGGGTGGGCAAACTACGGCCCGCGGGCCACATGCGGCCCGTTAGGCTGTTTAATCCGGCCCGCCGAGTATTTAAAAAAATTGTCTTAAGATCGCATTAATTTTGCCTTTTTTCTTGCAATACTTTGCGTTATATATTTATATATATATATATATATTGCGTTGCATATATTTGACAATCGGAATATCAGATATTGCATGCCATAGCTAACAAATGTAAAAAAGGAAAAATGACATAAAAGCAGATCATCATTCATTCAGCGCTGTTGTGGCTGCGGTGTGTCACGTAACAAGCAATGACGCGTCACCATGGAAACCAAACAGACAGCGCCTTAAGCGCATAGACTTGTTGCACGTTAATGTTTTTTCCTTTTTTGGAAACTCAATGAGAAAAAAAATGTTTGGTAACCGCTTGCACACCTTAGTTTTTCCTTTGATTTGTCTGCTATTTAGTTTCTTTGCTCCTCTGGATTTGTGGATGTATCCTGCCCGATTCCGTTTACCGACCTATCGTCCGGCTTTTGACTTCGCTCCCCTGTCTGCCATACAGAACCCGTTTTTTTTTTTTTTTCATTAAATGTTCTGATCTCCCTTTGCCTTTTATGTTTTATTTTATTATTCTTAAAATAAATTTGTATATTCGTTTATTTCCACAAATGTATGACTTTTGGAAGTGCAAATTGCCATTCAGTTTTAATAAAGTTGAATTAACGTAACCTGTAATTTTTACTCTTCTAAGTGTACACTTGCAGATGTTTTGTTTCTAATTTACTGTTAGGCCATTAAATAATAATAAGGATAAACAATATTTAAAAAGTATAGGCTATAATTATCTAACATCTTTAAAAATTAACATCAAAACATAACATACTAAATGGGGGATATCTACCATAAAAAAAATTGTCAGAATGTCGTCTCTCAGTTGTTGAATTTCGCACAGACATTGCCACAACATTGTCTGTTTGCTCAGCCCGATCTTATGAAAGTGCGAATACCACGAATTGTATTTGTAGTGCATAATATGTTTTCGCGTGCATATGATATGCACTTTATGGCGTGAAATAGGCAAGCACTCCACACCCCTAATCCTAACCAAGGGGTTTACAGTGTGTAGCATGCACGGAAAAAAAACAAACAAAAAAAAACAAAAAAAACAAGATTTTTGGGCCGGCTACTGCTACTGGGCCGGCCCTCTGTCAAATTTTTAAAACCCAGTGTGGCCCTTGAGCCAAAAAGTTTGCCCACCCCTGCTCTATAGTGATGGGTCATGGTTTATCTGGGCAATAACTTTATTCTAGAGCTGCTGTAAAGCCAAAACAATCTCTGTTACTTTAATCTCCTATTATCTCTGTAAAGCTGCTTTGATACAATCTATATTGTTAAAAGCGATATATAAATTAAGGTGACTTGACTTGACCGTAGTTAATGTTAAACAAGTAATAAAAACTCAGTGAGTGTTTAAGCGCAATTTTCTGACGTCATGGGATCACAACACTAAGAGATAGTAAATCTTTTCCGGGATTTTTTTTGTGCGTTCCCGAGATTAGACCTTCCTTAACATAATGCCGAAAACCCGAAGTCTGGTTGAGGAGTAGATAGAAGTACAAGATTGGTGCGCACAGACAGAACAGAAATCATGAGTTAACAATCGCAATTTTGTCCGGTGGAAAATTGCGCTAAAAATTTTATTTTATTATAAAGTTTTAATACTTCATAGAAATCCAAACTATTATGCTTAAAGAGGGCCAGGAATTTATGTATATCTCAGGCTATAGCATTGTAAATCCTGTCACCATCAAATGCCTACTTTGTGCATTTGAAAATGAAACCGATTTCTGATGGGTTTTTTGTTGTTGTTTTGTTTTTATCTTTAACACTGTACAGGGTGTAAGAGAATTGTTAACTTATGTAGTTGTTTGATTATTACTCAAAACTATTTCTTTAATTTGTTATAGGCTTTTGATGAAGGACGTCCGATCATCCTTAGGAGTTTTTGAGGGACAGGAAGGAAACCTCTTTTTTACATATGACCAGTCATCTTTAGAGCAGGGCAGGTACTATACAGCGGGGAAACTGACTGCCTGGTCTCTGATTCATGGAGGACCAGGCCTTAAAGCACTGGACCCAGCATTGTATTTGCTAATGTGCGGTCAAGATGCAGATGTAGAGAACTTCCAGTTTGAGGTGTTGCCAGACAGGGAGGTGCAGGAAAATGTCCTAAAGGTATTTACCATTTGGTTAAAGTCCCCCTGTAGTCAATAATCTTATCCTTTAAAGGAACACACCGACTTTTTGGGACTTTAGCTTATTCACCGTATTCCCCAGAGTTAGATAAGTCCATACATACCCTTTTCATCTCCGTGCGTGCCGTAACTCTGTCTGACGCACCCACCGCTAGCCTAGCTTAGCACAAAGACTGGAGGTAAAAAGCTCTAGCTAGCATACTGCTCCCAATAAGTGACAAAATAACACCAACATTTTCCTATTTACATGTTGTGATTTGTATAGTCACAGCGTATACAAATAACAAGGTCACATGAGACACAGCCATCTTCTAACTGTATACATACTGGGAACTATATTCTCAGAAGGCGAAGCACTGCTACTTGGGCAGAGTGATTTGTTCGCAGCACCCTGTCTTTTTTCACTACAGTTTTAAAGAGAAAATAGTCAGCAATGGTGTTGACTTAGTGCATGGTTTGTCTTAAAGCCTATTGAAAAGCACCACATATTTAAATAAACAACTTGATTTTCACCACAGGAGGACTTTAACATATTCCAAAAATTCAAGTAGATCAGTATAAATCGTTTAAAAAAAGTAATACACGTTTTAAAATACTATTTCTCTGTTTGGAGTATCTGCCTTGAACAAATTCTTCTCATTTATTACAAAAGATTAAGCAGTGCAACACCGAAGATGATTTGGTGAAGCTTAAACAAGATCTTGGGGAATGGATCGCTGAATGTGGAGTGCCACAGATATACAGTGCTAACCTTGAAAGCCTTCCCCAAATTTATGGCCGGATTGTGAAGCACTTCATTTTCCACAGGTATTATTACCAATTACATAGTTTAAATGTCATGTTTTTTTTAAGACAATGAAACACGCAGTGACACAACTTTTCTTCCCTGTTGTGGGGTAGGCTAAATCCAGGTGAAACAGGCTGTTGAAAAAAAAAAAAAACTTTTCTCTTTTGAGTGGAAATTACCGAGGAAACATTTTTACATTGCTGTTTTACCAGTCTACAGAAATTCCATTAAATTAATTCCATGAAAAATAATGTTAAATAAGCTTTTATAATAAGCTTATTACCGTAGCTTAGAGAGGGAACATTGGCATTCAAGCTTTCAGTTAAAATGTTAGTGATGTGAACTTATGATAAGCTGTCTGCTTTTTGCATGTTTTGTCTTATGTATTAATCACGTTTTAGATCATCGAACATGATAACACAATTTAAACAAGGGCTCAACTCTTGTGGTCAACTGTGGGAGACGGTGGAAAGGCACTGGAATGCCTTCAGGCCACTATTCACCCACAAAGAGGGACAACTCACAAGGTTGTCATTCAGATCTCTTTTTAAAGTTGTCTGGAGTGAGGAGGGTTCCAACAGGCGGGAAGCGGAGGAGGACACAATGTTCTCTTGGGAGTGTCTTCTCAGTTCAATTGAAGGTACTTTTACAAGACATAGTTTTGAACTAATTTCAAGGATACTTCCATCAACAAAATAAAAATTCTGTTGTCATTTACTCACTGTCATGTTCCAAATGCTCTACAAAATGTGAATGCACGTTTGAGCTTGTATAAAGCATGAGATAATTTTGATTGAATGAATGAACGTTGATGAATGAATGTTTTATGGGTTTGGAAAATACATGACTGAATAAATAATGACAGAATGTGCATTTTTGGTGAACTATCCGTTTTACAAATGCAATTTTCTTATTAATGAACAAACAAGCAAGCCTTAAAATATTATAATTTAGCACATTTAAATGTAATTTATAGAGATTAAATTGTTTGCTTGTTTGTGTACAATCTGGGGTTCCAACTTGTAAACATTAGGATTTACTTATTTTCAGGGACTGTAGGCTACATTCTCAATGTTTGTCAGATCATGAAGTATTCCTGCACTATGGCATAACATTACAAATAATAGGCAATAAATGTGACATTTTTTTGTGCTTAGGCCTAATTAACATTTAGTATATTAAGGGGGGGGGGGGTGAAATTCTAATTTTCACTCAATCTCCTGTTAATCTTGAGTACCTATAGAGTAGTACTGCATCCTTAATATCTCCAAAAAGTATTTAGTTTAATTGTATTTATTTTATAAAAGACAGATAGGCTGTACCGAGTATTTCCGGGAAAAAATCGAGCAGCTGGAGGCGGGCCGTGTGCTATACTGTCTATGGCCGTGTGGGCAAAGCTAACGCTGTGAGCTAACGCGCCACACTAACAACACAGAGACAGAGACATTTGAAGCAGATAACAGTTTTACTCACCGGTTCCAATCACGACCGCGAACCTTTATCATTGCGACTGCTCGGTGATTAGACGATCTGCAAATCCGTCGATCTGGGCTTTGTTTATAAAACCATCTCGAAATGCAGGGAACAAAGTCTTACACAGCTCCGTTGATGCTCTGAAAAAACAAACTCCATCCACTGGTCCGTTAACGCTGGGTTCTTTGGGAATATGTGCATGGTTGTCTGCCCTGGCAACCAAAAACACACTTCTTTAGTGACATTGACTTCCAAAACCCAAGCAGAGGAGCGCTTTGATGATGCTTTCGCTATCTTCTCTCTCTCTGTCTACGAGTGCGCGCGCGCCTGCGCAGAAGTGCCCTTAGGACCCGCCCTATCTTACGTGAGACAGACCCCAGAGAATGAAAAAAACTTTCCGAAACTTGTGACAAACCGGAAGGACAATTTTTGGCACAGAAATACTCCTTCAAACGTACAATTTATTTTTTAAAAACTTTGTCCATGTTTAGCATGGAAATCCAACTCTTTAACAGTGTAAAAAACTCAGTATGCATGAAATAGCATTTCACCCCCCCTTTAATAGATTACACTTGGATAGGAACTACTGAGCAATTAAACTGTATTTTTGTGATGTAACTTGTAATGTACAGAAAAACGAGTGCAGCTGACCTTCGAAGACCTCCTTACGTTTGTTACTGGAGCAGATGCTGTGCCACCCCTTGGATTTCCACAGCAGCCTGAAATTCAATTCTATGACCAAGAGGGTGAATTGAAACGGTTTCCCTATGCCTCTACTTGCTCTACAGTGTTTTACCTACCTAGAGGTAGTTCTTCTGAGGATGACCTTCTTGAAATAGTTATAGAGGCAGTTCATGGGTCGGCTGGTTTTGGCAAAATTTAATATGAACCTGTGATATTCTATATGTAATACATTCCCAATTTTCTCTGTTCATCCTCAGTCTAAGTTTGTTACAATGAGACAAATTTAACAGTTTTGAATTTTCTCATCTTGAGAACCGTTGAAAAATATGAACCTGTGTAAAAAAAAAAAAATGTATGTAATTACCAAATTTCTCTGTTCATCCTCAGTCTTAGTTGTTACAAGACAAATTAAACAGTTATGAAGTTTCTCATCAAATGCAGATTAATCTTGAGAACCATTGAAAAATATGAACCTGTGTTAAAAAAAAAACAATTGTATGTAATGCATTGCTAAATTTCTCTGTTCATCCTTAAAGTCTCAATAAGGAAAGTTTAACATTTATGAAGTTTCTCAATAAATTGATTAATCTTGCCATTATTCTGGTATTACTTGCTCTTTGGTGACGTCAGAGTCAGCCACACTCTCAGCACCAGACATACCAATCTCTATCTTTTTTGTCTTCTTTTTGAATGTTATGAAAAATATTATAGTGGAGTTTTTATTTTGATATTCAAGCAATTTTATATTTGAGCAAATTGAGAACAAAAATAATTAATGTTGGTGATTATCTTATTCACTGCCGGTGAATATATGAACCAATCTATGACGACTTCCTTTTTTGCAACGCACCGTCACGGCCTAACTGACGCTGGAAATTCAAATTAACTTACCACAGACAGTTAAAGGAAATTATCATTATGCTGCTATTTTGAGAACCTGCTCTCGTGGTGTATTTTGTGTTTTTTTTGTAAGGCTGACCTATCATGTATTTCGCGTGACAATTTCCTGCATCATGTCTGAACGGTAAGAGAGCTGTTAGGGTAACTTAACGTTAACTTTATCGAATTAGCAGCCAGCTAACGTTACCTATTTTACTGCAATTTGGACCTTTTACTTTTCTTGCTTTCCTAATTGAATAAAGTGTTATCTCTGATCATTTCGGATAGCTGTATGCAATGTTACTAACTAAGCTAACAAACAAAAAAAATAATAACAACGAGTTCTGTTTAATTTCACAATTTCTGTTATACTAGTAAGTTATATGAAACATTTAAGTTAAAATACATGAATTGACGTTATAACGTAGTTCAAACGACTCATATAATAAAGTGTCTGATTTGTAACCAGGGACTAAAGCGATTAACGTTACCCATAAAAACTGGAGGATTGTATAAAATTATCAATGATGCAAACAATTTTGATGTAAAGCTGCTCTAAAAATAGTGTTGTCTGCAGCCTCAATTTCGGAATACAGGTTTGTGAATGTCTTCAAATGCAAATGTCAACTTCAGATTTTCATTTCACAGGGTTTTACATTGGAGCTGAATGTGAATTTTAGTTATATTTGGAGCTATGAATGTGAACACCCTAACCCTAAGTACAAATATGTAACAAATTTAAAAAATGAAATCATCTCTAGTTTTGCTTCTCACGTTAGATATCAGGCATCTGTTATTCAGCTATTCCGCTATTATATTTGTATTTTTTTTTACATTTGCTGTTTACTTTACTGTAGGACTGGACTGTCTCAAGACGTTGCTGCCCACATTGCAGAATTCCTCATGTCTTTAGGGCAGAAAGTGTCAAGCCCTGTTTCAGAAGATGATGTTGATAGTGTACTGTACCAAATAGAGAATGTGATCAGTCTACTTGGAAAATGTTCTGACCGTTCATCATTTGGAAACTTGGACAATATTTTGGAGAAGTTACAGGAGGCTTACGAGCTACTTGCATCAACAAGGGATACAACATGTCATGGTTACAAAGCTCCAGTTCTTAAACAAAGTGGTGAGAAGGGACGACCTGCCTTTAACATCACCATGGATCAGCTTGAATACCTCCTTGAGCTAGACTTTACTGTTCCTGAGATATCCCGTCTGTTACATGTGAGTGTAAGCACTGTGAAGAGAAGATTGAAGGAATATGGGCTTTCTGTGAAGCAAACATACAGCCAGATTTCTGCTGAAGACTTGAGAAAAGTTGTTAGCGACTTCATTCAACGGTGTCCAAATTCAGGATATGCCATGGTCTCTGGATATCTTAAGAGTACAGGCATAAAGTAAGTAAGAGATTCTCTGGTGTGTGTTTTTAGCTTTGATATATTGTACTAAATATATTTGGATAGTGTAGTTCTTTGTCCTTACAGCCATTATCATTATGCTCACAAGTTATTAACATTTCCTAATGAATTAAGGCCAATTCACACCGCACAGACAGATGCTAACAAACAAGTTGACTGTTGGATTTAAAATTTTATGAAACATAACTGTCATGTTTACACTGCCCCAACAAACTTCGAGTCAGAGATAGTGAAGTCTGACTGTGGGGAAATAATGGATGATCCTGTAACCAGAATCAAAATATTACTGTTACTAATGTTGAGTTAAACGAAAGAGGCTGTGGGTTTCAGCACCTTCAGATGATGACAAAAATCATTCAAAGGCAAAATACAAATTTCAGAGATGCCATTTCACCTGGTGAACAACACCTAATGATGATTACTCTTCGCTTCTTGGTAACAGGTAATAGGCTATGTTATGAAGTGTAAGTGTAATGATGTCTTACAAACCATAAGAGCAAACTAAAGGTGACGGAGAAACTATTCAAGTACTTATTCAATAATTCAAGTTAAATGGATAGTTAACCAAAAAATTTAAATTGAGTGTGATTTACTCACACTGAAGTCATCCTAGGTGTATATGATATTCTTCTTTCAGACACATACAATCAGAGTTATATTTAAAAAAAAATGTCCTGTCTCTTCCTAGGATGATAATGGCAGTGAATGGCTGGATGACTTAGGAAGTCCATTAAAGTGCATCTATTCCAATGTTATGAGTGTTCACATGTTAACTTTGATAGACCAAAAACATTTTTTTTTAACTTTCTCCCTTGAATTTGAAGTGCTGATGGTAACAGTTGTCCTCTACACTCTTATATAGAGTTACACGAGCTACAGTTCGAGAAACCCTAAAGGCTGTGGATCCAGTGGGCACACTACTGCGTGGATTGCACCTTAATTTTGTCCATAGAAGGGTATATTCAGTTCCATCACCTTTGTCTCTTTGGCACATTGATGGAAACCACAGGCTGATCAAGTAAGTAGACATTTTTACTAAATAAATCATTTCAACTGCGTGTTTATAGTAATTTACAGTCCCTTTGAACTTTGAATTTGGTGCCAGACATGTATATTTCATAATTGTACATAAAAAGTATGCTCAACAGCTAAAATCTGTGTTTCCAATAAGGTGGCGCATCGTAATACATGGGGGCATAGATGGATTCAGCCGGAAAATTATGTATTTGAAGGCTTCCACCAACAACCAGGCCGCAACAGTTTTGGAGTCCTTTTTGGAGGCTGTTGAGCAGTTTGGTTTGCCAAGTAGAGTGAGGAGTGACAAGGGCGGTGAGAATGTTGATGTGGTGAGATATATGTTGGAGCATCCTCTTCGTGGACCAGGTAACTTGCATTTTGCCACACTCAATTTATACCGCCTCCCTGATTAATAACTGGTTCTATATGCTTTTGTTAGGATGTGTTGTGCTGCTAGTGTCTGATGTAGACGGGTGTAAAACCTGCCAGTTTACACCAGTCCGACTAGATGAGATGATCTGTTGCTTTGATAGCAACTTCTCTTTACGTCATTGCTTCTGTTATTTGTCTGCAGCACAGCTGTGACTTTCAATGAATGTAGCTTCATACAGACACAATATCAAAAACTGATATTGTTAAACTAAAGACACATTTTAGATAAATTCTGCATTTTTTGTTCTTGTTTGCTATTGGATTAATTAATAAAGAAATATTCTTGTTTTTTCATTGGCTGGTGTTTCTGATAGGCTCCCTAATAGCTTGTTTGCATATGACGTCACAATATACTCTCCAACTGTCTCTTTTTGCCTTCTTTACTACTTAACTAACTTGAGCTTGGGCCTTTTTGTATTCTATTAATCTCTGGAAGTTAAGATTATTCTTCAGCAATTTAAATGCCTTATTTCTTACTTTTTCTTCTTCGTCTTCTTCTTCTTCTTCTTCTTTATTGCTTTTTACGGCGGATCGCAGACAAATATGTGCATTACCGCCACCTATCTTGGAAATGGACCATTGACACTTCCTATACTATAACCTCTCAACCAACATAAATTCCCCTTATTTACCCGCACAGAGGCTTCATAGAGTTTTATCCGGCGCTGCGTGTTCAGCTCCTCCGTCCACTCTCAAACAAACAAACAAAAAAACTAGGCTAATTTAAATACGCTTATTTAACCCAGTATTTCCCAAATATTCTACCATTAAATTTATTATACTCCTATCTGACTTTAATACATTTTGAATTGTAAAATTAACTCCTATATTATTTAATTCCTCCTTCAACTCTTTCCTTTCAACATTATATCTCCTACAGTGCATTGCTACATGCTCAACTGTTTCACTAACTTCACATGCCTCACATAAACCTGTTGGACTCTTACCTATTAAATGCAATGTACTATTCAATCTTGTATGCCCCAATCTTAATCTTGTAATCATATTCTCCTCATACTTACTCCTACCTGATATTCTTCCTTTACCTACTATTGGCTGTATTTGATGTATATGTCTACATTTTATTTCATTATCCCAATATTGCTGCCTGCCATATTTTCAGAATATTATTTTTAATAATTGACTTAATTTCTGACCTACTAAATAAAATCTGATATATATATATATATATATATATATATATATATATATATATATATATATATATATATATATATATATATATATATCTCGTTCTATTGCCTTTTTTGCTAATGCATCAACCTCTTAACCCAATATGAGCTGGAACCCACAAAAACTGTACCTCTAAACTAACTTGTTTGATTGAATATAATTCTTGAATTATCTCTATTACCATATCCTGTCTTGTTTCTGACTTCACGCTCTTCACTTCCTGCCCTCCATCTGAATTTCCCGCGTCATAACAATCACGTGACTGCAAACCACCTATTAAAGTTTGAACAACAAATTTCTATTATATTTGTATTTATGAGTTTAAAACATATTTATTTCCAGCTGGTTGTCTTTCTTGGAAGTAGTAATAATTACAGTATATTCCAACTGTCCAGTGAAATTAAATTAACATTTTTTTTTAATTAGCATTTAGCATTTACATGTTTCCCTAAATATTACGTTTGATTATTATTATTCTGTGTTAATGATACTTCTAGTACTACAAATAATAACAAATATATTATGTATCCATTATCCAAACCGTTATTATTTACCGGGGGGATAATGGATAGGGAGAAGCTTGCCCCATAAAAGGCTGAAAACCACTGAGAAAAGTTTACAATCACATTGGAAAGAATTTTTATAACCAAATGTTCATCTGGTAGTGTGCATATTTATACACACTATTAGATAATTTCTAGTTGTAATATGGACTGTTTGTTTTCTTTATTCCTTCTATGTTTACAACTTAGAGAAGACCAGCTATATTACTGGAAGAAGTGTCCACAACCAACGGATTGAGCGTCTGTGGCGGGATGTCTGGTGTGCGGTCACATCAAACTATTACGCAGCTTTCCAGTATCTGCATGATATTGGAGCACTGGACCCAGACAACGAAAGACACCTGATCTGTCTACACTATGTGATGGTGCCTAGACTGAATAGGGACCTTGACCTGTTCAGACAGGTGTGTATGGGGTCAGAATTGTTGAAATATTCAAAATAAATAGATTAAAGGGGGGGTGAAATGCTATTTCATGCATACTGAGTTTTTTACACTGTTAAAGAGTTGGATTCCCATGCTAAACATGGACAAAGTTTCAAAAATTAAGTTGTTCGTTTGATGGAGTATTTCTGTACCAAAAATACTCCTTCCGGTTTGTCACTACAAGTTTCGGAAAGTTTTTTTCGAGTATGGGTCTGTGTGACGTCACGTCAGATGGGGCGGAATTTACTTATACGGGTCCTAAGGCAGGGGCGTCGGACTGGGGGGATAAAGGGTACCGAGTTCCCAGGGCCCGAGGCAGGGGGGGGGCCCTTAGAAGTCAGTTTTCTATACATACATATACATGCACTAACATTTGTATAGCATTTATGTACAAATAAAAAAGTTCCTGTGCAAAACTAAACTTGTAGTTAGGCACTGGTTTGGTATAAAAAAGTCATTTTCATGCTGTGCAGGGCCCCACCACCCCTCTCGAATCAATGTAAATGGTACGACTCGCAGGTCAGGTGCTTCTGCTACGGACCCGCGGTGAATCAGTTGATGAGAGACAGGAGGAGCTGGAGTGAGCTGTGATAGGAATTAGGAAGACAGGGGAAGAGTCATGTCTTTCCTTAAGGAAGGAAAATAAGGGGCTCAAAAACGAAAAGAAAAGAAGATTAAAGAGAGAAAGGCAAATGAGGGCAAGCAGTTGCTCACTCAGTTTTTTGAAAAGAAAGGTGAGCTCCAAATGCATCATCGAGCATTGACATTGTTTTAACATAAATATCTACTCCAGGTAGAATAGCATACATTTATCTTCGTACTCTGTTTGAATAATATACCAATACTTTATAGTATCACACCCTACATACAGGGATGCAAACAGCGCGCTTTTCGGCACCTCGCGCTTTTTTCACTTCAGTTTGGGTGACAAAGTCATCTGAGGCCATTCCATAGCCTAATGTGAGGGACAGATGTCGTATTACATCATTAAAGTTTACGGAAACTCGTTTTCCCTCCTCTGCGGCTGTCAATCTCCATTCAGTAACAGCTAACTAACGTTATTCAAACAGCGCGTGCGCCTCTGCCGGTTACAGCAGGATGCACGGTAAAACTCTCCAATATGATACATTATAATGCTTGATCTGTAGAGAAAAGGTTGTGGATTGGCATAAAATGACTTTATTTTGTTGGAGTTTGTTGCTGTTTTTAAACGACTCGCTACCATGTGCCTGTTAGATCACAAACAGCACAAGGACTATGAATCGGCATCAAACGCACAATAACTGGAATTTAAAACTGAAGAAACAAATGATCAATAAACTGTTGGAAAGATATACACTAAGATTTGTGCGCTCGACATGTCTTCGCTTTGTGCCGTGAACTTTTAAATGCACACTTGCTGTGACTCCATGTCGCTTTGAGCACATCATTCTGCACCCGCGATGCGCATACGCGCTCTGTTTTGAAGCGTTTTATATTATCATGGTTTTGCGCACTGAAAGATTATTAAAAGCCTATATTTTTTATACCTAGCCTGCTCAATGCATCTAAAATAAGCATAATTTAATTGTGTATTATTTCTGTGTAGTGTAGCGTGGGCTATATAAACACACTTCTAAATTCTTGACATTAATATATAAATATAAAATTGAGAAATGTAGCCTATGATTGCCTGATTGAATTTTATAAGAGTACTAATAACAATTTGTTTTTATTAACGTGTAGATTTGATAAAATTACTGTGCAGATTTTTTCAAGAATTACTTTTTGCTGCTGATTTATAGGCCTACACTCAATAAGTTTAATAAAAATACATAATACATTTATGTAATATTTAAAGGCGTTAACTGTAATCTTACACTGCAAAAATCAGATGTTTACATGAAAACACTGTATATTTCCCTCCATTGTCAAAATCTAACACCCGCAAAAACATTAGCGCCTATTTTACCGCATTGCTATGCAAATTAGCTCACGCACGCTCTTACATTAAGTACAGAATTGTTCTCAGTTTAATGCACATCTTAATGATTGAAAATGACTTATTTTAAAAACGTAATTCAAAGACTGAATGTCTAGTTTGGCGGTTAGTGTACCCTGTAATTCAATAGTCTGCATTTATTTCTAAACAGACAAATAATCATCAATTAACTTGTACTTTTGACAATAAAACAAAAATATATTAATCAGAGTGTGGCTTATTTTGTTTACATTTTAAGTGTTTTTATGATAAAAATGCAATACGTATCTAAATGCATTGGTATCACTATGGTATTATGGTACGGGGGCCCAGCCAGATGGTTTGTACCCAGGGCCCAAAATTTGGTGCTACGCCCCTGCCTAAGGGCACTTCTGCTGGAAGAGCGCGCACCCACCAATAAGCTGATTTCACACAGCCACCATTTTGAAATCGAAAGTGAGGCTCCGGTGGGAAAAACCCCGGAAGTAAAGATAAACAACAATGCCTTTGGACTACCAACCTGAAGCTGCTGCCGCGATTTACACTTTTGGATGTTAATATCTAATATAGGATATGTGTATAGTTCATTCCTGCTTCTTTTTTTACTTTCGGAATTATATATATAAAAAAAAAAATATTTATAAATGAATTTCACTGTATATAGTCTAAAGTAAGAAAGAAATGTATGTACAGTTTTAGAATTGACACAACATCATTAAACACAACAATACGCCATCGCATTCACGACTCTCCTGTGATTAAAGGCGACACTTCCGGTTTTCTTCCCACCGGAGCCTCGCTTTCGATTTCAAAATAACGGCTGCGTGAAATCAGCGTATAGACCAGAGCGAGAGAGCTGAAAGCAGTACCTCATCTAAGCGCTGTGCTCGCTGCAGTCACATGACTTTGTTTGTTCCCTGCATTTCGACGATGATTGTTTTATAAAAACATGAATTTATGCTGTGAAAACGGACATTTTAACATGGGGGCTATGTACATTTGCTCCCTTTTGGGACCTTCCCCTAGCGGATTTTCGATGTATTGCAGTTTTTCGCACTTCCGGGTAGGCTTCATTTTTCAGATCAGAATGTTGCTGCTTGGTTGTTAGCTATCGGCGCGTAACCACCGCCCACACGGCACGCCTCCAGCCGCTCGTTTTTTTTACGGAAAGACTCGGTACAGCCTATCTTTCTTTTATAAATATAATAAAACTAAAGACTTTTTGAAGACATGAAGGATGCAATACTACTCTATAGGTACTCAAGATTAACATGAGATTGACTGAAACTGAGTGTTTCACCCCCCCTTTAAGATTCACAAATTAATTTAAAGAGTTTCACAAAAATTATATCATATTCACAAATAAATAAAATGAGATTTATTGGGCCATTAAATTGGTAAAAAGATGTTTGGATTTTGTTTAGAGTTAGACCATTAGACTGTGTGTATCAAGCCAAGCCACAGTATTTTATGAGCATTTGAAAATGCAGAAGAAACAGGGAAAAATGTGATAGGGTGTTACTGATCATGATGCTCGGGATCTGTGTTAATCAATTTGTGTATAATCCTGAGTTTTATATTGATTCACTGATCTCGATGAAAATACAAAGAAGCCGTAAACTACAATAATCTTTTGGAAACAGGGTGTTCAAACAACAGCTCAGTTTAGTTTGAACAAAGTGCCCATAGATTACAGCTCCTTTCAGGGGTGCAAAATGAATCTGTTCCCACCCTGAGTGTAAGTCTAATTGGCTGTAGCAAAAACGTACTATGGTTGGTCAGCGCTGTGTGGCCTTTATTTGATTGGCTTGAGTAAACGGTGGGTGGAGTCCCTGTATTGTGGAGTTGTCTGCACTTTGACTAGAAGTGTTTTAAAATCCACATATGTATACGCGGATTCACAAATGAATGTCAGCCAGAGTTGTGTTTGTGACATTAAACACGTTTGTAAATATTTTTTTATTTTCATATCTCGGTTTATTTATTTTTGAATTTGATCAATTTTTGTGAATCTCTTTCCATTTATTCGTGACAATTCTCACCCCATAGGTGTGGGACCGACATCCCCTGTCATCAGAAGGCAACAAATCTCCACAACAGTTGTGGGTTTCTGGTCAACTGTTGAATACAGATGCTCCAGCTGATCCAGTAAGTTGGATGAAAACAACATTAGATAATTAGGCAGGATTTGGATTTGGGTGACCACAGGTTATTGTTCTGTTGCAGGACAGTAGATGCGATTTTGTGGGACATGTGAGAGATCAATTTACTACTATTATATACTAAGTAAATATTGATTTATGTTATTTGGAAAGCTTATTTTCCACCCTTTTGGATGATAAAGTTTTAAATCGCAAAAATAATCTCCGTTAATTGTGATTGGCACTCAATGCTTTGTTACTTGAACATACAGTAAGTAGACTTTAAACTTTAATATCTTATTTTGAGATGAAAATTAACCATTATACATGTTTCAAATAATAATTTAATAACATTGTTTAATGCAATTTACCCTCAGCAAAAAAGTCTCCACGTTAAAATAAGCTAAATTAAACCCTTAAAGTGACAGTTTACCCAAAGATGAAAATTGTCATAATTTACTCACACCTAAAACCTGTTATTTCAAACCTGTATGACTTTTTGTATTCTGTTGAACATAGAAGAAAATATGTAGAAAAATGTTAGTAACCAAACAGTTTGGCTTACCATGGACTTTGTGCAAATAAAACATAATATATCTTATATTCCACAGAAGAAAGGAAGTCATATAAGTTCGGAAAGATGAGTGAGTGAGTGAGTGAGTGAGTGAGTGAGTGAGTGAGTGAGAGAATCATGTCAGATTTTTGATTGGTGAACTAACCCTTTAGAACTATGTCCTCCCCAAAAATAAAATGAAATGCCCCGGATTAATCATTTAGTTTTTGCACTATACCTTGTATGATTAAAGGGGTTGGTAAAATGCCCTTTTCACAAGATGTAAAATAAATCTCTGATGTCTCCAGAGTGTGTGTGTGTGTGTGTGTGAAGTTTTAGCACAAAATACCCCACAGATATTTTTATAGCATGTTAAAGTTGTCACTTTTTGAGGGTGAGCAAAAACGTTTTGTGCCTGGCCCTTTAAATGCAACTGAGCTGCTGCAGAGGGTGTTTCAAGAGTGTGTGTGTGTGTGTGTGTGTGTGTGTGTGTGTGTGTGTTAGCAGCTGCGATTACCTCACGCAGGAACTGTAAAACTGTAAAATGACAGGAACTGTTCTGCCTGTAATGTTAAAACGGAGTCAGACAAAGATGGAAAGAAACTGTGACAACATGTAGAATGCAACAGGACGTCTCTGAATGGTTAGTTGATGAATTTGTTGCTGATGTGGAGTTAACTATCTTCAATTAGCATATTCTGTCATGGTAATCTATAAATCGCTCGTATAGTAACTGTTGTAAGAAAAAATTATGTGGACGTCGAAGATCTCAAAAATTAAGTTTAATACAGCATAGCAGTGGCATGGTACACAAAGCACCTTGGGTTCACCGGCGTCAGAATGAACCCAGAACATCCAAATCTTAAACCTTTTATCCTGTTACAGTTTACAACTCTTAATGTAAATTAAGTTGCTCTTATTGTAACAGCTGTGGTCTGTATGTTAATGAAGTTGAGACACCCCATTGTCTGAGAAGATTCTCTGTGTCCCACACCCATTCCCATTCTACAATTGATTACTATTTGTTCAGGATGTGATCAACCCAAATGGTCAACTCTTAATGTAAATGAAATCAGAACAGCAAAAGGTTTAGGTAATACAATCTATCTGAAGTGATCACATCTTTGATCTTCTGTTAAAACAAGTGAAGGAACATTTTGATATATATATATATATATATATATATATATATATATATATATATATATATATATATATATATATATATATATATATATATTGGAGTGGAAGTTGTTGGGAACAGACTATAATTTCTTGTTGTGAGATGCAGACAGAGTGACTTTCTATTGCATGTGAAAAGATGGATGCTAAAGTTTGAGCTGACTCACAAATGCACTCTTATACAACAACTTTTCCTCTTCTCAACATGGACTGTGTGTTCAGGGGGCGGGGTTTATGTACATTTTAGGGTTGGTGATGTCACTAACCCGGGAGGAATGTTGTGTAGTCCCAACTAGCCATTTGTTGTAGTCCTTTTCTCTAAAAGCAAATATCTTTCTTTGCTTTGAACTTTGAGCGTTGTAACTTTGCAGATGTAGTTTATGCTTAAACAGCAACATTACACACTAACTAAAGTTAGAAAAGTGAAATCACACTTAACCACCCCTTTAACAAACTGAAATCATCCCACTTAAGTGTTGTTTAAAGTTTTTAATTACTTTTTTATCTTATGATACGGATAATTCTGGTCCTTTATAGTGATTGGCTGATCTGTGATAGAAGCCATTGTGCCATCACAGTCACACCTGTGGCGACATTACATCAGCATACTTAGCAACTGTTTCTTAGCAACCATTCTAAATGCTGCTGAAGATCTTAATTGCATATAATAGAAAAAATATTAGTTATTAATAAAGTACATTTTGTTTGCTTTGTTTATTTTATGGAAACTTGCATTTTATTTTGGAACTGGTAAGGGGGTTTAGGTACTCTGCACTATGGTGTTCCTGAGAATGTCCTTTAGCTTTAAAATCTCTTTAAAGACAGCAGCTTCTGGCTTTTTTTTATTTTTTTATACATTAAATACAACTTTTAATTGTCTATTATGATTTAAAAAAAAATATTTTTTTTTATGTAATGATGTGGTTCATTTTTAACAGTAGTTATTCCAAACGTAACTCCATCCTTCCCTCCCCTTATTGTATTTGGTTTTAACAGATGGAATTCACTAACTTTGGAGTGGACTGGGATGGTCCTGTTCCAGCCATGGATTGTGGTGTTGTTGCAGTTCCTGAGGCCCCCGCATCCCTTCATGAGTCTGTACTGGAACAAGTCAGCCACCAAATCCATCCCCTAATGCCAAGTCAGTCTTTTGGCTTAGATATATACATGGAGGCACTAAGATTGAGTGAAATAGTATGAAGTAGCTCATCTGCTTTTCTGTAGTATGCATTATAAGCATTGTGTCTACTGAGTTTGATAATGTCGTTTATTTCTTATATTAGTCTAATGCATTAAGCCATGTTAGCGTTTCAGTTCACGCGGGTTTCGTGACATCATCGAAGTCCCATTTCATTGGCTAGCTGCCAACCAATAAAACGGCTCCTTTGAACCCCGCTCCCGCCCCACTTTCTCTCTCAACGCCTCTGAGTTTCAAGTGCACAAGTTAGTTTTGTACATCGTTGGGAGTGCATGAGTTCATGAGGTCGCCTCGAGACTATTGGTCATGTTATTATTGGTTTGTGTTGCATTTGTAATTTTTTTTTGTTTGTTTTATTTATTGAAACCTAAAAAAGGCCTATGCTTTTCAGTCTTACAAATGCACCTTATTCTTACCTGTCTGGAACGGACAGGCTTTGGAATATCTCTAATATCTCTAATTTAGCACCCTACTACAGAGCATGATTTCACTTGATGCCGGTTTTTGCTATACTTCCATGCATATGATTTGAAAGAAAAAAAATAAACCTTATATATTTTGTGAAAATATTTAAAGCAGGGCTGCAACGATTCATCGAGTTACTCGATTACAAAAATTCCTCGAGCTAAAAACTCTGCCTCGAAGCCTCGTTAAATTCCTATGACGCGCACTATACGCGCAGGGATCTGATTTCACACGGACCGTTGTTCAATGTTCAGGAAGCACACCATAGCGCGTGTTACATTTTGAATTTATTTGGCGCGATGGCAGAGTGTAGATGTCCATAAACGGCAGAGAATGTCTAAAGTTTGGGATCGCTTCCTTCAGTGTCGCTGAAACAAGGTAACGATTCTGTCCCCCGCATTTTTTTTTGACCCAGCGCCAATATTTCCGCCCGTGCCTAAGCCTATACATTGATGTTCGCTGATTTTAATCCCATACTGTATTTAGTGATGTCGTGATGCGGTTTGACTAGATATGATGTTTAGCTTTGATGTTTTTAAGAAGTAAACGTATAGCCTAAAGAAAGAACCCCTTCATACACACACACATACACGCACCCTCGTCTCTCTCACGCGGCAATGCATCACATATGCTTAAACTTTTATGTAGCCACGCAAAAATAATTTCAGCATGCATTCACTGTATACACCGAGACGTGATGGAGGAACAAATATTGTATTGCAGTCTTTGCGAGACCTTGTTTGTAGGCTATGTCACGTCTACCAAATAGTTACAGACAACAACAACAAAAATTAAACTCCCCAGCCTGCTTCTCCAAATCCACTCGTACTTTTGGGGAAGACATAATCGGCTACCAGAGTAATTGAGCACAGAACATTTTAAATTAACAAAAAAATATAATACTACAAAACGTGCTAATATACTTCAACTAGCCTAAGTGAAAAACAAAATGCTGTTCTTTTTCTGTTTAACAAAATGCATATTTGCAATAAAACATTCCCCTTTTCAAAGCTACACTTATTTTTTTTATATAAATTGTATACATTGTGTACCTGTTTGGCTTGATATGATTATTTTTGTTCTCCGGTGGGTAATTTGCAGAAGGTGCAATCCTTTTTTTGTAATGTTGTATTAAGAAGACAAAACTAAGGGCAAATGGCCTTTACTATTTAAGTTTGTATTCATAGTTTTACATGTTATACATGTTTTACAGTATAAAGTTGACTTAACTGTATTGTTATATATAATTGTTGGCACTGGCACTTATAAACACTAAATGGGTAAAAATGACAATAAATAGGCTTAGTTTTGAAGCCAAATGTTGGAGTTTTTCAGCCACATCATTTTCGTTATGCATTATTTGTTTCGGTTGTTTAAAAACACACTAATTTTTTTTATCCGATTACTCGATTAATCGATCGATTAAGTGCTAGATTAATCGATTACAAAAAGAATCGATAGCTGCAGCCCTAATTTAAAGGGATGTGCCAAAGTTTGGAGGCGATCTCCCTTGTTTGTATGTTTATTATTACTTTTTTTTTCTTTTCCTTCTGCTTCAGTTATTTCAGTGGTATCTCATGTAACCTTTCTTACAAATGTGTTTAAAAAAAAAATTCAGCAAACAGTATCATTACTTGCCATTTTATAGTAAGCCCTGTATTTTCACGTATATTTACCAGTGATGTGTATTTGTTATTAAACAGAAAATAGCCGTAAAAGCTTCATTATGTTACATAATATTGTGACTTTTTTCGAAAAACTGTGAAGACTTGTACTTATACTTTATACAGAAGTATTAAGCCTTAATGCAAAAGACTAAAAAAAGACTAAAAGACTAAAAAAAAAGTGGAAGAATAACTGATTGTTACAAAGTAAGGATGATTTTTTTGTAAATGTTACCAGCACCTTTTTTGTAATTTTCACTCTCTGAGGTATTGTAAGTTCACTCTGTTTGTGAAGTTTGAATATGAAGGAATAAAAAAATAGTACTTTCCTGTACATAAAAAAAAAGTTAGTTTTGTACGGAAGTGTATTGCATTCACTTGAGGAAAAATAATCTACTCTGTTTTTCTGAATTAACGAGTTAATTATCTCAGAATTACGAGATAATTTTTCATAAATAAAATGTTTTTGCTCTGTTGCTCTGTTTTTCCAAAAACTTTTATTCCTTTTATTCCATAAACTTTTATTCCTTTTATTCCTAACTTTTATTCCAAAATATGTATTACAAGTTTGTGTCTGTAGTTGTATTTCTGTGAATGGCATTCTACACATTTGTGACTACTTGTCTGCAGCTTCAGATTCAGAATACAGGTTTGTGACTATTGTATGCGAGTGCAAATTTCAACATTCAACTTCAGATTTTTATTTGACAGGTTTTCACATTGGAGCTGTGAGTGTAAATGTTCATGTACAAGTATGAATATTTATTGTACAAGTTCTCAAATTCACATCTACGTGCTCTCGAGTTTTGCTACTATTTTACCTTCATAATATGGTCACTATTTAGGGGCCGAAGTTGTGTAGGTGAGCATTATGCATCTGTAATAAGTTGTGATGTGTGAAGTCCAAAGACTTGTTTTCAAAAATCCATAATAGGGGCACTTTAATTGATATTACAAATTAAAAAGAAAAATCTTTTGTGTTTCTCAATACGAATTCACGTAAGGACTGCTGCTGGAAGCTGCTCTAACTCAAAATGGAGACAACTCTGTATTTTGGGGTATTTGCTCTGTATCAACCCTCCCCCAAAGTTGAACTTGCAGACACGAGTTAAATGAACTTTTACAAGCTAGATAGAACTCACAAGTACTCAACATTATGTAATACTTTAAGTTAATTTCTAAAAGACGTAAATTTCATATAACTTCATGGGGCATTCATGTTGAATACTCTTTTGAATGGTGCTATCAAATAATAATATATTGCTAACAAATGTGATATGTAGAAAAACATGGTGGTGTATGTAACTCTGAAATGTGTTTTACCTATTTTGATACCAGTGTGAATCAGCAAAAATGGAAATGTCACTTTTTAAGATTATTCTATTTTAAAGAATTTATAAAATCCACAAA
Source organism: Scardinius erythrophthalmus (assembly GCF_964197995.2). Classification (NCBI taxonomy): domain Eukaryota; kingdom Metazoa; phylum Chordata; class Actinopteri; order Cypriniformes; family Leuciscidae; genus Scardinius; species Scardinius erythrophthalmus. Next base: position 34,764,064 of record NC_138224.1, read on the forward strand.
AGCTTTACATGAGTCTATTTTAAAGTGGCTAAACAATGTGTTTTATGCTTGTTTTGCATACAAAAATTTGAATATCTAAATGCCACCTCTGATGCAGATTCTGTTTTCTCTGCAGTGGGATAAAATATTTTTGTTGATAGTCAATTTGATTGGTAAAAGCCATATAGTGACTTAAAATGTATATCATTTAACATTAAAGATGACAGTGTTGGGGAAATTGCCTTTATAAAGGTAAAAAAAAAAATTTAAGATTATTGGTTCAGAATATTATGACGTTTACAACACATAACACTTTATTGAAATATTTAGTTATTGCACCACCACAGTATTTGAGAAGGGTATGATTTTATTATAATATTAGGCCAATGTGTACATGACTCGCTGTGTGAGGAAAGTGAGTCGCCCGCTGTGTGAAGTGAGTCGCTCGCTGTGTGAGGAAAGTGAGTCGCTCGCTGTGTGAGGAAAGTGAGTCGCTCGCTGTGTGAGGAAAGTGAGTCGCTCGCTGTGTGAAGTGAGTCGCCCGCTGTGTGAGGAAAGTGAGTCGCTCGCTGTGTGAAGTGAGTCGCTCGCTGTGTGAGGAAAGTGAGTCGCTCGCTGTGTGAGGAAAGTGAGTCGCCCGCTGTGTGAAGTGAGTCGCCCGCTGTGTGAAGTGAGTCGCCCGCTGTGTGAAGTGAGTCGCTCGCTGTGTGAAGTGAGTCGCTCGCTGTGTGAGGAAAGTGAGTCGCTCGCTGTGTGAGGAAAGTGAGTCGCTCGCTGTGTGAGGAAAGTGAGTCGCCCGCTGTGTGAAGTGAGTCGCCCGCTGTGTGAAGTGAGTCGCCCGCTGTGTGAAGTGAGTCGCTCGCTGTGTGAGGAAAGTGAGTCGCTCGCTGTGTGAGGAAAGTGAGTCGCTCGCTGTGTGAGGAAAGTGAGTCGCTCGCTGTGTGAGGAAAGTGAGTCGCCCGCTGTGTGAAGTGAGTCGCTCGCTGTGTGAAGTGAGTCGCCCGCTGTGTGAAGTGAGTCGCTCGCTGTGTGAGGAAAGTGAGTCGCTCGCTGTGTGAGGAAAGTGAGTCGCTCGCTGTGTGAGGAAAGTGAGTCGCCCGCTGTGTGAAGTGAGTCGCCCGCTGTGTGAAGTGAGTCGCTCGCTGTGTGACGAAAGTGAGTCGCTCGCTGTGTGAGGAAAGTGAGTCGCTCGCTGTGTGAGGAAAGTGAGTCGCCCGCTGTGTGAAGTGAGTCGCTCGCTGTGTGAGGAAAGTGAGTCGCTCGCTGTGTGAGGAAAGTGAGTCGCCCGCTGTGTGAAGTGAGTCGCCCGCTGTGTGAAGTGAGTCGCTCGCTGTGTGAGGAAAGTGAGTCGCTCGCTGTGTGAGGAAAGTGAGTCGCTCGCTGTGTGAGGAAAGTGAGTCGCTCGCTGTGTGAAGTGAGTCGCCCGCTGTGTGAAGTGAGTCGCTCGCTGTGTGAGGAAAGTGAGTCGCTCGCTGTGTGAGGAAAGTGAGTCGCTCGCTGTGTGAGGAAAGTGAGTCGCTCGCTGTGTGAGGAAAGTGAGTCGCCCGCTGTGTGAAGTGAGTCGCTCGCTGTGTGAAGTGAGTCGCCCGCTGTGTGAGGAAAGTGAGTCGCTCGCTGTGTGAAGTGAGTCGCCCGCTGTGTGAGGAAAGTGAGTCGCCCGCTGAGGAAAGTGAGTCGCCCGCTGTGTGAAGTGAGTCGCTCGCTGTGTGAGGAAAGTGAGTCGCTCGCTGTGTGAGGAAAGTGAGTCGCCCGCTGTGTGAAGTGAGTCGCTCGCTGTGTGAGGAAAGTGAGTCGCTCGCTGTGTGAGGAAAGTGAGTCGCTCGCTGTGTGAGGAAAGTGAGTCGCTCGCTGTGTGAGGAAAGTGAGTCGCTCGCTGTGTGAGGAAAGTGAGTCGCTCGCTGTGTGAGGAAAGTGAGTCGCTCGCTGTGTGAGGAAAGTGAGTCGCTCGCTGTGTGAGGAAAGTGAGTCGCCCGCTGTGTGAAGTGAGTCGCCCGCTGTGTGAAGTGAGTCGCTCGCTGTGTGAGGAAAGTGAGTCGCTCGCTGTGTGAGGAAAGTGAGTCGCTCGCTGTGTGAGGAAAGTGAGTCGCCCGCTGTGTGAAGTGAGTCGCTCGCTGTGTGAGGAAAGTGAGTCGCTCGCTGTGTGAGGAAAGTGAGTCGCCCGCTGTGTGAAGTGAGTCGCCCGCTGTGTGAAGTGAGTCGCTCGCTGTGTGAGGAAAGTGAGTCGCTCGCTGTGTGAGGAAAGTGAGTCGCTCGCTGTGTGAGGAAAGTGAGTCGCCCGCTGTGTGAAGTGAGTCGCTCGCTGTGTGAGGAAAGTGAGTCGCTCGCTGTGTGAAGTGAGTCGCCCGCTGTGTGAGGTGAGTCGCTCGCTGTGTGAGGAAAGTGAGTCGCTCGCTGTGTGAGGAAAGTGAGTCGCTCGCTGTGTGAGGAAAGTGAGTCGCTCGCTGTGTGAAGTGAGTCGCCCGCTGTGTGAAGTGAGTCGCTCGCTGTGTGAGGAAAGTGAGTCGCTCGCTGTGTGAAGTGAGTCGCCCGCTGTGTGAGGTGAGTCGCTCGCTCTGTGAGGAAAGTGAGTCACTCGCTGTGTGAGGAAAGTGAGTCGCTCGCTGTGTGAGGAAAGTGAGTCGCTCGCTGTGTGAGGAAAGTGAGTCGCTCGCTGTGTGAAGTGAGTCGCCCGCTGTGTGAAGTGAGTCGCTCGCTGTGTGAGGAAAGTGAGTCGCTCGCTGTGTGAAGTGAGTCGCCCGCTGTGTGAGGTGAGTCGCTCGCTCTGTGAGGAAAGTGAGTCGCTCGCTGTGTGAAGTGAGTTGCCCGCTGTGTGAAGTGAGTCGCTCGCTGTGTGAGGAAAGTGAGTCGCCCGCTGTGTGAGGAAAGTGAGTCGCCCGCTGTGTGAGGTGAGTCGCCCGCTGTGTGAGGAATGTGAGTCGCTCGCTGTGTGAGGAAAGTGAGTCGCTCGCTGTGTGAAGTGAGTCGCCCGCTGTGTGAAGTGAGTCGCTCGCTGTGTGAGGAAAGTGAGTCGCCCGCTGTGTGAGGAATGTGAGTCGCTCGCTGTGTGAGGAAAGTGAGTCGCTCGCTGTGTGAAGTGAGTCGCCCGCTGTGTGAAGTGAGTCGCTCGCTGTGTGAGGAAAGTGAGTCGCTCGCTGTGTGAAGTGAGTCGCTCGCTGTGTGAGGAAAGTGAGTCGCTCGCTGTGTGAAGTGAGTCGCCCGCTGTGTGAGGTGAGTCGCTCGCTCTGTGAGGAAAGTGAGTCGCTCGCTGTGTGTGGAAAGTGAGTCGCTCGCTGTGTGAGGAAAGTGAGTCGCTCGCTGTGTGAGGAAAGTGAGTCGCTCGCTGTGTGAGGAAAGTGAGTCGCTCGCTGTGTGAAGTGAGTCGCCCGCTGTGTGAAGTGAGTCGCTCGCTGTGTGAGGAAAGTGAGTCGCTCGCTGTGTGAAGTGAGTCGCCCGCTGTGTGAGTCGAGTCGCTCGCTCTGTGAGGAAAGTGAGTCGCTCGCTGTGTGAGGAAAGTGAGTCGCTCGCTGTGTGAGGAAAGTGAGTCGCTCGCTGTGTGAAGTGAGTCGCTCGCTGTGTGAGGAAAGTGAGTCGCTCGCTGTGTGAAGTGAGTCGCCCGCTGTGTGAGGTGAGTCGCTCGCTCTGTGAGGAAAGTGAGTCGCTCGCTGTGTGAGGAAAGTGAGTCGCTCGCTGTGTGAGGAAAGTGAGTCGCTCGCTGTGTGAGGAAAGTGAGTCGCTCGCTGTGTGAAGTGAGTCGCTCGCTGTGTGAGGAAAGTGAGTCGCTCGCTGTGTGAAGTGAGTCGCTCGCTCTGTGAGGAAAGTGAGTCGCTCGCTGTGTGAGGAAAGTGAGTCGCTCGCTGTGTGAGGAAAGTGAGTCGCTCGCTGTGTGAGGAAAGTGAGTCGCTCGCTGTGTGAGGAAAGTGAGTCGCTCGCTGTGTGAAGTGAGTCGCTCGCTGTGTGAGGAAAGTGAGTCGCTCGCTGTGTGAGGTGAGTCGCTCGCTCTGTGAGGAAAGTGAGTCGCTCGCTGTGTGAGGAAAGTGAGTCGCTCGCTGTGTGAGGAAAGTGAGTCGCTCGCTGTGTGAGGAAAGTGAGTCGCTCGCTGTGTGAGGAAAGTGAGTCGCTCGCTGTGTGAAGTGAGTCGCTCGCTGTGTGAGGAAAGTGAGTCGCTCGCTGTGTGAAGTGAGTCGCCCGCTGTGTGAGGTGAGTCGCTCGCTCTGTGAGGAAAGTGAGTCGCTCGCTGTGTGAAGTGAGTTGCCCGCTGTGTGAAGTGAGTCGCTCGCTGTGTGAGGAAAGTGAGTCGCCCGCTGTGTGAGGAAAGTGAGTCGCCCGCTGTGTGAGGAAAGTGAGTCGCCCGCTGTGTGAGGTGAGTCGCTCGCTGTGTGAAGTGAGTCGCTCGCTGTGTGAGGAAAGTGAGTCGCCCGCTGTGTGAGGAAAGTGAGTCGCCCGCTGTGTGAGGTGAGTCGCTCGCTGTGTGAGGAAAGTGAGTCGCCCGCTGTGTGAGGAAAGTGAGTCGCTCCACCGCTGGCCTATCAGTGGGAAAGTCAGTAGCTAGGGGCTATAGTATAGTGACTTCCCACGACAAATCATTAGTCCTATTTTTGAACCTTCCGGCCCGCCATATTCCGAATGCCGAAACATAACAGCCAATACGAGTCAGAGTAACGTTAGGGCAGAAATGTTTTCAAAGTCTTTTACACCGTGAGTCTGACAACTGGACACACTGCCGAACAAAGAACCGCACGTCGGAAAGCAAGCCTAAGGTAAGTTAGCTTACAATGTTAACTGTCCTGTCAGATACAGACAGCGATGTTGCCAATGTCATTATTTTTAATTTTGACATAGAAGTGGGCGAGATAATATCGCGAGCGGGCGCGGGCGCCGTGAGCGCTGAGCGAGCAGGAACAATTAACAGTTATTCATTTAAACAGTGTTAAACAGTGTTATTCATTGCGCCTCATGCGGCTCGCCAAGCTTTAATTTGTGGCTCGCAGTTGCATGGCGGTAAATAATACGGTGATATGATAATGCATTCACTAGAGATATTTCATAAAAACATTAATAGCCTAACAAGTAGGGCTTTAACATAACCCGTTAAAAACTCAAAGTGTCAGCTCTATTACAAATTATTTCGATCAGATTGAAAGGGGTGGTTTATCGAGAGAACGTGAAAAAACTTGATCGATTGAAAACCGAAACTGAAAGGACGACGTATGACGCGTTGAACGAGCTGTTCTCCTGATTAATAAAGTGTCATATAAATGAATATCCTTTCATTCTATAATTCTCCTTTCACTCAGCATCTGTGAAGTGAAGCAGGACAACGGCTCACCAGTGCTTGTTTCAGATTATCATACAGACGATTGGGGCATTTTTAATGCGTGATAAATAGTAGTAGTAAATAGTTTTTTTTTTCTCTGAGACCCCATGAAACGCGTAGATCAGCGTCCCATTGGTTCTTTTCTTAATTGACACTGGGCTAGCCCAATCACATCTTTAATGTGAAGTATAGAAATATACTCTTTCAAGTATAGAAATTAGTACAAAACTAATTATGAAAGTTTCCTTTATTTTTCAGTGCATTTGTTTTACAATATATGGCTATTACTATCATGGGATTAATATTGTAACTATTATTGTTGTAGTAATGTAGACAGACACTGTAACTAAAAGAGTTTTGAAATTGTCTTTGTTTAATTTGCACCAGATTGATGAATTTTACATTAAAAAGCACAAAATTTTCTTACGGGGAGCATGCCCCCGAACCCCCCTAGAGTGGCAGAGGTCCACTCATCACAGTGATCCAAAAATCCTGTGAGAAACACTGGTAGCCTACTACAATGCCAATGCAGCTTACATGTTGTTTTTTGGTTGTTGTTTTATTTATTTATTTATTTATTTTTTTTTTTTTTGGGGGGGGGGGGGGTATATGCCGCATCCTTCTCACCTTTTTTACCCCTGACCTGTTTTCATGCCTGACATTAATACTACAGCTGAACTTCTGTCAGTGAAATAACATTTCAGAAGAAATGTGTGTAATGAATCCTCATATAGACAGTCAGATCAGTGTGTGTTTGAGTTACGATGAGTGAAGGTGTGTATTTTCTCAAACTTTATTTGATTTATTACAAATAAATAAATATTTTATTTATTTATTACACAGTCGTTCAGTTCTTATTGTAGTGTTACATAAATCATTTTTAAATGACTATCAAAATTACCTTTGAATTGAAATGATCACAAAAAAATCATTAAAATTGTGTAAAATTGATAAATAAAAGGTCTAGTTATTAATAAATGTAAAATATATAAACCCAGATCATCTGATCATACTGTAATCCTTTGATCAGTGAAAGTATGAGCATAATTATTCTAATCCAGTTTACATTCAATAAACTCCTCCTGAACTGAACTGAATTGAATTTACAGACCTGAGACTCTGACAAAACTGAGATAAGATAAAAACAACAACTAGGATTGAGTCGAATCATCATCAGATAAATCTAGATAACTCAGAAATATATTAAGTTTGAAAGAAGGAAAACTGTAACCTGACCCATGTGATCTATACAATGAACTTTGACCTTCCTGAAAGACTGGATTATGACCTCTGCCAGTGTTTCTTACTACATGTTAAAGAAACCTCTGATCTGTTGTATTTATCCTATTGTTTGTAATTTGCTTCCTTGTTCTTATTTTTATAATAATTAAAATATCTACATTATGTGTCATTGTTATTGTTGTTTGAATTAAAATGTCTTATATCTTTGTAAGATTTGCTGTCCCTATCCGCCTCATCCCAGTCCTCTCAATTAGCAGTTGAATAACAATGACCCAACGCTGAGGGAGAAAGTTATCTCTCAATTTTATTGGCACTTTTGTCTGAGAATAATTAGTAAGAATATGAAGGGAGTTACACAGAATTAACCAATAAGAGTACATGCCTTACATCATATAGGAATACCATCCATTGAATAACAAGTTCATATATGGTCAGTTTCTGGCTTGCTTACCACAGATACATCCGCAGCCAAGAGGACCCTTATACTGTGTTATACTGGGGAGAATAGGAGACCATTCCCCATCCTAACCTAGATGTCCACATAATGAAGAACAGATGTTCCCAGTACCTTCTTACAGAACAACAGAAACCCTTCTGTCATATTCTTCATGATGAGAACCATACTAGAATTCTTTCAATCTTGAATTAAGATTTTGGTCAAATCGCCCACTCCCTGATCTCTGCTTTAATAATTCATACACAGTTTTTAACATGTATTTTTAACTATTTTAAACACATTTGTAGCTATTTAAATATTAATACTGTAATATCTGGTAGATTTACGCCTCTGTTGTTCCTGATGCGTCCAGTAGGGGGAGGCTGTACATCGACACGAATTGAGGTATGTTAAATAATCTGCTACAGTTATTGTTGTTTAGCAATTCTGCAACATTTATTATTTATAAACGACTAGCTAGATAAAGCTAGAGTAGTTAGATATCTATTCATTTCTATGTATCAATAGATGGTTTCACTCCACATGGTTTCTGGGGCAACATTAAAGTTGATATTGTAAATATGTGAACACACAAAAGACATTTATAATAGGCTTGTATGTATATATGTATGTAAATCTCTCTCTATCTCTCTAAGTAAAGAGTTGCACTGCACACTCAATCAAATATTTGGATTATTTCCAACGTCATACATGATAAAACCCACATTAAAACCTTTTCCCAAATGGTTTGAATGTGGATTCTTGTTTGAGTTGTTTCTTATAAATGAGATGATCTAATTCTCATATTTATATCTTAATATACATTTTTCTTAAAATAGCTTACTGATCTGGACTAAAATGTAGGTTATGTGCACTTAATCTGTGTTTTATCATACTCTGTCTTTATTTCTCTTTAACTTGCATCTCATAAAGGTGTGTGTTTGCTTTAGCTACTTAAGGAAAGGAAAATCCCTCTCTAAACTTGTATAAACCATAAACACCCATCTCTTTTTTTAACTGCATTCCAAACCAATAGCTTGTCTAGTAATTAAACGACATACATAGACATACATGGACATGTTTTTAATGTAATTGTCAATTTTCTCTGCACAGGCCATCATCAGCAGCCAAAAGAAATCAAAGTGGCTTGATACTTTTTCCAAAAGTGTTCCACCAACAAGTGCTTGTGCCGTTGTACTTTGAAGATCAGGAGCAAATTGATGCAATCCACTCTCACCTGACATCAATTGTGGGCAGCAGCAGCACACACCCACAGTGAAAAGATCAAATTCACCATGGATGTCCTTTTTTAATTTATTTGATGTTAAAAAAAAATGTTTTTATCAGTGAGCAGGAGCACTTTGACAGGAGGATAGAAAAACAGTTAAATAAGAGTGGCAAGCCATAGGGGAATCATCTACGGGGGTCATCATCAGAGGGAGGGACACTCTGGGTTCGGCCCCAATTTCCGAGCTCGGAGCCTTTCCCCCCGGACAGCACGCCAAATACACATAACTATTTATTCTTTGATCATTTGTAAGTGTGAACTTGTGAAATTAAGACACATAGGTTATGCATGTCAATGGGCTTTCTAAATTACAAAAAATTGGACACACAATGTTAACGTTTAGCCTACTTTGTGTAGTAGTAGGGGATTTTGCTTTCCCTTTTTGCGTTCGTTACCCTTATATGGGAATGGGTGGATGAGGTAATTAGGGCCGGTGTATTTAAGTGTGTACACAGGAAACCCTAGAATGTAGGCTTTGTCATACCCGCCCCTCTTCTGGTTACCGGTGTCACTATAGTCGAGGTAAGTGACGAAGTGTTTAGAGTATGTGTTTTTATCTTTGAAGTGATTGCTGTAGCCGCCTCGGCGGCATGCCCTGGGAGTTGCGTCAAGTGCTCATTGAAAGCTTTAAGGTATGTCGGCTATCACGATGTGTTGTGTTGTGGTTTCTATGGTATTAGTCGAGTTTAATGGGGGTTATTGTGTGTTTTAGCAGAATATTCGCGAGTGCATCCTGACATTGTGACGTGTGATTCTCGTTTGTCTCTCGCGTACCACGTGACTGTTAACTCAGGTCGCGCTGCTGTTTTTTGACCGCGGTCAAGTGAGCCGTCATCAGGAAACGCTCGGTCAAGCCAGCCGCCGCCTAGATGTTGATGCTCGTCTATTTGTGGAATTACGGTACGGAAACATGGAGGTGCCAAAAAGCTGAGAAAGACCTGTATTTCATCAGTTATTCATCGATTTGACACAACAACATGTGAAACCTATTACAAACTATTGAACTATTTTCAAAGATATTTTACTGTGGAGTTTTAGAGAAAAATAAAGGCAAAGTCTGTCAAAATACATTATTACATTGCTCATTTTTTTTGTATTTTGTACTGCAATTATTAAAATTCCTACAGAGTTGACATGTCATTTTCAATAGTTTCTTTTTCTGGATGACCATCACTCTGTCCACATCAAATTTCAAAGGGTTTTACTGTGGAGTTTTAGAGAAAAATAAACAACAACGTATTTTTGGTCCATATCAATATTTAGAGTTTGAGGAAATTACAGAAAGCCCATAAAATTAAATACAAAAACAGTCTACAATATCGATATCTACAGGTTGTTACAAGAAAAGTTTAAATGGTTGAGGTTATTATGGTCAGTGATTGTAATTATATTCAATGGATTTCATTGTTTAATATAGGTGGACAAGTTGGAAAAAGTGCAATTTGTAATAGTCAAAAAAGACAAAAATGAGAAGTGCTTATGAAAGTTTATTAGAAAAAAAGAAAAGAAAAAAAAAACTAATTGTCACACAAACAGCGATCCCAGGCTGTGTTTTTTGCTTCTAGTTGTATTGTGTTCATCTGCACACACTGTGCATGGAACCACCTTGTACAGCTGTCACACTGTATCTGGAGAGGGACAAATATAACACTTAACTTGCAAAATAAAGACTTTCATTCAAACAGATTTTCTGCACAAAAGCTATTTTCAACTCCCCCAAGTTTACTAATAGCGTTGCGTTCCCGGACCATGTCTTTTTTAGAGGTCCCAAAATCCATGTTTGGCAATTGAGGAAATGCTTCCATGACTGCCTTTGCCATCTAAAAAAAAAAGGGAAAAAAGAAAAAGGAAATAAAGACTGGATAAATATGTTGGCTAATCATTTAAATACTCTTAACCAAATATGGGGATAGGCTATACACATGCTGACTCCAAATAGAAATGCTAATTGATTCATATCATTGTCAGAATACAAGTATTTCACTAAAATAATTATTGTACCATTAAGACGATCACACCACAGCTAAATCCATCCTGTTGAAATGGGTGTTTCATAACAGCTCCTTTGAACTGAATATTCACCCAGTCTCTTGTTCGGTGGTGGATCGTCCTGGGGTGCGTTTCCCGAAAGCATCGTTGGCCAACTATGGTCGCAAGTTCCGTCGTTACCAATAGAGTTCAATGGGCATTGCGATGAACTTGCGACCATAGTTGGCTAACAATGCTTTCGGGAAACGCACCCCAGGTTTGAAAGTATTCACTGTGTGACAATAAGATGTAACATTATAAATGTTAATTATACAATTATTCATAAATTTACATCGTATAGTTTTTTAATTACTGCCAACTACCCATACCATTTCTGAACAGGATGTCCATTTCATAAATTGTATGAAAATGATATGGTTCAGATGATCACACTTGTGGACAAGTGTGGAAGTGTGAAGAAATGGAAGAGTCTGTATGGTCACCAATGGAGCCTGGATATGTTATCTAGTGGAAAGTTTGATACTGTGCCCAAACAAAAGCTTACTGAAAGCTTATTTGAGATATCAACCTAAAATGTGGATTACAAATGTTCTTGAATAGAATAAAGATTTAAGAAGATTTTTTTTAGCTGGCCCTAAATATTACACAAGGAGTAGAATAGGAGGGATGCTGAAAGAGTTTATATGCTGTTGGAATGTGATAGGTTGGATTAAATGACTCCTCCTGAACTTTATGTGCAGTCGCTACCACTGCTACCAGTATCTATCCAGTGTTTAGTGTTTGGTTTTCAATAATTGTAACTCTGTTTTGACCATTGTCTCTATAGTTAAACTTTTACTGCACACTCTGCCCATCTCTCTACAGTCCTTTAATGCCTGCACTGGAATTTAGACAATCATATAGTGCATTCCATCTCGGTTTATGGATAACAGCTGAAATTGCATAAGTACCAGAATTTATGGGCAGCAAGTTCTGAATCCGACTGCTCTGCAGAGTTTGGCATTGGATCAATGAAATAGACACAGCTTTCTGCTGCATTGATGTACTGTAACCACAAGAAAAATGACATTATTTAACACATACACAACAACAGAAACAAATTAAATTGTTAAATAAACAAACAAGAAACTTCCAGTGCAATTCTCCAACATTAACAAACGATACAACAGCCTTGTAATCATCAAAGTTAACCTGTTGCACATAAAAATGATTTCAATAATATATCACATAAATGACTTAAATATTTATTCACATTTAAATTATTATGAAACGCGTCCCCATTTGAACCTCTCCCAAACAGAAACAAGATGTACCTTTGACAAACTTTGTCGTCTTACTTCTGTTCTATCCCCAGTGAGGATCACATTGGCTGTGTAGTGGTTCATCATGTATATGGTTTTATCCAAACAAAGTTCATTAATAGCGTGATGCATGAGACACTCGATGATCTAACATGTTTAAAATTCAAACAGAGAGAAACATCAGAATTCATTACATAAGCCTATTTTAAATAAAACATTTGTTTTAGCTTGGACTGAGGGCTGCAAGGACAACCCTTTCATGCTCAAGTTCCTCCAAGGATGGCAAACAAAAATTTCTCCTTTATAAGTCGATCTCTTCTATGTTCAGGGTTAGGTACAAAGACAAACAAGTGACATTATTTTGTAATGGCTCATTCTGGCTTAGACCAATTTTATAATTGTTGGCATTTGCTTAAAACTTTCCCAGTTTACAAATATTTAATGATTTATATTATTTATATTAGGGCAGCATAACACCGTTATTACATCAATGTGTTAAGTTAATTAGAAATAACTGCAACTGTGTTCAATGGAACTACATTTGTCCATTTTAAGTGTATTTTAATGATAATGCTGCTGTATTGTTTGGCCTACATACCTCGCCTCTGAGCCATCTGTGAGGTTTAAGTGACAGGAACTCACTGTGGTGGACTATATAGCTGTTCCCTCTTATTTGAGAGGGAATCACTGAAATTACCACTTCCGTGTCCTTTTTTTTCCACAAGGCTTTTATCTGAAGGTCAAGAAGACAATACATTTATTTACTCTAGATGTGTGCATGTATCTGACAATTACGGTTACATAAACAGCTAATGTGCTGTGATGTAATGTTTGATTTACTGTCATACAAACCTGCAATAATGAATTTTATGTAAAAAGTCTCTTCTAAAAGTTTATAGTTTAAATAAACTTATTTAAGTTTAAAAAGCTTTCTGCATTACATATATCTGAAACAATTACTTACTGTGCTGACAATACATTTATTTTATTAAGATCACCTGTGATGGAGCGTCATTGTTGGTACCCTTTGTGTCCTCCTGATGTTCCGTCATAGTGGATGTGGATGGAGCATCACATGTGACCATGTCTTGTGAATTCTATTTATAATGGTAAATCTCTTTTTTTTTAAGTGATAAACTTTTAGAGTATTCTACATCACACATCTGAACAATTACTCACTGTCCTGACAATACATTTATTTTATTAACATCACCTGTGATGGAGGATCATTGTTGGTACCCTTTGTGTCCTCCTGATGTTCAGTCATGGTCACATGTGATGATCCATCCACATCCACTATGTCTTGTGAATTCTATTAATAAAAATGGGAAGATTAATGCCCTTTCTATTACATATTTTCACAAATTATAAAATAATGTACTATAGATCTTGAATGCAAAACTTGAATGTAAAATATGGAAAAATGAAGCCATTTAAGAGTGTATATAACAATATAATGACTATATCTAATTTTACCATAATAAAGCATGCATATAATACTTATATTAATATTATATTTTATTAAAGAGTTTAACTAAAATAACCTGTGTTTGGATTACTTCAGGTTGTCCATGAAGTAATGGAGTGGAGAGTGGTGAGTTATCTCTTCTTTTCTGTAAAAAAAAAAAAAAAAAAGATTTGAGGTGAAATTAACTAAGCATGACTGCAAACAAAATACTTTGTAACAACATCTGTTGAGGCTATTGTTGTCTGACCGTTACTTCAGTCATTTTGTATTCTAAAAAGAATGCAAGACAAAATTAGAGAGGTGCCTAAAATCATAATGTATTTGTGTATGTCAGCATCATTACAGCTTTTAATAGTTAACTTAATTGACAGGTCCATCACTAATGGTGAAACGTACACCCCTTTACGCTTCCGGCTTTTCTTCCACACCTCCATTTCCACTTTATATGACTGGGAAAATATATATTTTGTCAAACACAAACCCACATAATTGCATATTTTCAATATATCTGTAATCAAGCATATCGTTTTTAAATTGGGATCAGGGTAAACTGCAAAGTTAAGTGCTTTCACTGAACTAACGTTAAGTAGCATACTTTCTTTCTGCATCTTTCCACATCTGCATACTCGAGGAGGAGTGCATCATGCATCTTTTTGTTGATGGTCACAAAGTCATCCAGTCTTTTGAACGGATTTTCTTCAGGTCCCATTGACTCTTCTCCATTATGCCTTGCGTACGGTTGTCTTGAGTGAAGTTCTGAAAATTTAAGGTACACCTTATCTGTTCACAATTTAAGTCCAAAAATAAAGCTATGGCTTTGATACACATTTCAGATGTTTCTTTCAGCAATTTACCTGTTTTTTTGACTGTCTAACTTTGTTGTAGACCTTATTGAGTTGCTGGTACACAGGGACGTCCTAGATCCCCTAAGACCATTTAAACCTTGTAAAGAACTTGACAAAAATGCTATATTGAATAATTAGTTGTCTTAACTCAAAGACTTAAACCAACCTAGCATCATTCCAGACCAAAGGGTGGCATGTGGCAGAAAATATTTGGCCAAACTGGAAATGAAAGTTGGTGCATAATAAATGTTGCATTTACCATTAAGGTCTAGCAATGCACCATTTATTGTTCCCCGGAAATGAGTCATGAGGGGTGTGGTACCGACATCATGCTGAAAAGCAATATTCATATGTCAGACAAATTTCAAATGTTTATATCAGAATGCATTATTAATAATTTATTCTGTTTAACACCAATCTCACTCAGCTCTGCCTGTCTGACCTAAATTGAGATGCATATGTCCTGAAGAGGTGTTGAGTTTAGTTTATCAGTTCATTTACAGAAATCAAACTTTAACCCTTTTGTCCACTCTGCTGCAGCCATAAGATTTTTCAGCCAGAGGGTTCACTGCACTAACCAATAATACCAAGCAGGTCTGGTTGGTTTTTATTATACAATATACTAAATTCATTACAAATGTGAGGCCATGTGCTGATGTTTTTCTAATATTAACATTTAATACCTTATAGTCTTCAGCAATGATGTTTTCCTCATCCAGATAAAATGCCTGCCTTTGCTGCAAAAGCAACTGGAAATGTTTGTAGTGCTTTGCAACATTTGGTCCATTGCAGGGACTGCAAAAGAGGACTGCTGAACTATGAAGCACCTCATCCATCTCTCTCAGCGTTGTACAACAGGCAAGAAGGCCAAATATATGCATTGCCAGCTTGTAGTGTTGTTGTTTTTTATAAGATTATTATAATCATACATTTAAATTCAAACTGAATATAAAGTAATCATACTAATCTCAGCTTTTTGTCACCATGTTTCCGTACCGTAATTCCACAAATAGACGAGCATCAATATCTAGGCGACGGCTGGCTTGACCGAGCGTTTCCTGATGACGGCTCACTTGACCGCGGTTGTTTTTTGTGACTAGGTTATCTCCTTTGTCTTTCGTGAACGGATATTTTTCTCAGGGTTTCATAACTTCATTAGTCTCTGTGTTTTTATTTTTATGGTTTGAGTTATTTTGTTATTTCTGTATGGAAGTTGGTTTGACCAGGTGATTTGGGCCGTAGTGGCCGTGTGGTGTGATTATCAAAAATGTTCTTGCATGTATTCTTTAAATGTCTGTATGAAATATCTGAGAGGTGACTGAGGGTCTGGCTCAATGTCAGGAATGCAGTAACAGTGCTTGCTCATTTAGCCCGGCTTCCATAAATTAATTACGGACTTGTTTATGGACGTGTTGTAGCATGGCTACATAAGGGGAAGCTTTTATATAAGACTATTGACTAATAAAATTGTATGTTTAGTCATTTGTTTTAATTGCTTTCTCCTGGATGCTGTATTTTGGCCTTCTGTGTGTATCCTTGACCTCAAACCCCATCAATGCGAGATCTTTCTCGTGACCTTGCAGCACGTGGGACCACGTCACCAAACAGAAACTAGACGTGTTTTACCTTATAAGGAACCGGCTTACCGGTGTTAGAGAGATTTGGAATCTCATTCAATAAAAAAGGACCCGATCGATCACGGATTACCTGTTTCTGCTGGCTGTTTTTTTAAGTGTATGCAGCCGTCCCTTTGAGGAGTACATCTGTATATTTTGAACTGAAACTACCCAGATACTGCTCACAGATTCTCAATACCACCGGTGAAACTGATCTGGACTTTGTACATAGCGCACCGCACGCTGGACTGAATTATTTATCACACACACACACACACACACACACGCTATTGTAACGCTGTGAAATTGTTAATTGTATACATTACATTTTTTTGGTTGTTTGTTTTGTATGGTATAATACACTTGGGTTTTCTGCTGAACTATTTGTCTTGACATTTGTTATTGCTCCTCCATACTGTTACTTTCTAAAACGGAACAATTGTTCCCTTTATATAGTGAAAACTCCACTAAGTATTCTAGTGGAGTGTTACAGTGTCAATACACCCATCTGCTTTCCTAGGATGCCCTGACAGGAATGGTCACAGGGGTCATTGAAACCTATAGTTGAGTGACCATTTCTTAAGTTAAAGTCTTTACTTTACTGTGTTAGATTAAAGTGTCCTCTCCTTGAGAAAAGGACATATTATCTTGATGTTTTGAGAAGATTCCTGTTTATAATTAGAGCCTGGCGATAGTGGTATCAAAGAGTTTATTCTCTTTAACTCTTCTGATTAACCTTTGGATGTGACAAAGTGTAGTTATTCCACTCGAAAAACAATGGAACAGATCTTTCTGCTTGCTGAAATCTTAGTGAGGATTTCATTGTCTTGGAAATGCTGGCTGCATACCTTGGTGTGGGTGGTCACTGAAAATCCTGCCCTCCTTATTTTGTGCAGCCACCGTACACAAAGGTTGGTGTCCTTCGAGAAGCGGTGGAAGCTCAAATGGCTGTTATACCAACCTAAAACGGAGCACTGCTGTGTGGCACTTTGCTCAATCATTATCCACAAAATACTCAAGCCAGTCAAAAGGGTCAACACATTAGGTTTGAAAGCTTGTTGCTAAAAGATTGGGGGTCTCTGACACTTCCACTGCTGCTAATACTGACAGTAATCGAGGCTGGTAGTATAAAAATAGATCAAGGGAAGCATAGTAGACAGCTGTGGTATTATAGATGTATGAAACTTTTGTGTTTTTCGAAGCACTGAGTGGTACCCAATGAGGTCATTGGACACATCAACTCCTCCCATGTTCCTGTGTGAAAAAAGCAAACATAAAAGTCAATACATAAAATATAAACATAACTGCAAAAAAAATTGCATCACCCACTGAAAAGATTCTACTCACTTGTTGACACTACTGTAGGAATAGGAACTTTCATTACGGTCCATTTTCCATCACCTGTCTTCAACCTCCTCTGGACAGTCTGACCTCCATTCACTGAATGGAACGAGGAGCACACCAATGCCTCTTTTGTGTTCTTCCATTGGACAAAGAGAAGCTGGTTGTCCCTTTTCCACCTCATGCTTCCCAGAGGTGCATTTTTGGGCAGATTGTTTAGGGTGGTTTGTGGGAAGCCCACCCTGTTGCTCCTGATGGTCCCACAAGCACAGATGTTTTTTTTAGAGGAGGACCCTGAAGAGCATTGGGCTGGTGTAGAAGTTATCTACATATAATTTGTAGTCTGAACCCAAGACCTTCTCATCTATCAGAGCCATGACTGATTCGTAGCTCAGACCTTTATTTAGCTGGATCTGAGCTACCAGGGATTTCCCTTCATAAATGAAAAAAAGCTTGTACCCCCACTTTGTTGGTATGTCTTCCTGATATTGCTTCAGACAAATCCTTGCCTTTGATGACACCATTCTTTCATCAACGGCAATGTTCTGATATGGGTGATTAAAAACATTTGCATCCCTCACAAATATGGTCATATCCAGGTTTCACTTTGCACAGATGGTCAAAGGCAGGGGGTTCATTTTCTTTGCGTTCTCAGCTTCCACCTTAGGATTGTTTAGGTGGAGTGCGGAGGACACGGTGTGAAATTTCCTGCAGGACATGACTGATGCTGGAAACCTAATGCCATACACTCTGACACTGATGGCAACTTCAACAAACCCTTATAGATGACAACTGAGAGGAAGGAGGATAAGTCATTCAGGGACATGTCCTGCGTTCTTGCTGTCTCCAGGGGCCGATTGTACAATCTGGACGTATAAAAGTTGGGTGTAAGCTCTATGCTGGAGCTCTACCAAGTTATGTCCAGCTTTCCAATCAATATTTACACCTGTTGCACCATCTAAAACTACGACTAGGCGCAGCTACCATGCGTGTACATGCTGACATGTTCTACCACACTGATAGTTGAGACGCCGTTCGCGTTACAAATTAGAATTTTTGGCTCCCACGAATAGATAAATTACTGCTGAGCCGAATTTTTTTCATTTACTCAGATTGTGAAACAAGAAAAATTTTTGAGCTATTGAGTAAGTGTGCATATTTTGGTATGCAAGCATTGGCATAAAATTGAAGAGAAATTAGCTCCGTTCCTTTGTGTTATGTGTTGTAACTGCAGTGATAACTCGTTGATTAATTCTAATAATTCAACCCTGCTGAAACGTTCAATAAGTCTCCATATATATCTAGAGGATTGCAGTCTTTCATTACTCTTTCACGCCGGAAAGCCTGCTGATTGTGTAGCCTGTATACCAGACGTGCCATTGTCTCAACGTTTTTGTTTATCTTTATTTTCACCATGGAAACAAGCCAAGACTTCTCACATTACACCTACTTTTGACTAGGCATAAGATTTAATCTCAGACGTGCGCTAAGCTTACGTGTATGTCCAGCTGATGCAACCAGTCCCTGGTGCTCAGCAGCATTGATGTTAGAATTTTGGACGATTGTCTGACAAACTGAGGATGAAAAAGAACTCCAGAGGACTGTTGGACGGTCGAGCTGGTCTTAATCTTCTCTCTGGTGGTGAAACATCAGGCTCATCTTGGGTGTGCCATCAATCATCAGTGCTAGTGGAAACGCCAGTAGAGCCAGATGAAGATCTTTCTTCCTGTCTTCCTCTGCCATGCCCTTTGTCTCTCCCTCTCCCGCTGCTTCTCCCTCTCTCTGTCTTTGCTTCTGGCTCCATATCTTTCTCTAAAACTACTGGAAGCAGTAACTGTAAATTATGCCATAGAAGTTGATGGTTGTCCTGGTTCATCGAGTTGCCAGTCCTCATCAAAATAATCATCTGAATGTCTATCACAAAAATATATATATATATATATATATAGACAAACACACATATAAGTAAAAATATAGCAAAGTGTTTCATGAGATACAATTCAAAAGAAATATACATAATTACTTTTCACATTTACATGCTGCTCCATAACATATACAATAAAAGTATAAATATAGCAAACGATTCAAGAGATATATTTCAAAAGAAATAGAATAGGCCTACATAATTACATATCACATTTACACACTGCTCCCGATCACATATTGGTGAAGACTATAATGCAACTTAGCAATCTAGAGATGTATCTGATGCATTCACTTTTGAAAAAGCAATTCTGGCTCCTCATCACTGGATTCCTCATTCTGCTCTTCATCACTAGCTTCACAAAGCTTGTCTACAACTCATAAAAATATATCAAATTGTTTGTTTGGCATCTGTGGTCTCATGTCACATGGCTTGCAAGCTCATTTTATGTACGTTTACAAACTTTCAGCAGCTGTATTCAAACTGCACGTGGACATGTGATTAGCAACAACAGACAATTAGTCATAGATAGGATAATGGTTGTATCGGTGGAGTCATGGAGGGTCTCATAAGAGCAGGTGGAGAGATGGAGGGTCTCATGAGAGCAGGTGGAGTGATGGAGGGTCTCATGAGAGCAGGTGGAGTGATGGAGATCTCGTAAGGGGAGGTGGAGTGATGGAGGGTCTCATGAGAGCAGGTGGAGTGATGGAGGGTCTCGTAAGGGCAGGTGGAGTGATGGAGGGTCTCATGAGAGCAGGTGGAGTGAAGGAGGGTCTCGTAAGGGCAGGTGGAGTGATGGAGGGTCTCATGAGAGCAGGTGGAGTGATGGAGGGTCTCGTAAGGGCAGGTGGAGTGATGGAGGGTCTCATGAGAGCAGGTGGAGTGATGGAGGGTCTCGTAAGGGCAGGTGGAGTGATGGAGGGTCTCATGAGAGCAGGTGGAGTGATGGAGGGTCTCGTAAGGGCAGGTGGAGTGATGGAGGGTCTCATGAGAGCAGGTGGAGTGATGGAGGGTCTCGTAAGGGCAGGTGGAGTGATGGAGGGTCTCATGAGAGCAGGTGGAGTGATGGAGGGTCTCGTAAGGGCAGGTGGAGTGATGGAGGGTCTCATCCATGGCACCATTTCCAAAACTGCACAAAACATAATAAAAAACAGACATGTTAACAGCACAATGTCATTTGACTTCTGTATTACAAGCAACAAAATTCTTTTATTTGAAAAAAGGTTTTCCTTTTTTCCCCCACAAATGCCTCCATCACCCTGCCTTGCATCCTTTGCTCCACCACAAAAGCTCTGCAGCAAATGCACAGATATCAAGAATCAGAAAAGGCTGTAATAGCTTTGTGTGAAATTACAATAATTTAAATAAACTACAACTTAAGATTTAAATAGATTTTTTCATTCATTTCTGTAGTATACTCACTCAAAGCCTTCATGAGCCACTCTTTAACGGATAAACACGTGTTCATCTGTTCCTCTAACATCCAGACAAGATTCACATTACCTCTGTGATTTATGAGCTCAATAAACATTTACATGTTGAGGTTAATGCTGATGTGTGAACTCACTTTTTATGCAACATAAATGTTCCTCAATTTATCAACAGTGGTGGAATGTAACGAAGTAAAAATACTTCATTACTTTACTTAAAGGTCCTCTAAGCGATCTCGGTTGGCGTAACCTCTTGTTGATGTTTGAATTATTATCAAACAAAACGGAGGTTAGCTAGACCCTCCCTCCTCCTCATCCGCGCACTAACCCCCGAACCCCAACCCCACATCATTCTTGTCGGTTATTGGCTGGAACAGTTTGTTATGTTTCGTGCTGCGGGTCGCTCTGTTTGTTGCTCAGTTTGTTTTTGCTGCAGTTTGTGGAGCGTGGGCTGTCTGCAGAGACTGGTTTTTTTACAGTGTGTTCAGGGGACAGGCAGCGAGCGATAGTGAGGAGATGTTTGCGGTATGTGAAAAAAAATGTTTTGGCCTAAAAACGCGTGAGATTGCTTAGAGGACCTTTAACCCTCTGGAGTCTGGGGTGTTTTTGGGGTCCTTGAGATGTTCTGACATGCCCTGACATTTGTGCTTTTTTCAGTTGCTTATAAACATATTAATGGCAAAAAAAAAATTACACTCTATTTATCACAAACAGGACTACAATAATATGTGAGCCACATGTATGTACATGTTTTCATTTTTGAGAGAATAATGTTTATGCATGGTTATTGAAAAAACAAAAAATGAAAGTTTCTGAAATAAAGCCACAAAACACATACTAAATATGTGTCAATAAGACTTTTGACTAATGGATGTCCTCGCCTAGAGTTTTTTCTTCAAAATCATGTGAAAATCATCCTGCCTAATTATTTACATAAAACGATACATTGATTTAAGTTTTGCAAAACACTTTTAGTTTGGAAAGCCAATATGCGGATGGGGCGTAAACGATCATGCATATTTAGTAGTTCACACCTGATTAGACAATGCCCCTGCATACTTAATGAGCCATTCATTCAGGTGTGTCACCTATAGCTAACTTAAATATACAAGCTTCATAAAAATGATCATTCTAGAAGAAAATTTCAGATGGCATTTAGAAGCTTTTGCATCTGAACTCTTCATATATATATATATATATATATATATATACACTACCAAATTGGTTCACAGTTGGAGGCATCGCATTTTTTTTTTTTTTTTCACAAATTGTGCTTGCAAATTGTATAATATCCAAGGTAAACATGTCTAGTAATTGTGCAGTTAATTCTCATACTGTTTTTTCAGTTTTGGAATATTTATCCTCTCCACAAATTTGTCACTAATAAAACACAATACAAATTATTTAAAGAAAAAAATTATATTTACTTGTTTACATCTACCTTATAAATATATATTTTTTATTAAAAAGGTTACAATTACAACAATTCAAGTGTAATCTTTCTTTTTAAAAACTAAAGTATACAAAACGTATTATTTGATGACTTTTTTTTTTGATAATTTTTTATATTTTTCCTCATCTCAGTATAGCAATAGAGTTTGCTAAAAGCTGTTCATTCAATACAGCAGTATTTGAAAATCGATAATATTTTGTAAAATTACGTTTATATTTGCATTTATGTCAAAACCTAGACACTTTATTTCAACATATTTCAGTCGATTTTACTCATCTCAGTATAGCAATACAGTTTGCTAAAACATCATCATTCATTCACACACGCGATTTAAATTTAAACTCTTTTTGTGAGCTGTGGTAAACAGCGCGCATCTCTGCCGTTCATTCATTCATAAACAGAAACCCGATTCACGTGAGAAGGAAAAAAACTTACTACACCATTCCTCAGCTCGCTCCTCGATATACCCGCACTTCTGAGGGACATTTTCAATTATTATTCCTCACAGCGCTGTGAGACGGTGTAAACAAGTAGGCTACAATGATCTGATTCAACTTGTTTTCTCGAGCTGATATGAGGGCGTTCACAGTTTGCACGGATTGCTCAGTCATTTGCGTTTGAATAGCGCGCGCTCTCCGAGGGCGGAGTCACATTACAAGTAATTAGATGAGATGAGAACGACTGACATCTCGTTCTTTTCTTACAGATTACATGAACTGAGAATATTTGTTTTTTATATAAATTACTTCATTTAAAAGAAGAGAATTCAAGCTTCATGCCTGTGTGTCTGTATGTCTGTTTGACTGAGTATTCGCTGAGTTACAGTTCATTTTCGGACGCGTTTCAGAATGGACTACACTGGTAGAGAGAAGGCAGAACTCGCTTCGTGTTTATTTTTCTTTATTTGGCAAAAAGCACAGCACTTTGTTTTTATTGTGAGTATACACAAAAATAATACACATTTAACAGAATCGATTGATGTATGAAACTCCTATGGAAAATCAAAGTCAACAGAGTATTTATGAGTTTCTTTTACACTGATAAAAAAAAAAGCGAGCTGGTATCGCCGGCGATACCGTCGACCTCAGGGGGTTAAAGGTGCATTGCGCAAGTCTCTGAGTTTTTGCAGAACTATGCCCCCTCTGGCGACAAGCGAAACTGCAACCAGAGGTGTGCACGCTGCATGACGTCACGCCCAGTCTCAAATTCCGTCCCGAATCCCTCTTATTTATTTTACTGTACAGGATTATAGAGGCAATCGCAGTGATCAGAGAAGGGCTCATTCAGCCCATCAGGCAATTGTTTAAGCATGTATGGGTTAGAAAAATGGGTATTTTTAACATGAAATGTTGCGCAATGCACCTTTAAGTACATTTTTCACGTATCTGTACTTTACTTAAAGGGACACTAAGTGGGATTTTCTCCCATCTAGTGGTGAAATTGTATTTTGCAATCAAATGAATAGTGCTCTCTAGCGCCTCGCATTTTCAAATGTGTGTTGCATCTACGGTAGCCATTATGTACCAAAAAGCAATGACAGGATGTCCTCTAATAGCACGTCCTTCGGATGAGACGTCCGTCCTTCGGATGAGACGTAAAACCGAGGTCCTGACTCTCTGTGGTCATTAAAAATCCCATGGCATTTCTCGTAAAGAGTAGGGGTGTAACCCCGGTGTCCTGGCCACATTCCACACATTGGCCCTTACCAATCATGGGCTCCTAATAATCCCCTTACATTGAATTGGCTCTATCACTCTCTCTCCTCTCTCCACCTATAGCTGGTGTGTGGTGAGCGCACTGGCGCCGTTGTTCTGTGGCTGCCGTCGCATCATCCAAGTGGATGCTGCACACTGGTGGTGGTTGAGGAGAGACCCCTGATATGATTGTAAAGCGCTTTGGGTGTACAGTAGTACATATGAAAGCGCTATATAAATGCCTCATTTATTCATTCATTCACTTCATCGAGTTTTCCTTCGGGTGAACTGGTTTGTTATTTCAAACAAACTACAACTTGACACAACGAACAAACAAATGTTACAGTTTTGAACAAACAAAACTTACAACCTTGTTTATAGGGCCTTCTCTACTTTACTCAATAGTAGAGATACTACTTTGATACTATACCTTGAAATGTGCTGGGGGTTTTTTATTTAATTTTTGATGTGCACAAATAAATGACAGGTACCATAAGATTATCTTCTTCCTGTTCCTTTTTTTGTTCTTCGTTCATGCATGTTACAAATGCATGAATGAATGAATGAATGAATGAATGAATGAAACATTTATGTATGACTTGAGCAATAAATAAATAAATAAATAAATAAATGTATCAATTTTCAATACCACAGGGAAGAACTTATAGGCCTACTGTCATATAGATATTTTTGTTTTCTTATTTTTTTATCCATCCATTTAAAATCTAGGAAATAATTACTTTCTTCTGAAGAGATCACTTTAAATAATGACATATTCAATTAAGGCTTTTTATTCATATATCATTCACCTAAATGTTTGCTCACTCAGTGTATGGGATAATTATTGGGATAATAATTGGGATAATGTGAAAATTATTGGGATAATTTTGTTATAATTGCACAAGATAGCTTGTTTTTACTATATTTTATGTAGCCTAATAATTTCACAGTAAATCTCCAAATTAATGTAGAAACATCATAAAGACAGTAGCCTATATTTCAAATAATTGTTTAATGGCATATTTTTATGAATGAAGTGTTATTTGATTCTGATGTCACTGCTGCACTGTCACATGTGGATCCCACACGCGTCCCATTTTCTCACAACTCTTAACGTTCATTTAAGACTTTATTTAACTAATTTAAGACTGCTCTTATGAGGATACTCAAAGCGAAAGCGCGAAACAGAAGTCGAGTCTGGCGCGCGTCGTGTCAGCATCACAGACAGCGCATTCTCTTTTGTATTTTCTCGCTTGCATGATTAGAAGCATTTGCATGAAGAAGAACGTGATTATATAATGTAACGCTAGCCAAAGGATGACAGAAAAAAAATGCTGCTTTAATTGCGTTAAATATTTTTAACATGTTAAAGTGAAAAACATTAATCGCACGCATTGCGTTGACAGCAGCACGGACATAACCGATGTGTTTATGTGAATACGCGGCAAGACGGACGTTGTGACAATGTTTTCGTGTGTATTTGACTGTAAGCGCATCAATGAAAAATAGGCAGCTTTATGTGGACGCATTGGGAATATGGCACGGGAATAAAATCACACGCAACCTCCGCAATTCAACGCCGAAAACTTATGATTTGCATTTTTATTATAAATTTGTGCGCATTATTTGTTGTTATTAGAGACTTCCGACGATCCGAGGTTGATGGTAATTTTTTTTTTTTTACACAGCACCCCTGCTCTCGCCAGAAGCACCCCAGGGTGCCGCGTCACCCCGCTGGGAAACGCTGGTCTATATAGGCTAATAAAAAAATAAAAATAAAAAGCCTGTAATTAAGACCTTAACATTGACTTACCTGTCGAGAAGAAAGCAGGCAACTTCAGCGTCTCTTTTGAAAGCTTTCTCCTGCATTAGCTACCCCGACATAATTGTTTTTGTAATCTCCGATCACGTTTCCTTTTACGGTCTTATTGTGGACTTTTTCGACGAAGAGGACTCGTTATCCTGTGACTTAACCGTGCAGTGCAGCCTTTTAAACTTGCTGGGGCAGTGACAAAAGCGCCTCTCACTGCTCTGCTCCGTTTCTGCCGGTTTCAGTCACGTGACGCGGGCTCTGAACGAAAACGCGTTGTGGAAACGCGTTGGCCTAGTACTTTTTGTCCCTCTCTGCTATTATAATTTTTCAAGATGGCGGAACTACATGGAAGCCTCCGTGGACCTACCCGTCCCATGTATATAAAGATAATAAATTCTTCGTTTACGAGGATAAGTCAGATCATTGGCATAGGTATTTGTACACCATTGAGGGCATATTTATGAATAAAAATATTGATTTTAGATAATAAAAAACCTAAAAAGTTACTTATTGTCCCTTTAAGTATAATCAATAGTGCATACTTTTGACGTTTACTTCGTTAATTTTTGCAGCAATTATTATACTTTCTACTCCACTACATTTCTACAACGTTTCGTTACATTTTCGTTACATTTTCTGATCAGTTTTTCCCCTTGCCAAAACAGGGATTGAAAAAAAAATCATGTTTTCAGTGCTGACGCGCTCGTGTAACATGTAGGCTAACTGTGGTGCTGCAAATAAAGCACCTAAAAGCTGTCACAAAGAACCGCCAAAAGTAATGATTATGAATATGTAAAATATAACAAGGAGACATTTTAATTGTTTATTAATTAACAAGTGTTTTCTGCTGTGTCAGTGTCAGCAGCAAGGATGAAGTTGACGAGGCTGAGAACAGTCTGTGCAGAGAACAGTCTGTTTTATTTCGTTTTGAATTGTTCTGTTTAAAAGTACACATTTCAAGCTTTCTATATACGTCTCAGGTCTGTGAGGCAAGTACAGACCTGAGTTTCGGTTCATGCGTTTCACCAGTTCACGCGCCCGCGCCTCCGTGTCCTGATTATCTATTGTCTGCTATTTACTTATTTATTAAATCCAGGCAATTGGTTGATGAAACATTGATTAAAATTAAGATACAATTAATACAAAACGAAATAAACTTTAAAGAAGGGCTTTCTGTTTGAGGTCTCTGTGAACGTTTTAAAGCAGTATTTTAGTGCCGCTTTCAGAGCGCTCACGTTCATAACGGGAGAACTGTCCCGTCCGTAACATTGTTTTTTCCTCATAAATGTGAACATTTTATGTTCTGTGGAGAGCCAACCCTTCTTCATCCGGTGGGTAGCCTATATTACTTTTGGTTTGCGCAGTGAAATTCACAGAATTACTAAAAAAATATTTTGCCACCTAAAAGTTACATTTTTTTTTTTTGTGTCACATCCGTTACGGATTTATATTTCCCTCATATTAAATATAAAACGCATGTGTCTGTAGTAGACTAATATTTTTCCAATGTCTGGACTTCTTTATTAAGGGAGTATGGGGAGTATGGATATATAAACAGTTTCAATTAGTATTAAATGCATTTTCTGAGAATTTACATTTCAAGTTTTTACTGCAATTGTCACGTCCATAACGCTGGGATTGCCCAATTTTAAAGAATTTATCCTCAACTAGTTTTGTGGTGTAGGTCTACGTATTGTATAATGTTAACTTCAAATAAGGGCTGTGTCGCAATTCTGCCTTCTCACACCGCAACACAGGTTCGTGGATCCGAATGTCACGATTTCGGTTTCATATTGCATATTGTTACAGCCCTAATTATTAGAATATAGACATTAAGAGAATAAAGTAGTTTTACCACGGGTGCGTTTTGCTGGATTTTCTCCACATTGTAGCAATATAAACTTAAATTACTCAGTCATTTATAGTCATACAGAAAAAAGAAATATAAAAAAAGAATCTGTGATATTTCTCCTTTTGTATGTGTCCACTTACAATCAAACCAAAACATTGTGCTTTTGTAAAATAAAGAAAATAAACAGGGTGTGCGTTCTGCCTCTCCGTCGCGGTGAACTTTTTTTTCTTGAGCACATCTATAAACTGAAACAAAACTCAGCGAATACTTGTCACACATTTATGAGCCATATACCTTTATAAACATTTAAGTGTGTACTTTTAAATGATCGGATTCAAAACGAAAACAAATATTCTCTAAGTAATTTGTATAAAACCAACAAGATGTCCAGCTTCTCAAACGCTTCCTCATTACAGTTAATTTGGCCACGCCCACTCGCGCAAAAGATATTCACATGCAAATCTCCACATGGACCGCGTCTCGCTCATTACCTCAACAACAAAACACTTCACTTAACTTTTCGTGGATTTAGGCTACCTCAGAAGAAGAAGAACGCGATTTGAAGACAAGAAAGGTGTAAGGTAAGAAATTCTTACATATTAGTTTGTTATTGTTGCATAAATGTCACGATGCAGTTGAACTGTTGCTAGATATATGGGGAATATTATAATATTTAGACCCGTGTTTACTGTTACTGTGTTTGTGGATATCTGCTCAAACGTAGATATGTATATGGTAACCATAATGTTTTATATTTGAGTGCGATCGCGTTTGAATGTATCATATTTTTGATAGCGATCGCGTTTGAATGTATCATATTTTTGATAGCGATCGCGTTTGAATGTATCATATTTTCCTGCGCGATCGCGTTTGAACACATCATATTTTGGATGAAAGCAAAACGCACCAAACGGCTTCATGTTTTTATTATTATCTCATTTCATATCATCATAACAGATGGAAACATTTGAAGTAACATGATAATCAATATATTTTTCTCTAGCTTAGTTGTTACTGAAATCTTTTGGAAGATTTATACTGCTATAGGTTATTTATTGTTATTATTATTTTATCTGGCACTGCGCATATACCTTATGCCTACAAGGCACAACAAACCTGATGTGTGTGTGTGTGTGTGTGTGTGTATTCTGTGAATTTTAAAAAGGAATTTTAAAAAGCAATTTTAACCAGAAAAATCTAATATTTATTTCCAAAATCGTGCAGGCCTTTCTCTTGATATCAGTATGTTCACTTTTTTTTCAGGGCCCAGATGCCACTGAG
Source organism: Scardinius erythrophthalmus (assembly GCF_964197995.2). Taxonomy (NCBI): domain Eukaryota; kingdom Metazoa; phylum Chordata; class Actinopteri; order Cypriniformes; family Leuciscidae; genus Scardinius; species Scardinius erythrophthalmus. Next base: position 34,792,309 of record NC_138224.1, read on the forward strand.
TCCTGCCGACTTCAACATTCACATGAGTCTCTGGAACATGAACATGGTAAAGTGAAAATCAAACAGCTTGGAAATTAAAGCAGGGTTCGTACGGGTGCTTGAAATCCTTGAAAGTGCTTGAATTTTGATGTTGTGTTTTCAAGGTTTGAAAAGTGCTTGAATTTTGGATAAAATGCTTGAAAATGCTTGAATTTGTAACTGTATTTCTTTCACAAGTAATATCTTTCTGACGAAATAGTTCTTTATTAAATGGAAAAAAAAAATGTAGCCCTTCAGAATCAGATACAGATTGATTTGCGTTATGCTGGCCAGAGCAAAAGTAGGCGGAGTTTTCATTTTGATTTCCGCGGTTGTTTGGATGCACTGTTTTTATTGGCCACGCAGCTGCAACAGTTTAACTATTTTAAACTTTGACCGCGGCGTGCACGCGAGCTCGCTGAGCTCCCTTTGATCCGAGTCGCGCGGCGCAAGCCATTGAAATATATCGGTTTCATTTCATAGCGCAGCGCGGTCCGCGTCCTATCTAAAAGGGCCATTAGTGACAGAGTACTTGGTGTGATAATGTAATGTAAGTATTGCATGTCCGTTATGTCACGTTCATTTGTGGAATATGCAGTGAACATTCCCAAAATTACAGAACTGTAACGTGCAAATTAACCTGCAAACGTTAGCCCAGTGCATAACAACAGTCGTTGATTACTGAACTGAAATCAGTTAGGGTCATAAGAAGTATACTGTTACTGTAAGGTTTAGGATGGCCCTATGCAATATTTACACTGCTCTATTCCAGTAAATGTATTAGCTAATACATTTATCAGGCAGGTGCCTGTGCACTCAGATATTGTTCAAACCTTGTCTATATCAAGAATGTGTCCCAAAACGGGAAGGCCTGTCAAATATTTCTGTTCAAATCCTAAGTCTTCATATTTGAAATTAATTCAGTTTTACAGCCTATAAATCATATTATCTGGTAAGCAATATTTGGACAGTAATATAATGAAAAGTATATTATTCATATGCTTTAGGCTATATACTTAGTGATACATTTTGAAGAATAAAACTTGTGATTGGCTTAAATATTAGGGCTGCACAATATATCGAAATATTGCAAATGTATATATTATATGCATAATTGCATATCGCAACGGCTTGCAATAACTAGGGTCATGAACAAAATACAAAGAAAATCACTCACTGCTTTTGGCTGAATAGGCTGACTTTTGTAGCTTTAATAAGAATCAGTATATTTAATTCATGCAGTGAAAACTTAGCAGTGTTTATTTTTACATTTGATTATTCAGTTTCTGTTGTTAAATAAACCTAATGTTGGATAACCTGAACCCCTAAACCCCAGTGATGTTAAAATAACACTTCTTATGCTACAGAACACTGATGTTCACTGTCAGAAGTTGTAGGGATATTTTCTTATCACAAAAAGAATGTGAAACACGTATGTGTAGGTTATATAATTTTAAAGATATTTTAAAGATAATTTAAGTTAATTTGACACACTTTAAGCATTATCGTATCGCATATTGAATATCGCATTATTTAATGAGTTATCGCATATCTCATTTTTCTTCAATATCGTGCAGCCCTCTGCTATTATGAAACATTTGGCTGTTTATCTCTTTTGATGTGATAAAAACACTAAATAATCATTTTAACTATGTATTGTTATGTAATTTACGGTAGTGTAAGGTGCTGGAAAAAGCTTTAAAATGGACCTGGAAAGTGCTTGAAAAGTGCTTGAATTTGACCTTGGAAAAAGTGTACGAACCCTGTTAAAGGTATGTACAATGTTTTTAGGAATGGCACAAAGGTCTCTGTCTTTCAATAAGTGCTTTTTTGCCATTTGTTGTGTCTATTTGGATTATGTTGTGTAAATAAATCCAAACAATCTAAAATCCATTCTTTTTTAAATCTCCTCATTTACAGTATTGTGCAAGGTTGCTCAGAATGAAAGGGGCCTGATAGCTCCTAATAGGGCCGTTAGGGGAGGTTCTTTGTCTTTCTCAGGTGAGAAAAGCCATACATATTAATGAGCTCTCGCATAAGGCTTATTCACACAAAACACGTCGTACAAATTTTAAATCAATTATTGTCTTCTCTGAATGAGCAGTCAGGGTGATTTTCACATAGTTTTGCAGCAAATATTCTAGGCTATGTCATACAATTTTCAAAAGTCTTGTGAATAAATAATCAGTAGGGGTTTCATGACCTTATTTCAGTGAGAATTTTTTTTTTTGTATTTTCACAAACCACGCATAAATGTCATTATCTCAAAACTACAAACTTTTACATACATGCTGTTGATATATTATTGTAGCAGAGTTTGTGCTGAATACAGTGTAATTAGACTTTAGCCATGAAAATGTCACAAGTAACCAGAAATGTCAGAGCATGTCAGAACACCTCCAGGGCCCAGAAAACAGCTCAGACCTCAGAGGGTTAAAGTACATTTAAAATCAGGTACTTTTTATTTAAGGTTTTCATTGTGGTACTTTTACTTTTACTAAAGTAAATATGTCTCTGGTTATTTGTACTTTTACTTAAGTACTGAGATTCAGTACTTCCTCCACCACTGTTTATCAACAATACCAATAGACAAATAAAATAGATAACGTATGTTTAGTTATTTTATGTAGAGATTTGTTTATCATATAATATAAGCAGTGTTGACAACAGTAAATTCTTCTACACAATTAGGACACATACATCACTCACTCAGATATCTATTTCATTTTGTGATGTGCTCATCTGCGATACTTATCGACGATATGTTAATAGACATTTAAAATAAGTGTCTTTAAGATGTATATGGCTTATGTAAATCCACTTTAGAGACGTACGTGTGCTTACTGAAGCTCCCCTGTAAGGTATACATTATAAAACGTGTTTTTACAGTAAAATCACAACTATACTGTCTAACGTCTTTACACCTTCAACAATTCAACAGTTTATTCTACAATAGTTCAACACATGATTTTAACGCAGCCAAAATCCCTTTTCAAAGAGCCCATAGTCCAGCTGAGTTGGTGAGATCTTACAAGCGTTAGAGACTGCTCTGGCTGTATATCGAGACTTATTTGAATGACTTGCCTGATCATTATTGGACAAAAGTTTATGAGGGTGCGTTCTTTCTGATCAGGGGCCTCATTTATAAATGTTGCGTACGCACAAAAGGCGGCGTACGCCGCTCTCTACGCAATAATTGGTATTTATAAAAAGCAAACTTGACGGGAAAATGTGTGGTCCTTCACGCAAACTCTGACCCAGGCGTACGCACAAAAACGGGTGAAATGAGAAATGGCGACACCGTTGGCAGATGGAAGAAACACGTGAAAGTGTGTGAAACTGTAGACCGTTGTGTAAAAGATATAGCAATACTGCCTCTCATAAATAACATGAAGACTTCTCAAAGCAAGTCTTACAATTAACAGCCTACACAAACACCCGTTTGATCGATCTGCAGTGTAAAACAAACAAAATCAAACGAAGATTACAACAGAAGTGCAAATGAACACATATTTGCAAAAAAAAAAGTGAATATGTTCTGCAAAAATATTGGCATGTTATGCAATTCATCCTCATAACACATCTGTAGCTTGTCAGATGCAATCAAATGGATGGTAATAAAATGCCATGATGCCATTACAATGCGTAATGACGCACAATGGCTGATCTTGCGCTCTTGGTTTTCCTCTCTGTGTTTGCCATGATTTCGCAATCAATGAATATTAACTTGTGAATATTAACTATAAGCGTGACATGAAGCCGCAAAAACTGCGCTACATTTAGAACTGATTGTGATTTATTAAGGGAAAACTGCGTAGGATGTGCGTGCGCACGGTTTTATAAATCCGAATATTTCTGTGCGTACGCACGTCCTATGTTTCATCCGTACGCCACTTCTGACGCAAATCCTACGCAAAGTTTTATAAATGAGGCCCCTGAAGACTTTATCAAACATAGCATCTAGTGCGTTGTTACAAAAGTCTCCCACAAAAAGTGGATTTCATGCATAATCATGTATAAAATGGACATGCTCATTGAAAACATGCTAAATCAAACATGAATAAATATACAGTACATAATGCATTTTTTCAATAATTATTTTCAATATTGTACAAATACTGTAATAAATCGTTTTGCTATGAATATTTTGCCTAAAAAACAATTTTTTCATAATTGTGAGTGTACGTACCGACTTTCAAAGTAACTGCCACAAAAATAAGTATACTTATATTTCTGTCACGTCAAAATATACTTTTTAAAATGATGGGCCAATATAAAAAAGATATTATAAATATTTCAAATGTTTTACATATAATGGCAAACGTCCCACCTGTGGTTTCCACCATAAAGGAAAACGCATCTGGTCTGGAGCTGGCTCGGTTCTGGTCCAGATGTGAAAAAAACGGATTCATGCCGGTATTGGCCCGTTGTGCCTAAAGACACCGGCCCGAGTCCATTGAGTGGATCTGGCCCAGAACTTATGTAGTGTCTGATGATTTTTGCTATCTGGGGTGGGTTTGACAGAATACCACAGGAGAAGGAAATTGGCAAACTTTGAGAATTAGGAGAGAGTATCTTTTAAAACCAGTTCTGGTTGGGAACCTAACAGTGAACCAATATCAGGTATGGCACATAATAGAGGAAGACAGACAAATAACGGGTAGTTGTTCAGAGGAGAAAGAAGATTGGAACATCAAAAGGTGAGTGGAAGGCCTTATAGAGATTGAATAAGGATAATTAATTAGTTATCAAACCAGCAGACAAAGCTAATGTTATAGTAGTAATGGACAGAGGAATGTTTTTCAACTGATGCAATGTACCACAAATGTAAACACTGAAGGGAAGTTTCCTAATATGGAAAGTGGATTGTGCCATGTGTAAGTATAAGGTATACGTTCCATTTTTAAATATAAGCAACATGTTTTGCTACCTTACAAGGAAGTTGTAAATCCCTCAGTGGTGTATATAAGCTCAATCCTTACTGTACTGACTCAGAGAAACTGAGGCATGATGGGGTGAGGGAATAGAGAAATGGGGAACAGAGAAATATGTAATGAAGACCTCCTCACCTATAGCCTTATTCTGCTATGCCTGTTTTTCTCGGTCTAATACATGTATAAAATAATAAATAGAAATCTCTTGGCAAAAGTAACTTGTGTAGCTTCCGTGATTCAACCATAACAGGGGAAAGCATGGTTTTCAAATCTACAGAACAATACATCAAAGAAGTCAACAGACAAATATTGGACCAATAATTTTAATAAAATAATAAAAGTCATAAAGTTGCTCCTGCTCCTAGCTCATGGACAGCTCCTACTCACGCTCTCCGTTTCTGCACGTTTCGGAAGGGAATGATTCAGATTTCTCTTGGCACAGCTACTAGAAGACTTACAACTGTCAGACAGGCTGCTCACGTCACATCCACGTCGTCAAGCTCAGTTTGAGTCTGCGCAGTATGCTCAGCCATCAGGAAGTGAGTGCGTCTAATTTACTTCACTTCTCTCCGTTGAAACCTATGGGGTCGCTGTGTCCAGTTTATATACTGTCTATGTCCCTAGCACGCACAACAACAACACCTGTCTGAGCACGAGAGCAGCCTGTCAGCCTCCGATGACGATTTAGCAATTTCACAAACAGCTTGAGTATTCAGCAGTGCTGCCGATGCGCATCTTCTCTCTTGCGCGTTTAGGAGTCAAGACATGACTGGATGGTCTCTTGCACAATCAGGCCATCAGTGCATCATAACTAAAGTTTATAATTTTCACGTCTTCTTAAGTCTTATCAGTTTAAACATTCAAGCGATTTTATACTATCCAGTAGGCTACTCGCGCACTCTCTTAGAGATAGTTGCACTGCGTGCATACATAGAGTACAGCTCGCGAGTAACAACATTTATTTTTCGCGGATTATATCGCTTTGATGGGGGGGAAAATGTAAAATTGTGTAAAACTTCCGGCCTTGGTAAGTATACTCGTAAACACAGTCGGTTATGTATAAAACTCATGTGACAGACAGTATAATGAAAACAGCAATGGATCTGTGCACTTGCTGTAAAAGTGACAGCAGCCATAGGCTATGTGTCTGTCATTAATGTTGTCGTCAAAACAACGGAAGATAGCTTTAATTGTAATGAATGAGAATTATTAGCCTATGTAGCCTAGCTTAGGAAGGCAAACAAAACAAACAAAAGGCACACACACATAACTTCCATAGAAGGACAACACCAGACAAATAACATGAGAAACACTTGGGTATATACACATGTCATGCATTTACCAGGTCCAGAAATGAATCTGTTGAGGGCCTTTTTACTATCTCTCTTCACCCCTTTCGTAACGCTTCCTCTGTTTGCAAAAAGGGGTATAATGTCAAAGGCACAGTCAGAGGCCCACAGAAGAAAATGAATAGTTGAATAAAGTCGTTATTTATGTTTGTTTATTGAGCACAAAAAGTATTCTCGTCGCTTGATAAACTTATGGTTGAGCCACTGTAGTCACTTGGACTATTTTAAACATTGTCTTTTATAACTTTCTGGGCCGTCAAGTTTCGATCCCATAATAAGCCTATGGAGGAGTGAGACAGCTCTCAGATTTAATCAAAAATATCTTAATTTGTGTTCCGAAGATGAATAAAATTCTTACGGATTTGGAACAACATGAGGATGAGTAATTATCCAGCAAACAAGCCTGCACTAGCCCTCTAGTCTAGCCTAAGGGCCCCCAGCAGGCTGCCAGCGCAGGGCCCTTGAGAATTTGCTCATTGGCAAAATGTTGGCCCCTTAGCACGGGCAGCCCTCACTTAGCCCCCAGAAAGCCCACACAGGGCCCGCACTATTAATCTACAACAATAAATCTGTTTCACTATAAATACTTTTCGTCTACTATAACTATAAGTCTTTGGGAAAAACAATTATTCTATACATCTGAAATGGATACAGTCACCACATAACTAATGTCTGTATTGTCAAAAATGTGGGATTTCAAATCAATGTATTTATTAATTACAAAATATAAACCATTCAATTGAGGTTAATACAGGTTGATATAGCTAATTTAACACTCTGAAAGGGACAAATTCTCTATACAAATATAAAAATAATTCAAATAAACATACAAATAAAAAATACCAAATAATTACTTTGACCTTTGCTGAAAATATGTTTGGTGTGCTAATTATTCATTGGCAAAGCTCACTCTTCCCCCAAGGTCTCTTGACTAGTCAGCAGACAGTGGTAGCGATCCTTTCGTCCACCCGCTCTATCTCTTGAATTCCGCAGCCACACCTTTATCTCACTCTCAATTTCAGAATCAGGAGGACTTGGCTGAAAGGAACATTTTCTTACAGCCTCTGAAAAGCAAATAGGCTTGAAACAACACTGTGTGCAAGTAATTAATATATGCCATTTCTAATACCACATGCTAGCTTACCTGTTACAACCCTCCTTAGCTTTAAGTTCTGAAAAGGTCTCTTTTGGTTTGAGCCATTCCAGTTCAATTGAGTGACTAAAGAATGGCCAATCAATGTTGTCAGTATTCTCCTAGTTGCAACTTGGACATTACACCCACCAATGATTCCCAGATAGGCAGTCTAACAGGAAGGAAAATACACAAATTAAAAAGTGATTTGCATTGGTAAAAAATTAGGTTCAGGACAAAACATTTTTTAAAGCTTTCAGTCAGTTCAGTCAATGGGTCAATTCCCAGGCAAGGGACTGTAGATACACTATATGGACAAAGTATGTGGACCCATTGACTTGGTTCCCCCTTTGCAGTTGCAACAACTTTCACAAATACTCTTGTGGATGTTTGAGCATAAAATTCCTCTGACACCCCCACAATCTTGTGAAAATCCTTCCCAGAAGAGTGAAAGTTGTTACAACTGCAAAGGGGGAACCAAGTCCATGTTAATGCATATGAATTTTAATGGCATGCCATTGAAGTTCTTGAGGGTGTAATAGCATACTTTTGTCCATATAGTGTATGTAATTTCTGTCTTGAGAAGAGCTACTGTAGACATACAAAATCTTTCCGACATCAACATTTTTTGCTCCAAGATATCCATGTCCTGGTAGCTTTGGAGGGGTAATATGACGTCATCAGGCAACGATTTTTGGGTGAACTAACCCTTTAATGTGTAATAACTTAACACTTAACACCCAAATCTCATTGTGTAGATCAGGGGTCACCAACTGGCGGACTCCGGTCCGAATCCGGACCGCAAAATGCGTCCATACGGACCGCGAAGCCTTTTGACATAATGAAATAAATAAATGCCGCTATTTTCTAATAAAAACACATTTATATCAGGCACATCAAAGTCAGCTCAGTAGAGCCGTTTGGGTCCAACAGCGCAACGGGTTGCTATGGTTGCTACTACAGTTACTATGCTCATTGCTCACTGTTGCTATGTTCAGACGCGCAGTCATGCGTGCAATGAAGAGAGAGAGCGCGCAGACAGATGAAACTTTCAGCGAGTGAAAAACGCAGAGAGATAAAACTTTCAGTGAGTGAAAAACAATGGCATTTTCAAAAATTAGTAAAGTTGACGCTGAAAACCGAGTTTTTCGAGATAATTGGTGGAAAAATAAGCATTTATTCTTCCTGCATCGAGCTGTTACAAGGCCCGTGTGTCTCATTTGCTCCGAGTCTGTCGCGGTTGTTGAAAGTGGAAACATTAAATGTCATTACGAAGCTAAACATAGACACTTAGAAGAAACTTATCCTCAGCAGTCCGAGGTAAGGGCGCAGAAAATAAATGAGCTCAAACCCAGTATGAGCGATCTACACGGGTCGTCCTCTCTCACTCATTCGCCGCCCAACATTGAGCATATGAGTGTTCACTGAGAATACAGTGAATTTTAGACAATTTTATTTAAATTTCATAAGAGGTTATTTACATTTTTATGGACTGTACAAAATAAGAGATAAAGGTTTTCTTGCACTTTTTAATTTTTCCAACACTGGTGGCACTATTTTTTGCATGTGTTTCTGAATGATATTGCTGATTATCTTTACCAATGCAACTTGAAGCACATAAGAGAGCAGTGTTCAACATTAGATACATTTAGTTAAGTAGAGACAATACAAGGAGGTTTGCGTTGATTGTGATCGTTTATCTCAGTTCAGCCGAAAAAAACACTTTAGTGTTCCTTTTAAGTTGTTAATGTTGAAATTAGTGTATGTTTAGTGCAAATTTAGAGATGAAGGCATTTTGCACAGTTTCCTTTATCATATTTTTGTCAGACATTGTTACTGGTTGAATTCAGATATTTTGTACCAAATCAACTTAAAGGACATAACAGAACAGCATTAAAATTAGATCAGTTTTGTGAAGGATTACTTATGGCTGCTTATACATATGAAAAGACATATGTTTATCCATAACATTATATTTTGTTCAATAATAAAAAAAAAATGTTATCTACACTCATTTCTTTAGTCTGGTAAAACCCATCAATTCATATTTTTAGGTATATAATTGTCCGGACCTCGGCTGGTGATGAGGGTTCATTTACTGGACCTCAAGCAATTTTAGTTGAAGACCCCTGGTGTAGATCATTAAAGGTGCACGATGTAACTTTTTTTTGTTCAGAATTTACAAAATGTATATAATGAGCGAATCCGTCATTTGAATATTTCATACCGTATTTTTGTCTTTTCCTGAATCTCTACGATGCACCTATAATTGTTTATATTTGAACTATAGTGTGTATATTTTAGACCGAGTGGGATGCCAACTGCTGCGAAGTATCCCAGTACCTCCTTGACTGGTCATAGACTTAAACAGAGAGATGAAGCTCCGGCTACAATGTTCTTCCACAAGACACATGCAGTTCTGTTTATTAACTGCTAGAGCGCCAAAAGTTACATTCAGTGTGTCTAAAATCACATACTCTCCGAGTAGGTACTTGTCACGGAATGGTAAATTGTGAAGCGAGGATTCAGGTGCAGAAAAATAAGAATCTTTATTAAGTAATAAAAATAAACAAAACAAAACTACAATCAAAAACTCCCCGTGGGAGAAAACAAGACAGGCATCTGGCAAAACTGGAAACACGAGGGAACATAGACAACGAACAAGCACAGAACTTCTTCTTCTTGTAGTTTCCGGCAGGCTAGACGCAGCCTTGGCATATTGCTGACCTCCTCTGTTCTCTAATCGCTATTTACAACTTATTTAATACTATTTGTCTATATCTTTTTATATACTCCAATGTTTCACAGATACTCCATCAGTTTTTCAATTTATTCCAACTGTCCAAATTCAATAAAGAGCATAAATTAAAAACAGTTTCTCCAGTTGCTCCCAGTTCCCTGAACAATGTCTTCCTTTGATGAGAGTACCTCCTGCACTGCACTAATACATGCATCACTGTTTTCTTATCTCCACATTCACACTGTCCATCAGGATGTTTACCAATCAGAGCCAGCCCACAATGCCCAAACCTCAATCTGGATATGACTACGGCATCTCTTCTCCAAGCACAGAACTGCAAACACAGGGCTTGAACTGAGAACTGAGGTAAAGGCGGGCATACGCTGTGCGATTTTCATCCAATTTTGAGCCGAATTCTGACTCGTGCGACTTTTTCGGGTCGGGACAATTTTCAGCTTTGTCGTGCGTCGTTTGTCGTGCAATGTTCGTGCAGTGTACAGGGGTAAACGAGAGGGGATAAACCTCTCCCGACCGGCAATTGGATGGTCGGATGAATTTCTGGCATGTTAGAAATTTTGGTCGCTCCTCGTAACTATATTGCACAGTTGAAGCAGAGCTACGAACCGATTGCCCTAAACTCAATGTTTTCTCCCTCACTGCACTGCGCAAAAACATAATTTTAACCATTTCATCTGCAGCAAAAAAAATAAAAAAACGAAAACGAAAAGAGGGAGATCTTTAAGTTCTGTAGTTCAAACTAGCTACAAATTACTGTTGCTTACCTCTAGTTCATGTTGCAAAATGGATTAACCATTACCCACGTCTTCCAAGCCACCTGCGATGTATCTACACCATGCCTCTTTATTAATTTGTAGTTTTTGAAATAAAGCTGTTTTTAATTTTCATTTGTGGCAAGCGGGAAGGGAGAAACTCCAGAGGAGACGCCTATAAATGGCAACAATGGTCAACTACGCCACCTCAAAATACTGGGGAATAACAGCCCTGAGGGCGCACAGGTTAGTTTATTCAAACTATGGGCAAAGAGACGTGAGTCATATAGAAAAAAGGTTACAAATTTATTTCCATTAATATGGATTAATAAATAATTAAAACTTCACAGCAAAGCTCAGGAAGAATGCTATACAGTAACATGCACAAATCTTCAGCACACACAAACACCCACACAAAACGATTTCAATTATCTAGTTGACCAGTAGCAGCGGTACCTGGGGGTACAGGCTAGCTGCCTCAATTAGAAGAGCCCCAGTAACCCAAAACACACGCCCACACACACACACACACACACACACACACACACACACACACGTGAGGATTGGATGCAAGTAAACACACGGCACTAGGTGTAATCACCACACACCATAGGATAGCAGCTAGCCTCCCCTCTCCAGGAACCCCCAGCTCCTGCAAAGAAAATAAACACCAAATCAACAAGCTATAAAAAGACAGTATAAGTATAACACAGCAAAAGAAAACAAACACAAAATAGACATGACTCCTCCTCTAGAGAATAACAAATCTGAATTACACCATTCACTCGGGCTTTCAGAGAAAGGCTCAATTCACTCCGACTTTCAGCAGTTGTTATAATACCCAGAGTGGTAGAGCATAACACAAAAAAAGAATAATAATAAACAAAAACACACACAAAACTCAATATACCACAAAGGGATGATGCATGGCAATAAGATCAAGCAGGTGGCAGCCGGCAAAGACAGGCCGGCAGCAAGCCACCGCACCGCATCAATGTGCAAGTTTCTATGGTCACATAAGCGTCGAGGCAAAACAGCAGCGCAGTCACAATTAGACGCGTCACGATTCACTATGGACGCTCAATCCCAGCGAGTCACCAGAGATACCCTCAGATCGCGGGATGGTCACGTAAAAAAAACCCTCCATGGTCACGCACCATGCGGGAATAAAGCCACGCAATCAGAAACAAACAGCTGTGAGGCACTTAAGCCAGTACACAGCAAACCGGAAGGCAAGAACTTTAGTCTAAACCTTCAGCGGCAACAGATGACGTCACGCAACGGGTTGGGGATACCAAGACGCACATCCGCTAGCCAAACCCCACTCCTTTTATACTAAATGCGAGGCAGTTAATAATGTACGCGCATGCTCTCTCAATAGGTCGAATTAATCCACCCTGCTGCACATTGATGTCTAATTATTGCAGTGTTCGGACATTTTATAGACTGGTAATAATTAACCCTCTGAAGTCGACAAACGTGCCGGCGCGTTTTGCTGGATTTTTTTCACATAGCAGCAACATAAACTTAAAAAAATCCGTCATTTGTGGTCATATAAATAAAATAAATACATGATTATAAACTATAGAGGGTCTTCTTTTTTTGTGTACACTCACATTGACATCAAAACCTTGTTTTTATTTTTAAATAAATAAAATAAACAGGGTGCGCTTTCAGCTCACTCTGTCTCCGCAAAAATCTTTCTGAAACAAGTCTGGAAAATGAGCTGAAACTCAGCTAATACTTATCACACAACCATGAAACATGCGTCTAAAGAAAGCTTTAAATTTCTACTTTTAAATAAAACAATTCACATTCAAAACAAATATTCTCGTGCAATGTAATCTGTATGAAACTAAAGAGAAGTACAGTTTCTCCCGTCTCATCTAATTATCTGTAATGAGTTCACACCCACTCAAAGAGCGCGCTATTCATAAGATAATGTGCTGAGGTGATCTATGCAAAATGAGCCGTTGGAAGATGACACGATTCACTGATGAGCCCTTCAGCTAGTCCTGGATAGTGATGAAGAGTTCAAATTTTCCTCAGAAGGATAGCGGGACTCGAACGTTTGTATTTTGAGCGACGAACGTTGAGCGACTTGATCCAGCCGTGGATAATATTTCGGATGAGTAAGTCTTTTTAAATTTACTTGCATTAGTTGACAAGCTATTTTATATAAACGTAGGCTACATATTTTACTGGTTGGTCCATTTCCATACTTGTCATTCAGAGTCATTTATATTTAAATGGTCTATGCTATGCTGTATAAAGTAGGAGAGAGGCTTCATGCAGTCTGTTTTCTTTCGTTTTTAATAGTTTTGTTTAAAATAACACATTGCGAGCTTTCTATATATTTCTCTGGTATTTTAGGCAAAGCATTATGAGTTTGGGTTCATTTATGAGGCGAGCTGCCGACACGGAGCTCTGTTGCCTGCTATTTTTAATTCTTATGTATTAAATACAGGCAATTTGTTGATGAAACAACGATTAAAATTAAGATACAATTAATACAAAATGAAATTCACTTTAAAGAAAGGCTTTATACAAAAAATACACTTAATGAAATGGTCAAAATCTTGTCTGCCCACTCCATTTGTCTCGCGATTGCGCATGTTCTTACTCATGTTTTCACCTTTCATATAATCAACATAAATTAAATAAATAAAAAAATAACGATTTTATTTAAACCTAAATATGAACTAAATTGTTTTATTTAATGACTAGGCTACAACACGTAGGCCAATTAGCCTACAGTACAGAGAAATTAGTTGACAAGCTATTTTATATAAACGTAGGCTACAGATCTTACTGGTTGGACCATTTCCATACTTGCCATTCAGAGTAATTTATATTTAAATGGTCTAGGCCAGTGGTTCTCAAACTTTTTACACCAAGTACCACCTCAGAAAATATTTGTCTCTCCAAGTACCACCATAATGACCAATATGAAAATACAGTTGCGTAGTAGGCCTAACTATTCAGCTACAGTTATGCACAGCTCAAAAATGAGGCAGCTTAATTTCTAATAAGAATATTTATTATTGTCAGCCACTTTAAGCATCCCACACAGCAGGAGACTCCTATGCGGATCCGCGTTCAAGTCGCCAAACCCGCGTTACTGTCAAATTCGTTTTGGCGCCGCCCAGAGGATCAGCTCCGCCTCCGGGAGGCTCCGTAAATTCTACTGTCAAACAGCGGGTCCTGAGCGGACCCATGTCGGATGCTCGGACGCGGACGCACCTTTTACTGCAACGGTTGGACTACAGCACGTCACCAAAAGCCGATATATCAGTCGAGAATATTTTTGCTGTGACACGGTTGTGTTGAACCCTCTTTATATTGATTTATTGATATATTGCGACATTCACAGTAAACATTGGTTTTTAAATCACTGTATACTAATGATTGTAATGACGTTGTTTGATATTAGGACAACTTTAGAATGTTCACTTAATGGTTTAGCGCGAGCTTCTAGCTAACTGTGCATTATTAAGTTTGCATTTTGCCAATTTTGGTCTTATGTGTGTGTGTCTGCCATCCTCTTATATAATGAAAATTAAGTTACGCCATTTTAATCACTGTTTGAGTCGGTTCAGACAACTATGTCGCCTATTTGAACGTCAAACTCAAAAGTGCGGGCTTCTGCTAATGTTAGTTATACGGTCTAAGTTACATTGAAACCATACCTTGTGAACATAAACATCTCTTGTGTCGTCTGGGGTCTGATAAACAGTAACGTTAAGTTAAGTTAATCAAATTCAGTGTCCACAATGCTATGTGTTTTCCAATAAGCTGTACGTTAACGTTGGCTGTCATATTTCACGGGACCCGTGAGTGCGGATTTCATTTCACGGCTTTCGTCACTGTTTGTCACTTTCCCTATAGGCAAATATATTATATATATTATACTATATTATATACAATTTACTGTTGTTATTTGGTTGCCATAACTTCGCGAGTGACGACGTCTTGTCACTGTTCTAGTTGCTCGAGGGAGCGGATGACATTTCGCTTGAGTTCAGTAACGTTAGAGTAGACAGCTCTGCTGAGTCGTGTAATTACGACTTTATGACTTTTCATAAACAGCGGAAGGACACCTAATGACTTTTATATTAATTACATTTATTCATATAGCAGACGCTTTTATTCAAAGCGACTTACAAATTAGAACAATAAAATCAGTTAAACTAACAGTAACAATATACAAGTGTTATGACCTTTCTCAATTAAATTTGTGTTCCGAGAGGTCTCGTATTACGGGAAAACTCCTTTTCTCGAGAATATTGAAGCCAATTTTTTTGTGACGCAGTAAAGTTGCATAGCAGACACACGAGCGTCTAGAGCGGTCATTGGCTGTGCTGCAGCAAATGCTGCACGAACCTATGGCGAGGCGGCTCAGACGCTTGAGCCAATCAGGGCACTTCCCGCCCTGGCACGTCAGAGACCGCCTAAATAGAGAGCCTAAGTCCCTCCCCTTCCGGTCGACAGCCATGGGACCTCAATGGCGAGAGACAACAAATATTTTGATCTCGTTTGAATTGTGCCCTAAATTACACATATAATGTTTTTCAATTTAAAATATACATTTTAAAGTCAAGAAAGTCGCAGTAATAAAACGTAACAGCACCGCTGCTGGAAAAATTTCTAGGGGAAACACTGTATGTATATATATATATATAATTATTTAACAAACATTTACACTCATTCATAAATTATATTTGGGTACAAATTTATAATTTCAAATGTAGCTTAATGTTTGTTTTTTTGTATCATGTCAATGATCTTCATTACTTGATTTATATTTAAATAAGTAAAAGAAAATTATATAAATTGATATAATAACTTATTTGCCTGGCTAAAAGCGGTATCCACCTCCGACTTCTGGTTATTAACAGCAGCTGATGTCCGGTTTTATTGGCAGGTATGGTCAGCTCAGCTGCTGATTTTTCGCAGAACCCCCTCTCATGATTAGCCTGACGTCGTCATACTCAATTCTAGTCAGAATGTGAGTCTGATACTTCTCCATTGAGCTTTGATTATGGGGCGTGTTTCAACCGAACCAGGAAAAAAAATTCCTCTGCACTCAATTGGATAGACCTACAACCAATCAGAGCAACGGAGTAAGTGACGTATGTTTTTCATTCATGTTTCCGATCGCGGTTCTCTGTTCCTCTTTTAAAGGCCATGGTGCAGGTTTTTTTTTTTTTTTTTTTTTTTTACACTTTTCTAGTTGGTAATAAACATTTAAACAGTTATCCATTGTATTTGATGTTGTAAAGTATTACAAAAAAGAAATATAATAAGGAAAAGTAGGTGATATTTTAGCGGTTAGCGATGATTCTTATTTCTCCCGCATGCATTCCATGACGTCACATGAGGCACTAGCTAGCAGACGAAAGCCCGCCATTGAGAGAGAGTGAGACGAGTAGTGAGAGTAGCAGCTAGTGAAAGAGTGACAGTGTCAGATATATAAGTAAATAGATAGATAGACAGACAGACAGACAGACAGACAGACAGACAGACAGACAGACAGACAGACAGATAGATAGATAGATAGAATAACATAACATAAAATAGATAGTTAGTGAGAGATAGCATAGCATAGCATAGCATAACAGATAGCTTAGAGAAAGAGTAGATAATAAATAGATAAAATGGTGTATCGCTGTGTTTGTGCCGGGTGCAAGAACTCCAGCAAAACTGGACATAGGGTCCATTGTTTCCCTAAGGACAAAGGGATCTTCCGAAGCTGGGTGCAATTTGTCAAGATTAGGCGGGCAGATTTTTCAGCTAGCTCTGTCACCGCCTACTCGAGAATATGCAGCGCGCATTTCAAGGAGGAGGATTAGGCTACCACTCAGGGGACGCCAAGATGGTCGCACTTGGTTTAAAGAGTGAGAAAATGGCAAAGTTAATTCCTACCGCCGTGCCGTCTGTGAATCCAAACCTCTCTGCTTGCCCTGTCCCGAGGTCAAGAGACACCACCGTCTGCCGCAAGCGAGCTATTGCCACGGTAAGCATCATGCTAACGTTAATGTTTACAAGTTGCGTGTTAGCTAGCTCTGTGTGTATGTTCCCTTTGACACAGCCTCCACTACAAACAAGATCACTCAGACGTTAGAAGAGCATATTTCGTGATTCACGAATATGAGCCAAAACCAAATTGCCCTGTAGTAAATGTCCATATCGTCATGAAAGCTGCATGGCTAGTGTTTGGATCAGTGGTGATGATCATCAAGCGGCTTTCACAATAGTGTGTTTGTGTTTTGTGTTAGTCTGCTACGGTTCTCTTTCACATATATTTGACCGTGACCGTGTCCCCAGGGCTGTAGTGGAGGCTAAACGCAAGTAAACGCAGTTTACCCACCGCTGAAATGTCAGAAACAGTTTATCCACTTCTCACTTCAGAGTTTAGCTACCTCTCAGAAAATTCACTACCTCATAGAGTTTATGCACCACATGTACTCTAGACATCTATTACCACTAGTATTGGTGTAAAGATTTAACAGTAACCTTCAACATCATCAAATATGTTCTGAATGTCTTTTATGTATTTTTTTAAAACATTGAGTAGCGCATATCAGGGTCCACTGTACTGTAATCTAAGTTTTTTCTCTTGTGTACCCTCTTAGCCTTTTTCTCACCCACTCACACTGTTTTGATTTTGGTACAGCTGTGCCATAGGTTATTGTTTCCACTGGGAAACTAGTTGTAGCACACACGTCCCATTTTATTGATGAACTTATGCAATGACTGGGAATATTTACTTATCGTCTTGGCATTTCAAAGATGATAAGTAAATAATTCTTAGTACTTCCAAGTTGAAAATAAATGATTAAATGTTTCCATGTACCCCTGAAATGTGCTTGTGTACCCTTGGTTGCTAATCACTGATCTAAGTATTCATAGTGTACCCACCTCTTATTTCACCACTACACCCTTGCATTTCGCTGACCCTTTTTTATATTTGTTTTCGCAAGATGTTGACAGACGTCTCACAGCAGGAGATGTTGAAGATTTTATTATTTAGAAAATAAGTAATTTAACTGGTTTTTTTGTACACTATTATGTCCTTGTCTGTGGGTGACTTTGGCTGACTTTGGAACCTGAGAGCACAAGGTGTTCTCAGAAAATTCTATTTCAGTAATGTCACATGGTACAAAACTATTTCTCAAAATACCTATAGAATGTATTACCATGTTTGGGACAAGGAGAGGGTATATACGTTCACTGGGCAATCTTTCTGGAGGGTCTTGTCTGCAGAGGGACACTCGGCTTTGTTTGTTAATAAAGTCTAATTTTTTCTGATGTCAAATATCTCTGAAGTCATTCCCCTAAAAAGAATTTAACCACAACAAATGGCGACCCCGGCAGGACGTGGCTTAGGAGCTGAAGGAGCCACAAAGGGATCGCTAGTGGCCGCTGTACTTTGAGGTGAGCAGTTTTTGCTTTTGAATAAGGTGTATGTGTTAGTCACCAGTGGCCCGGATGTGGTAAGACAAGCTTCTCCAAATTTAAAGAACTTAAAAAGTGATGTTTGATGTCAGAAAAATTGCATGCATTGTCTTTGTAGATGTCAAGTAGTTGGTAAAAGCGCGGGGGGCTCCCGATAGTGTTTGCTAGTGCTTGTTTAATCCTGAGTGGATTCTATAACTACTGGTGATGCTGATTTAGCGCAAAGAGTTTTGACGTACGTACGTAAGGTTCTGTGTTTGTTCATCAAGTGGGCCTTGAAGGATGATGAGCAAAAAGCATGCACACAGAGGGTTTGAATTCACTGATAAGGATATCAGTTAAGTTTTGTGTTACTTGTCAAGAGGGCCTCGACGGATGACAAGCGTACTGATATAAGGATATCAGTTATTGATGTGTTATACCTGTAAGTGGGCATTGATTGATACAGGTGTAGTTTAGCTTATAGCCTATAGATGGTTGATCTGCAGACATTTGTAAGAGGGCCTTGAAGGATACAAATGAGCATGATTGCAGATAAAGTCAATTTCCGGGTACCTTATTAATCTAATAAGAGTCTGCTCAGGGGAATTAAGGTCTTATTTCACTCTGTTGTGTTGAGGAAGTGAATCACAGAGAGGTTTATGGAATAGGATAGTTAAAAGTGTTACTGTGTTGATGAGTGAATCTGTTAATGTATTGTTCAGATCTGACAGGGAGTACAGAATAGAGTGTGTGTAAGTGTTTATGGGATCCTGTGTCTTGTGTGACTGTGCCTGTGGTTGAAAATAAGTGACCTCTGACCCTGGTTGCTTGAAGGGACAGAGAATGTGTGACTGACCTGTGAATGAAGGGACTGAAATGGTGTGTATTAGAAAAAAAAAAAAAAGAAAGAAAAGTAAGGGAAAACAATTGTTTCAAGATATTAACTTAGAAGAATATTGTAGTATAAAATAAGTTAAAATAATAAGATATAGTTAATCAATAAATGTAATGATAAATATTAATAGATGAATATAAATAAGATTGCACGTGCTTAATATATTATATATTATATCTGAAGACGTCTAAAATTTGTATCTCATTATCCCTGAAGACAGTGTGGAAAAAAGTATTCCATTGCAGATTAATAAGTTTGTGTTAAGAGAAAGATAACTGGTGCAGTGTGCTGAAGGTTAGCAAGATTGAGTGACCAAGTTTCAAAAGTCAAAAATACTTTACAGAAGTTGATGAGAGTAAAAAATAAGAGGAATTCCTTGATGATTGTTGAGAAACATGCTAGATCATTTTGAACACAGCATGCAAATATAGAAGAAAGATTGAAGTCTGATTTTATGATAAGGAAAATTATTTAATTGAATTATTCTCAGATCAACAGAGTTATATTATTGCTGGTATAGAAAAACAGAACTAGCTTGCTTTTTCCTGCAATGAAGAACTGCTTACTAGTAGAATGAGGGAACTGCTATGGTCAACCAGTGAGATTTTTATATAAAAGAAATAGTGAAAAGATGCAGGTTAATAAAGTGGCATGTAGATAAAGAGCTAATAGCTTATATGTAAAAGTTCAATTTGACTCATAAAGATCTCTGAGTGTTCAAATTGCAGATGGAAACAGTGTCCTGTGGAAGCAACAAGAGGGCAAAGGGCAAAGACATGAATGCAGAGACACTGACGCAGAGAAGAAGAGAGTGGGTGAGGGGTTCTCAGCTCCCCTCCTGAAGTTCAAAAAGACTCAGAAAGACTGAATTAAGACTGGAAAAGGTGAATCTTTCACTTGAGACTTTTCCTGAAAACAAAGACAAATCCTGAGATGAAAAACTGTTACAGGATTGATTAAAATCCCGAACTGAGAAGAGACAGAGAAACAGCAGAGCCTATATTCCACTCTGCAATGACCTTTGAGTGACAGCAAGGCTGAAAAACATGTCAACAGACACTGATCTAAAAAAGAAGAACTGACCCTTACGGGGCACACAGGTGTGACAAACCTTATGAACACTCTAGAGACTGCTTCAAATTTAGTTCATTATTATATTAACATTATTCATTCTGATTATTCACTGGTCTCATGGCAATTCTCTATATTCTCTGCTAAACTAACCCTCTCTGCTTTTTCAATAGGTACAAGTCCAGCTCTATAAGAAAAAGAAAATACAGAGAAGTGGGTGCTGAACTCACAAAATAGTTAAAACTGAGGCTGGATTTGGTATAGTGAGGGCTATTATATTAGACAACTATAGGGCTAAAAGCATGATAGAATTTTTCTCTGGCAAAGAAAAAGACACAAATTGTCAAAGAATTATTATTTTTGCTTGCAAAACAAAGATACTGGTCACTCCATCTTGTTTTAATATTGTTTTATAGAGATAGATTGGAGAAGGATACATAACTCCAAAAGTCCAAAAATTATGAAATTAAAAATGCTGTCAAAACTGGGAAAATGAGATGGAAATGTTATTGGCCATGGATCCAAGATTAGGCAGAGATCTCCAATTTTATTCTTAAAGAAGCTCATGAGCAAAAACAAAAAGAATATGAAAAAGTAGACCAAACAAATGACAAAATGCATTTGAGAAATTACAATTGGCTGTCTTACTCTCAACTGCACCATACTTAGGCCTATTATTCTGAAATATTTAATCTATTAGAGTTTAAAAAAAAAAGAAAACAAGAAAAAAGGGTTTGTAACAACGGTGTTAATCTAAACCTTAAGATCACTGACACTTCTGAATAGTGTACTGTGCTGTGACGTTGTCTGTCAGACCTTTGGAATTCCACAGCTAAATTTGTAAGTTCCGCATTTAGAGCACAACCTGTGGAAGAAGAATGTGTGATGGCCTATGAGTGACTGATTATGAATGAATGAGTGTACACTAAGGCAAATCAATTATTTTGCCTACAGCTGTATCTAAATTTCATATGTGGGCCCACAGGGCATATTCTGCCCAATAAAATAATGACCATGGATGGATTTGTTTAAAATCCTGGTCGAAACTGTAGTGACAATAGAAAAAGAAAATGAAAAAAAATTGTAAAAGAAAACAAAACGGTACTATATTTTGCGCAGCGCATAACACATCTGACTTTCCTTTCAGAATATCATGATGGAGCATAACACATCTGACTTTCTTTTCAGAATATCATTAAGGAGCTGCTGTTTTGTCAAAAGACTGAAATATTGTCTTGTAACTTTTGTCTTTTAGCAAAGTGGGTTGAGTGTTGTCCAAGTCTGATAACTAGTATGCTGATAGTGGGACTCAAAACAAAGAGATAGCTGAGCTGAATTGACTAATTGTAAAAAGTAATATAGGGGTAAAGCCCTACTGCTAATGAGCAGAAAACACACAAAAGAGGCCAGAACACCACTCAGCCCACATGATCATTTTACAGATGACACCAAGAAGGACAATGGGCCAGATGAGCAGATGATTTAAATTGTTGTTGTCACTAACTGAACTAACAGAAATAATGAAGGTTTCATTCACAGATGAGAACAGTTCAATTCCAGGAAGGTTTCTGGGACGATTCAAACAAAAAGAACCAGTGACTGTGCTTTGTCATCTCAGAAAAGGCTTGAACATTGATCAGCAAGTGACATTTGAGTCCATGGCTCTCAACTTAAAATACACCAAACGACTCCAGGAAACCCCCACAACAGCGAGTGAGGGTTCAAGGACATGCTGGCAATGACCTTCCCTTGCCAATGAGAGAAACGGAAAAAGCCAATTACAACAACTCACAATGATAAACATAAATGGAAAAAGAAGAACTTTAAATGAAAAGTTGCAGAATAAGAAACTTTCAAGGAGTTGTGCAAAGAAGAGAGAATCAACAGAGATGAGTACAAGTTCAAACAATAGTCAACATCAACCAAACTGTCTTTAAATGTAATGTTAAAGCCATTGAATATACTAGTAGCAACTTAATAATAACCCCAGAGAGAAAAAATTATTGAATTAAAGAATATATCAAAAACAACGTAAAAACGATAATGAAAAATCAGAAAACAAATGACAATAATGAATGATAAGCGACTAATTCAAGTAATTGTCATATCACAGTGAGAATTAAGACAAGTCATGAAGAAAAATACAAATAGACCTAAATGATATTTTAAAATAGATCATAATGGGTACTCGAATGTTATTTGTCAATAAAACGGGTATACATAATTAATTTAAGACTACAGTTGAAAATTAAAGAAAGATTAACACTGGCTATTAACAGATATTTGATTTCATTTATGATTTGAATTATTATTTGTTTCAATATGCTATTTGACTAATTAAATGTATTTTAAATGGTGCTAATAGAACGATCAATAACAAACAAATTGTTATAGCATATAGACTGTTCAATACCATGTAGATTATTGCCTTATGAACAATCTATATGGTGGTACCAGAGGGGGGTAAGAATGACAGGTTATTGCACAAAAACATACTTTTGAATATTCTCAAACCAGATGCACAGGTATTCACCTGCGCAAGGGGGGAGGGATTAAAAGAATAAGGAAGGACAATAATTAAACGGCTAAATTAAGAATAAGGAAAAAGAATAAGGAAAATTAAATAAAAGGCATTTTTTGCAATTTTTGACTGTATACAAGAGAAATTTGCGCCAAAAATAAAGGTAGGAAAGGAACAGTGACAAAAATAGGCCATATATCAGTACCAGAAGGACTAATAAAACTCTTGGTAATGGATTATATGAACAAGATAGAGATGGGTAAAGGCAATGAGATCAGCAGAGGAGGGTCAAGAGAAGTAATTAAATTTAAGACCAAAGAATTATTCTTTAGATTTGAAATTCTATCAGAAATAAGTTTAGATAATGGTTTAGCAGTCATTCTAGAAAAATTGAAATTAACATTAATTGTATGCAGAAACTTAAATTACAGAAAAGGAAGTTTTAACAATAATTAAGTTATAATGCTTTATGTTTGAAATGGTTAAGGAAAAAACTTAGATATACAGAAAAAGAAATGACCGTACAATGAATATGTAAGAGTATAAAAAGTTATTTTCGAGAGTTATTTTTTTCTAATTGTCTAATGAGTTCATTGAATTACTTTTATGAAGTAAATGTAACATTGCTCTTGAAGCTTTCTTAGTTTGAGTGATTACATGTGACATAATTAAGTTTATTCATGATAGTTCATTTAGAAATTAGTAGAAAGGAAGAAAAGGTATTCAGTTAAGGTATGCTTGAACTGAGGAGCTATAATGAGAAAAAGCTGCAACACGTGAGATATTTATTGTTTAAATTTGGTAATAAAGTAGACAGAATTTGAAATGTAAAACGTTATAACAAAGAAAATTGTGATTTAATGTAGCTGCACTACAGTGTTATGGTTGTACATCAACTAAAACATGACTGACTAAAAAATTGATTCTTTAAAAATAAGTGAATTGATATTCCTTCATAAAAATAATAAGCAAATAAAAAAAGAGATAAAGTTATTTTTACCCAGCCCTATTTTAAATCAAAATTCATATGGATTATGCGAAATAAACATGCAAACTAAATCATTTATTCTTCTATAATCAGCAGAGATTTATTATAATGATTTGCCTTTATAATAATGAAAACAATTACATGAAAAAAGTAGAATGAATTATGTTTGGAGATTAATTTAGCAAATACAATTGAATAAAAAAAGTTAAGGAAAGCTTGATTTAAAAGATTAGAAATGTTTTTTGGAGTTGCAATATTGAAAGAGGGTTATTATTCTGTTGTTTACTTCCCATATTAAGAAGATAATGAAAACTAATTTGAGAGGGCAACAAATCATATATTTGAGCTTATAAACCAAATTAAGATTTACAATCATTGGACATTGATTGAAGTACCTCGAATAAGGATGAAGAAGAAAATGAATAAGCCAGATCCTGGGTGTCTGGGTCGAAGAGGATATCTACACCGCAAGATAACTTTTAATTGTATAAGGGATTTTTGTGTTTGACATATTCTACATAACTGTGACTATAAGACAATGCTGAACCAATTTCATCCACACACTTGTAACAATGTTTGATGGTTGATTAGGGAGGATTCGAGTCTTTTACTTTCTCCATTGAAAAAGAAAAAACAACTGAAAGAAAGAAAATGTATGGAGAAAGATGTTTGGCTCGATTGCTCCACCGGAGTGTGGTGGCATAATTTCAGTCATTGGAAATAAGAATGAGTGACTTAATTTAGTCACTAAGGTAGTATAACTGAGGGGACTGGATTTTGAAACTACACTCTGGAAAAGGATAGCGAATGTGGGGCTTAAATAAGCCCCAGAGGAGGGAATGTTGAAGATTTTATTATTTAGAAAATAAGTAATTTAACTGTTTTTTTTGTACACTATTATTTCCTTGTCTGTGGGTGACTATGGCTGACTTTGGAACCTGAGAGCACAAGGTGTTGTTGCAGCAGAAAATTCTATTTCAGTAATGTCACATGGTACAAAACTATTTCTCAAAATACCTATAGAATGTATTACCATGTTTGGGACAAGGAGAGGGTATATACGTTCACTGGGCAATCTTTCTGGAGGGTCTTGTCTGCAGAGGGACACTCGGCTTTGTTTGTTAATAAAGTCTAATTTTTTCTGATGTCAAATATCTCTGAAGTCATTCCCCTAAAAAGAATTTAACCACAACAGAGACCGTGGACAGTGTAGACACTGTGGAGAGTGTCGATACTGGGGATCAGCCCTTGCCCTCCTCCACTTCTGACGCTGAGACACAGTGTTATCTGAAGCCCCCCGATGGTCTCACGGTAAATCTTGGGTATTTTAAGGGGTAGATATTCTGTCTAAAACATTGCCAGTATCTATGCAAGCAGGACATTTCCATACACATTGATTAAATTAATACATAGCCTACACCAAAACATAGCCGCTTAGATTTGCCATAATTGTCACATGTTTGGGTATGTTTACTGCCTCTCCACAGCTGTGCAGGTTAACCTGAAGCCCAAGATGGTCAGTGTGGGCACACAGACGTCATTTAGCCCACAAACCTCCACTCCCCTCGCTAGTCCAGAACAGACAGATGAAGATGATAATGCCTCTGTCATCAGTGAATTATCATGGGCGCCCGAAGAGCCGATGCATGAGGAGGATGAGGAGGACTTGTTTGATGAGGAGCCACCTTACACTTGTGACCCCCACCACAAGTGAGATAATTTAAAACCAATATATACCATTTTGAATGCTCTTTTTTTTGTGTACTGTAGTTTGAATGACACCCCCCCCCCCATTTTTTTTGTTGTTGTAGTGCCATTGACAAATTTATTGTATGCCAAGAGGAGCTGATGGCCCTTTTTGCCATCTGCCCGGCCTGTTGTGAGAGGTCAGATAGTAGCATCCTGCAGCAGGAAGGAACTTTTGTTAAGATCAAGCAGGTACAGTTTTGTTTACGCAGCAGGCCATCTGAATATATAATAAATCACAGGGATTAAAGTTCTCCGTCGCTACGACGGATTTCCGTTAATTGCAGCAAGTCTATGACGGATTTCCGTCAATTGCAGGGTTCCAGTCTGTCCTTAGTGTCTTAAATTCACGTTTCATAATTTTAAGGCCGTAAATAGGCTTTCATTTCTCAAATAGTGCAATAAATGTCTTAATTTTAGTTTGAATAGGTCTTAAATTAAGGAAAGACGAAGTGTATTCACCCTGCTGAGGGGATGTGATCAAAGCCTGGAGTGGAGCAAAAGCACGTTCCTCTCTCCACTCAAAGCACTCTGTAATCACTCCGCTCATAGTCCACTCCGGGTTTTCAATTACAGCTCACGGAAAGTGCATGTCAGGCTACAGCTGAGCGCTGAGGTAGATATTTCAGTTACCATGGACAGGACATACTTATAATGCAGGTAGGGCGATATATCGATATATTTTTGAAATGCGATTTGGAATTAGACCACATCGCATATATCGATATAGTTCAAATTTGCTCTGTGATCCTTGCTCCCCGCTCCTCCAATTCCACTCTGCGCGCATGTTTAGAGCATGTTATGAGAGGCGAATCATGACTAACGTTACTTCAGAAAACCCAGCACAATAGGAACTACCTGGCAGTGACATAAGTGTACGCTGAAATAAAGTTTTTCACCTCAGAAAAACGGACTTTCTTGTCCTGTCAGCCGTTATCCTGTTCTCGTAGCGCACACTCAATTGCACGCGCAAATGCAGCGGCGCGCGCTGTATCGCCTCACTGATCAAGTGCAAAAGAAGCTACGAGCATGCAACGCCGTTACGTTGTAAATTACACGAAATAAAAGAAATGCAGGTGTGATTTTCATTCTATTCACCAGGAGCAGTTTCCATGTTTCATTAACAGTTATTGTTAATATTGTGTATTCACCATGGTAACTGTCGTTTCCATATTAACCCCAAAATGCCACTATTTTTTCTTTGTGTTATTTTTAATATTTTTAAATGACTATAGTGGCTCATACCACTTTAACAAAAACTAGTTTGGGACTGCTATTTAATAGCTTTAGCATAGGCCTAATGTTTATTTATTAGTACTAGTCTTTACTATTAGTCATATTCTTACAATTTATGTTAAGTAAAGGGGAAAAGTACTTGTGTGTGTTAACAAATTTTGTGTAAACGTGTTATAATTTGCCTATATATAATAAATAAATATATATATAGGCAAATTATAACACGTTTACACAAAATTTGTTAACACACACAAGTACTTTTCCCCTTTACTTAACGAAAGTTTAAATGTGTTATAATTTGCCTATATATATATATATGTATATGTGTGTGTGTGTGTGTATATATATATATATATATATATATATATATATACTTATTGCGCCTACTGGCAATATTAAAGCGGTTTAAAACGTCTCCCCTTAAAACGCTATTGGTCTCGACTATTTAAAAAGACTTGGCCTAAAAAAAATTTCAGTCAGAGGAATTTTTTTCACTTTAATCCCTGAAATCAGAATATCTAATTGCAATCTGATAGCTCTGACTGTCTTGCCAGTTAATTTACAATGTATGTACCAGGCTGGGTTTAGTCTGTTGGTTTGTGATGGCATCATATTTGAGTGTTATACTGTATTGGTCATGTGTGTTTCATTGAAAACATGAAACCTTTGACCAGTAATGTACAGTACTTAATCTATATTGAATCCTGATATACTGTTGATTACTTTTTTTTTCTTTTTTTCTACATATCTAGGACTGTGCATCATGTGGCTACAACCGTTTCTGGCAAAACCAGCCAATGCTCCACAGGAACATGCCAACCTGCAACCTCCTGTTAAGTGGGGCCATTCATTTCACTGGATGTTTGGCCACCCAGACATTAAGAATGTTGACTCTGTTTGGCCTGCAGTGCATCAGTGCGAGCAGTTTCTTTCGCCATCAACGCCGCTACACCATCCCTGTAATCGTTCAGGCCTGGCAAAATGATCAAGCAAAGAATTTTAGTGACCTACGGGCAATGGATGGCGGGCTAGTTCTTGCTGGTGACTGCAGGTAAACCAGTGTGAGAGCTCATAGACCAGTTGCACGTTTTGATTTTGTTAGTTGTTATCATGTAGGGTGGCTTTAGTTGGCATTTTCAGATGACATGGTGGATTGTCTTTACAGACCTTGGTTATTAAAAACTTGAAACATAATTCAAATTTGTAATTAATTCCAGGTCAGATTCTCCTGGGCACTGCGCGAAGTATGGATCCTACTCTCTGATAGAGGACAGAGTGAACAAGGTGGTGGATGTTCAGCTTGTTCAGGTAAACCTGATGTTATTAGACAAAGAAATTAACTCTGCAATTTGGTAAACTGATTGTATCTTAATATAACATCTTTCCACTAGTACAACGATGCATAGAGCTTTATTGTGTATTGCCTAACTAGAGTACAGTGTATCATAATGCCTGGACCAGCAACGCGTCGGTTCATTGACGTCTCCTTCAACAACAGCAGCATTCTACACTTACACTGTTATGTCATGTTGCAGAGCTCAGAGGTCCCCAACAGCTCATGGTGTGAGCTTGAAGGGCTTAAAGGTTCCATGACATGCTATTTTTTGTAGGCTTTAATATAGGCCTTAGTGGTCCCTAGTACTGTATCTGAAATCTCTTTTCAAAAATTCAGCCTCGGTGCAGAATTATAGCCACTATAAGCCAGTCCCAGAATGAGCTTCCTTCAGACAGGCCGTTTCGGTGTCTGTAGCTT
This sequence comes from Scardinius erythrophthalmus, assembly GCF_964197995.2. Classification (NCBI taxonomy): domain Eukaryota; kingdom Metazoa; phylum Chordata; class Actinopteri; order Cypriniformes; family Leuciscidae; genus Scardinius; species Scardinius erythrophthalmus. The sequence goes on from NC_138224.1 coordinate 34,820,902, forward strand.
TAAATGTTAATGAGGAGGAGAAAGGCGGCGCAAGGTGGAGGGTGGGTGTGGCCTTGACCATCTTGCGCAACGGTACCGGTCCGTGCATGTTAACGTTGGATATAGCAATGGCACGAAGACACGCAGTCGTTCAAGCATTTCAGTTTGACCCAGAATCTGATCCGGATGGAGAAGCAACAACTCAGCGGTTCCAGCAGGACATTTACGAATGGTTAGTTTAAAATATTATGTCTGGATACGGTACTTTATTCGGATGGTTTACAGTTATTATCATGTAGCTAACGCTAACCTACTGTTGCCTTTTCATGAGAGATCTGTAACATCTGTAATTTATCTTATTACAATTACATCATCAAGCTCTGCGATCTTGAAATGTGGATATCGCGCGCGCCATATAACCAACAGGAAAACGGTTATCCAAATAACAAAGAAGTGTACAACACTCGCGTTACAGTGTGTATTCACACACATAAACTGCATGGCTGCATAGCTAATGTGACAGCCACATTCTACGTGTAACAGTCTAGGCAACCATAAACAGTAAAGCAACACACTTGTATATCATTAGTTGACTTACTTGTCCGAGGTGTGTAGCTGAGCCAAAGAGAGTGATCCAGACTTTAGTTTCAGACGTTCAGCAAGCCCAGCTCTGTATTAACCCTTCGGTGTTCATTTGTACATCCAATTATTGAGCATTATTTTCTCATGGGCGGAAAATATTCTCTGGGCGGGCAAAGCAGAGACAGGGGAGGTAACATTCCTCCTTATAACGTCACAAGGAGGAGATTCAAGATCAGCGCGATTGAGCTTCCATTTTCTCAAAGGCAGAGAAAGATAACAAAAGCTCGATTTACACCGATTGAAATTTCTAGAAACTTGGGGACCATATACAGGCTAGGGGAACTCATATTAATGTTAAAAAACCTCAGAAAGTGAAAATTTCATGTCATGGGACCTTTAAGCGCAGTGTTAGCCTGCTGAGGGGAAAGGACCTGCATTTGGCAACGCTGATCACGGACCGTCATCGCCAGGTATTTACAATAAAAATGCAGTATATAATGTAAATATCTGAATTGCACTGAAGCTGGATGTTTGTGGTTTGCTGATGCACTGAGGGCCACACAGGTCAATCATCCACAAAAGTTTGTTTATTTCTCCTTAGGTTGCCAAATGGGTGAGAGAGGAGCTAAGCCCTGAAGGGACACAGCATTATTTTGATGTGTGGCACATTGCCAAAAGTATGTATCCATTGTTGGAACCTTGAAGCAGTTTTTGTTAGTGCATATCAATTAATACCATTTGTTCTAAAAACAGGTCTGGGGAAGGCATTGGATGCAGCTTCAAAAGAGTGTGACCAACTACAGTTGTGGAGGCCTGCTATAGTGAATCACCTCTATTGGACTGCAGCCTCAACCCCAGATGGCAACCCAGCGGTCATGGAGGCCAAATGGAAAAGTTTAGTCAACCACATCCAGGACATCCATGACCATGACACCCCTGCCTTCTCCAGTTGTGCCCATGGCCCTCTAGACGGGGATCAGCGCAACAAAGAGTGGCTGGACCCAGGTACAGTACACACAGTATGTGGTATTATGCACGCTCTACAGATTTGTTGTATTTGCTGTCTGAGTGATTGTCTGGATGCTTTGACATGTGACCTTTGTGATGAAATTATTTTTTCATTCCCTGGCAATCTCATAACATTCTGTTTACTGTTTATGTTTGCAATAATTCATATGCAGGACAATTTCATGTGTTTCCATTAAAAAAAAAATTGTCTATCTATCTTCTTGTCTATTTGTACGTTTTCCATCTTTGTGTCTGTCTGCCTACCTGTCTTGGTCTTTGCAGGCTCATTGGCAGCAGTAAAGTTGGAGAACATAATCACGAGGACTGCCTTACTAAAAGATGTTCGACAGCTGTCTCCACAGCATCAGACCTTCTCCCTTGAGGCTTACCACTCCCTCATCTTACACTTCGCGGCCAAGCACACAGGGTTTTCATACCTTGGGATGTATAGCAGGTCAGTGCTATCCAATGGAATAATACTGACAATTATTATGCCTTTTATAGTAGTAATAGTACCTATTATCATGCCTATTGTAGTATTTTATCATACATACACCAAGTTTCAAAAATGTTCTCAAATGTGTTATTTTGTAGGCTTCTCTTAGCGGCGCTGCATTACAATTACAATGCCAACCGCGAGACAGCACGGAGAAGTGATGGGACGGAGAAGTACTGCGTGCGGTATCCGCGCTTCAGAAAAGGTGCCCATGTGGTGCGTCCCATCAAAGAGGCAGCCTCATACGGTAAGCAGTGTCATGCAGGTCTGTCATATTTTGAGATGCCGCACGATAGAGCTTAAATCGGGCCCAAAAAATCAAGCCCGACACGTTCACTGTAATTATGAGCCCGAGCCCGATTTAAACCCGACCATTTTTAATATGTGGGCCGTTATAACCAGGGGCGGCGCCAGAATTTTTTTAAGCAGGTGCTGCTGTGCTCATTTAGGCTACAGGAGGGAGCTGTGCAGTTATATATATATTATAAATGAGCAAAAATTGGCCACGCAATATTCAATTATTTTAATGCGAGTGCGAGTGGACTAGATGCTGCGCATGACACGTGACGTACTTTATCAAGGGCCCGACCCGACCCGGCCCGAGGACAGTGGCGGGAAATATCGGCCCGACCCGGTCGAGTCCGGGCTCGGGCAGAGAATTAAAGCTATACTGCACGAGACATCTGTGATCAGTGGCAATGATCTTTATACAGTATTATTATTATTATTATGTCTACAGGTTATGCAACATCATTGATGAAGGCCCTTCGGGAAAGCTACACCAAATCACCTGCAGCTCTTCGAGAGGTTAGCGCCAATTTGTCCTCCGATGCACCCGCCCCCATCGCCAAATCCTTCGAACAGGTTCCTAAGGAGGAGGCCGTCAGCCTCTACCTAGCCCGGCAGTCACGCTACAAAAAAAACTAATTTCACTTTTTTTTTCCACAGACAAGTCCAATGATTTAGCTGTAAGTATTTATCTTTTTTTCCTTCTGTCCCTGTCCTCTCATTTGGTGGTGGTTTCCTGCATGCTGCATGTTTTGTTTTTTCTTTGTGTGCTGTTGCTTTGGTTTTACTTTGCACAAAATTACTTTTTTTCGTCTTTGTAAGTGGCAATAATTGTCGCTGTACCCCATTCAAGGGGTCCTGCATGCTGCATGTCTGCTCCTCTGTCTGTTATTTGCATGGAATTTGTTGTATGTAATTAAAAATAATTTACCAATCATTTTACCTGTGCCTTGTCAACCTCTGTGTGCGGTGTTGTCTGGGCTCACTGTGTGTCTGCTTGATGTGCTTTTGCATGCATCACTGTGTGTGTGTGTGTGTGTGTGTGTGTGTGTGTGTGTGTGTGTGTGGGGGGGGTGGGGGTGGGGGGGGGGGGGGTGGGGTGGGGTGGGGTGGGGGGCTCACTGTGTGTCTGCTTGATGTGCTTTTGCGTTTCAGGTCTAGCCCTTCATCAGTGTTCCTTGTAGGTTTTGTGCCTAACCATTTTTTTTATATAGATTTGTTTACTTCCAACCTGTGTCTTTGTTCAGTAAATGTTTAAATGTTCAGTAACCATTACAAGAAATGCCAATAAACAGTTTTTTCTTATCAAAATTCATGTGTTCTGTGTACTTTATAACATTTTAAGGGTAATTGGGTGATCACAACAGAATAAGCAATTATTTTTATTCATTTTCATCCAAACGAGGCCATTGAAAGCCCTTATAGGTCTGGTCACCACTTTGGAATTTTTGTCTGATGGTTGAAACCACACAAGAGGGTATAGGCTTCCTTATACTCCTGCCTAAAACTCCATAAGCCCAGCGTATAGCCTGTCTGTACGCAGTGTACCGGTATTGCCTAGGAATAAGTAGGAAAGATTTTTAAGTTTAAAACTCTGTAAGTAAGTTGTAAACGTCATTTTAAGCCTGTCTCTTATGCATGTTTGTGTATGCAACACATCTCCTGACACCAATTAGCTGTTGTTCAAAGGACTCAGTGTAAAAAGATTGGTAAAGTAAACATAAACCATGAACATACTCGTGCGTGCTGGCTTGAAGGGGACCATGATCCTGCCTGAAGTGTGAGTATGCTATGTGTAGCACAAACGGATTCAGGCAGCATGCCTCAAATCCAGGATGCTGCGTAAGGCACGTTACATCTGCTGGCCGGGGGGTGAGGTCCTCGACCAGCGACCAAAACGCGCTCACCTCCCTACAACACAAGCTCTCCACCACCGTTTCCATGGGACGACACCGCCCACACAGACACCTGACAAACACAGCGACACAGACGCCTACTACTCACTCCCTCTCCCGGTAAGCCTGACGGTGTCAATGACAATCAATCACGAGGAAAACTAGTTAGCACTATCAACAATAATCACACTGAAGACATGACCAGCCTACTCGGCGTCAGATACGTTTGCAAACAACATTTTCACCGGAGAAAGAGGTAAAAGCTTATAAATAAACACTAGGTGATTATTAAATGTAATTATTAAATGTAATATGCCTTCTATTTATAGATCGTCTGACTAAGTTTACTTATCTGAGCCAACGACATAATCACTCTCACTAGATATAAAGAGAATGTTGACTTTCACTCGATGCTATTCACTGAACGCAAAAAGAAGTTTGTTGTATGCACTGCTGTTCATAGACTACTATCTCCAGCAGTCATTGCTGGGTTTCTAAATGGTAGCAACTCACCAGGACACTTCACCAACTCTCCAGTCATTCTCCTCTAACCATGCATTTATTTGTCTTTGACGGCCATCGGCTCTCGGTATTTCCTCATTCGCCCTCTCACGTCTAAACGGTTCGAAATTATATGGCTGTGGGCCATCATAAATGTTAACTGTGGGTCTTGCCACCTCTTCCTCATCCCAGTTAGATGCCATAGTCAGTGTTAGAACTAGTTCTAGTAGCTGAGCAAGGCTGAGGAGGCTACGTTCCACCACGGCTGCCTCATGTGACGTCATCGCCGAATTGCGTAAAAAATAACCGTTACTAACCAAAAACTACAAAAACTGGACTTTAACACCATTTTGGAGACATTTCTAACTTTATATACATATCTTGACTGCTTTATGTACCCATTAATCGACAGTGGTGTTTAACCTGCACCATGGCCTTTAAAATTAATCAGGGTATATGCAGCAATCTTGAAGTTAATTTTAATACCTTTTCAAGACTTTTTCACAACCTTCTCAATATTTTTTAATACCTCACCGCTACTTCAAGCTGTAACCATTTACATCAGTGATACTTTTAACTTAACAGTTTTAGTTTGTGATAAAGACTATAGACCACTCTGATACAAAAAAAATCAAATAGGCTGGGATAGTAAATCAAAGCAAAGTTTATTAAAAAACAAAACAAAACTTTGCTCCACCCTCAACAATAATCATGCTGACATGTGCCTCAGTTCTTCTGATTTTGTTCCCAGCAGCTTCTCAGTTTGGACCAATTCGTTCCGTTTTTCTTTACTACGTCTTCTGAGGATGTTGGACTTCGTGATCAGTTGTGCCATTAATGTCACAGATTTCCCCTCTGCCTGCTCGGCTAACTTATCAGCATCTGTTTGGAGGGAGTTGCACACCTCTGTCAGAACCGTTCGTTTCCTTTTCAGGTCTTCTATCTCCTCTTGCACTGCTTTTCTTTTGAGGTCCTGTGTGGAACTCTGTTTCTTCTTCCGTTCATCTTCCAGGTAACTCCTGTACCTTGACCTTGCACAGGCTACTGAAGCCATGAGCTCCTTTGTGAGAGGTACCTTCAAAACACCCCCGCAGACACTGATCTGGTCACATATCAGCCTCAAAGCTTCCATCGACTTTTCAAGGATGTTGCATGTTTCAACCTCCTTGTTGATGGAAAACCCTCTTTCCACCGTGGCTTGTCCGTGGGACAGAAGTAGAAGGCTCTGAGAAAACTTATATAGCTCTGGATAAGACTTGCTGAGGGCTGAATGCAGGAAGACATCAAGTCGCTCCTTCAGTGGCTGGAAGGAGGAGAATCTCTCATCTCTCGCCTCAAGAGAGAGAAAGCTCTGGAACTGTTGTATGATTACATCACCTGGAATAAAAAATAAAAAAAGGTAAAATATTAATCAAGTAATTTTATTAATCTTTCATTGGACAAATACACAGCACAGCGTCTGTACACATAAAAAGGTAAGCAGTGTACTGTAGATATCTTCTGTGTTGAAAAAAATCTTAGACACTTTCACACTAACACAACAGTAACTTCTCTCCCTAAGTCTTTCCTACCTCCTGCCAACTTCTTGTCCTGCAGCATTGTTTGTACTACAGTCTTAATCTTTGTGAGGGACCCTTCTGCATCGCTGTGCATGCTTCTGGGGTCCAGACATCCAATGGCCCTGACCACTGGAATTTTCAGGGGACTTTTCACCTGCACTTTCTGAACAATCTTAACCAGGCCCTGCATGCACTCTTTCCTGAAGGTGAGAACTAAAAGCTCACCTCCCCTGCTTCCTGGCTTGCTCTGAAGTGCCTGACAAATAAGCAACATAGACTATAAACATAGAATGTAAATTATGTAGAAGGTAAACTTAATCGTTTAAAAATAAGTTTCTCCATGTCGGCAATAATAATAATAATAATAATAATAATAATACAAACAGCAGAATAAAATTTAAAAATTGTACTAGTTGCATTGGTGTACAGAGAACAAAAATCCATCCCTGAAAAGAAAATAGTCAATATCAAAATTACCTTGATGGCAGATTCAGCACCCAGTCCTATGTCAACATTCTTGTAGGATACCCTATTCACTTCATCAGCAACGTCAATTTTGGTCAGCCTCAGGGAAGTGGCATCTTGCAGGAGCTCTTGCTTTACAAACCGTCGCAGGAGACTCTTAAAAGGAAATAAGTAATCAGTGACAGAACCATCCTACTAGCCTACCATTAAACAGATCATTCTTCTTACTGCTTCTTTCTAATCATGAAAAAATGTTGGTTTAAAATATGTGTTATGAATTTATGTATTCATTTTATATTGTATTATTGTGAACAAGAGGAACAAATAAAATGAAAGGAAATAATTGGTGTGTGTGTGTATGTGTTTGTTGGCATCCAGGTTTTATCTCAAGTGAGTTCTATGTAACAATCTATGTAAAACTGCACACATTGCATTGATTTTACAGAGTTGTGGACCACTACACATCCACAGGTAGACAGTTGAATTAGGCCCTATTGTAATGATTACCTTCAGCAGCTCACTCAAATCTTTGGCAAAGAAGGGCAGAACTGGCTCATCAGTTTGATAGTTGGTCAGGAAGAGGTTAAAGGTCCTGGATATTGCCAGGAAGAACTGGAGCTTGGCAATCATGAGGGGATCCGCTTGTGCTGCCTCAATGGTGTCGTAAGAGGCAGTACTGGGGTTTGGAAGCTTCTTCTGCTTAACAGCATCTACGTACATCATGACCATTGGCCACACTTGAACTGCCCTCTCTGCCACAGGGACATTTTCAATCCACCTATGCAAAAATGGACAATGTCAGCTCACTCCAATTTCATTTCACTTTATTGTTGCAAAATAAAAACACAGACATTTTGGGCCAAATCCTTTTGCAATGTGTATGGCAAACAACTCTCAACCCACCTGTGGCCACAGAATGGTAGCGGAAAGGTGGTGGACCCAGTCAAGGCAGTAAAATCTTCCCTCCTAGCTGGAACATTATGAAAGAGGTAGTGGAGTGCTCGAAGGAGCTTGTCCATCTGCCACATGGTAAAGCCTGCCTTCAGTGCATTGTGGAGGGTGTGAAGCCCACAGCTTCCAACATTCACCAGATGAGCACCATACAGCTCAGCATACTCAGTCTGGAGGAGGTTTGCAAGCGTTAGTTGACATTAGTTGACAAGTTGACATTTGGGCCGTCCATACTGATGGAGAGAAGCTGCCTCATATTCAGTTTTGCAACACATTCCTGAGAATAAACACAACAGCAAGTATATTAATGGCAATATTCCTTTTATGTTTATTTTTGAATACACTGGTATTCAGTAAGGTATTAGCCTGATTTTCACTCATATTATATGTAAAATGGTTATAAGAAACAATGTTTTTGGTGTGCAAATTCCTGGAGCAAAAAATACAATATTAGCACACCAATATGTTTTTATAAGTGAAACAAACAAGTGGTACTAACAAACATGAGTGAATGTTCTTCACTGTACATAATGTGCTGCAATTACTTCCAAGCCATTAAAGCTAAACTGAACTGCTAGTCTGGTCAACCAACTTTACTCTTCACTCTGAACCAACTTTTGACAATTTGCTAGTCAAAGAACCCACAGCAACCACACACACGCATAATCAAATACATGTACGCACGCACACGCACACACACGTCCATGCAAGCACGCAAACACACACAAATCTCAGATCTACACAACAGTAACCTTTATCACACCCCTGTGTGTGTCACATTTATACATGTTTATACTTTATCATCCATGGCTCCTCCTCCCCAACCCCATCAACCTGTTTTTAGTCACTTGCCACATCCCAGTCTCATCTATTAATCTACACTTTAGCCACACGATTGTCCATAAGTATCAAAAATTGAAGATGAAATGCTACTAAGTTAACTTACTTTGATGTGATGCAACAGGTCGACAGCTTTTCCGTGTCCCAAGAATTGAGAGCCAAGGTACCTAGCCAGAACATATCTTTATTAATATGACACTCCTCAAAACACACATATAACAGGTTGAAAATGAAATAAATAAAAATATAGTATATAGAGTATATATAATATATAGTACTAAGCAGGAGGTACCTAGATTGGACATGGTCATCTTCCCAGAATCGAATGTGGACATCAAGCTGTTTCGTTTTTGTTGACTGGTTGAGCGACTCGTCAAACATTAACACAAACTGGCCAGCCTTGTTGATGGTGTTGATGAGCTCCTGCTTGAAGTGTGGTGCTAACCCGAATCGTATGATGTATCCAGTTTTGTCCTTGCCACAAGTGAACGATTTTGCTATATCCGAATCTGGAAACATAGCCTTGAAAACTTCAGCCACGTTTTCGTTTGAGTTCAGTGAATGGTGTTTCTCCGCTGTGTGGAGACACCACAACACCTCAGCACGCAGTGTTGCTGTACCGCCCAGAGCCACTCTGATGTCGGCTGCAGAAGATGAGGAAGCAGAGACAGCCCGGGTCGTAGCTGTAGCTTCAGGTGCAACTGCCGGTGGTGTAACGACGTTGGCACTAGGTGGTGCAACGCGATTACCACAGAAGCTAGCGATGGTGAGCTGCCGCTCTCTGCGGCTAGCAGCGGCTTTGTGGCTAGCACAACACATGTGGGACTTTAACGAGTTAATGCCCATTGACACAATACTTATTTTTTTCTTGCATAATGTACAATATGCCTCCCTGACATTCCCCTCGACTGGCTGCAGCCACTCTTTGAAGTCCGGCATTTCCAGCCAGGACGCTGCAAATTTGCACTTCCCCATTCTAATGCGTTCACCAACCTAAAACATTTCGGTGCGTTGTAATACGCACTGAGAACGCCAGAGCGTACATTGTGCTTTTGAACTTCCGCCCGCCTGCCCGCTCTGGTGCTCTCAGAGGCAATTTACGAACGCACCCACAATAGCCTAGTTTTTTATGTACCTGTTTATTTTTTTAATAAAAATGACTAAATTCACACACTTTTACGATGTTTTTGGGACTCAAACTGTTGGACAGCTAATTCAGAATTTTTTTTTTAAGACTTTATAAAGCCGTGATAAGACTTTCTAATACTTTTTAAGGGTCTTAATTTTCCCAAAATTGATTTATCACCTTTAAATACTTTTCAAGACCCCGCGGATACCCTGTTAATGCGCTGTCGATATCTTCTATAACAGACGCGATGGCGGAATCTACACATGATGTTTTATAAACAAATTTCAGGAGGAGCACATTCAAATAATCAATCCAATCAACCGTCTATCAGCATGAGAGGAAAGCATATATTTATTCACTCGGTCAACTCACCTAACATGACAGTTTTCAGCATCCCTGCACTCACTCTCGGCTTGTCCTTCCACAGCCAGGCATACGGGGGGAGTACTTTGGGTTCGGGCCGAATACCGAGCCCAAAGCCTCTCCTCGGACAGCACGCCAAATATGCATTTATTCTATCTGACTTATTTGTAAGCGTGAACTCGTGAAATCTCAATTCTTCAGCGGCAGTCATTTGAATTCAACCCAAGCGCTCGTTGATGACGTGGATGATGACGTTACCGTTGCTTATCTGTCCATCATCGTATAAAGCCCGCCCTGACAATTTGATTGGTCCGAACAATTTTTGTTCGGGCATAATAGCTCCTCAACGGAGCGAGTCCAGACCGAACTTCCCGACCAAAAAATATTGTGGGCGGGGTTCGGGCTGGCACCCAGGCTATCTCATGATATAATATTGTTACAAATCAAATCCAATGTTTCAAATCACATGGCCTGTTATACATCAAACAAATATTAGGTCTTCCTATGAAATGAATACCTACTTTTTATTGTTAAATGAATACCAACTTAATATAATTATTTTCAAACAAACAAAGGAAATGTCAAAGCCAAGCAGATAGTCCACAAAGGCACGAATAAAACATCCCACCTGGATTGAGATTTTTTTAAACATTTATTTTCAATGTAAATCTAGACCTATTCATGGGGCCGAATCAAGAAGTGCATCCCAAATTTTAATGTTGCTCTATTTCTCTGTTCTTGTCTAGTTTGTAGCTATGAAACAGAAAACACCACAATTCAACAATGTATTTATTTAAATACAACATTAGAAACAAAGATCAATTTTACACACCTGATTGCAACCTGTCTTTCTTGAAAAAAAACCCTGCAACCTGTCTTTCTTGAAAAAAAAACCCTGCAACCTGTCTTTCTTGAAATTTCCATTCAAAAATGAATAGAAAGACTGTGCCTGTCTCCTTATCAACCGTAAGGTGAAGGACACGTGTAGACGTTCAAAAAAGGCTTAATCAAATTATGACAGACATGACTGATATGGACATGACAGGAATAGTGGCAGATGACAGAGTTCTTTCTGAGAACACTGCCCCACCCTCTTCAGCTTCACATGCAATGCTAGAGGTGCAAGTGTTAACTGAAGAGGACATGGAATTGGAGGCAGATTTTGATGATGTGTATTGTGATGGGGATGGGACATCAGGTTCGAATTCTGAAAATGATGATGACCTAACATCACTTTCCGATAAAATTGCCAACTGGACAGTGAGTTTTGGCATTTCCCTTGTTGCGCTGACTGCACTTTTGAGTATACTCCATATAACTCATCCCAATCTGCCAAAGGATGGTAGGACCCTTCTCAAGACAAAAACACATTATGCTATTCAGGAGAAGGCTGGGGGGAACTACCATCACTTTGGCATCCCTCCCTCTTTGAAGGCCACTATAAGCAAATATGCCAAAACACTGACAGAGGGCATGACATTGGGGCTGCAGATTAATATAGATGGTCTACCTTTATTTAAAAGTTCCACTGTACAGCTGTGGCCCATCCTTGGCTTACTGGTTACCGTCCCCATGAAAGAACCTGTGGTCATTGGAGCCTACTGTGGACCGAAAAAACCTAGTTCGGCCACAGAGTTCCTATCTGATTTTGTCAATGAACTACAGGAGCTAGAGGCTGGGTTTTGCATTGGAGATAAGAACCTTAAAATGAAGCTTCACACGGTAATCTGTGATGCCCCTGCACGGTCCTTTGTAAAAAAACTAAGGCCCATAATGCTTACCATGGGTGCGATAAGTTCAGTGGTGTAGTGCAGGGTATACGCAGGTATACGGCGTATACCCACTTCTTGTTCAGTCGGCATTGCGTATACCCACTTCTAAATCCCCTCTGATGTGCGTGTGAAAACACCCAGTCAGGGTCGTACCCACCATTGAGGTCCCTGAGGTCCGGACCTCAGTAATTGTTTTTAGTTTAGCCTATATAATGAAAGTTGTGAAATAATTGCCTAATATTAGGCCTAACTCTAATTTGGTGCTGCAATGATTTGCCCATCGCGACGATAACCGAACTTCTCATCTGAGCTGCTTCAGCACTCAAACACACGCTCGTCAATGTCAAAATGTTTGAGACCAATCAAAGCAAGCGGGATTTATGTTCACTCACAGAAGCGCGAACCGAGCGCGAATCCCAACGCGACGCTTCACGCTTAAGTTAACGATAATACAAGTAGCTAAACTGAACAGCTGTTTTTCGATCGAAGTTTTAAATGACCGACAGAAATAAACAGTTTGATCAAAGACAGTGGAAACTATAAGCTCAATTTAACAACACAAGCACCATATTAAATATATTGCCATTATACATTATAAATACAATGTATAAATGTATTTGTATATAACGTTACCTCGAATGTATTTGAATATTTCCCCAGTATCAGCACTTAGACTTTTCACTGTTCAGGGCTTCTGTATCATTCCGCTTGTCTGTGTTTGCGCAACTTGCATCATTAAGCCAGAAGGTGGCACAAGTGACTGTCTTTATGAATGAGCAATTGAACCATTGATTAAATGAACATATTAGTCCAAAAACATTGATTAATTTAGGAAAGAAAAAGTAGCTGAAACTGATCTTTGATACTCATATAAATTGCTCATATGCCTCTGGTCTGGACACAGAAGGATTGCATTGGCGTTTGTTTGAAATGTAACATCTATGCAAAATAATCCTTGAACCATTTCTTATTTAAGGCCATTCCCGTTTCGAATATGTGATTGTGTATTGTCAACAATAAGCATAAACATTCTGCATTTCCATTTTGTAGTGTGGATCATTCATTGCGACATTTAAACTGATTCTCATGTTTAAAAATATCTGATAAAATACTTCATGCTACTGCCCACTGACATGCTTTTAAAGCTACTGTTGTCCATTTATTTTGGCCTTCAAAACACCTTAAAATGCACATGTCGATATCAGGAAAATCTATATTTTCTCAAGGGGGCATGCCCCCGAACCCCCCTAGCAAAATAATTTTTGGGACCTCGGTTTTTATAAAACCCTGCGTATGGCCCTGCGCCCAGTAAAGACATTGTTGAATAGATCCCTTGAATAGTCGTCCAATTTTCATATGTGGATGGACTAAGGAATAGTCACTCAAAATTCATAATTATTTAGTATTAATAAATAATTAAAAGCCAGTATTAATTACAAAAACTGCACCTCTTCTGTGGCTAATATTAATTTTATAATGATCCTTTTTCTGTGAAGTCAAGCAGCAAAAGTTAAGTGATAATGTGTAAATACTATACTGGCCCATTTTGGGGTGAACTTGTATGCAAGACTATCTTACATCACTGTTTATAACACAGAGCGTTCATCCTTTCCTGGGGCGCTTAAAAAAAATTGAGGCAGAAATTAAGAGTATACCCACTTCTCCAGGCACCACTACATCACTGGATAAGTGCCTACACCCAGGGCAATACCAGAACCGGCGTATGACGTTCCCTGGATCAGAGCACCCCCAGAGAACTGACATCTCATTCAGTATGAAGGTTGATGAACTACACCACCACGAGGGGCCACATCCATTTAAAAATGTGAAGGTTGGCATGGTATCGCAGTTTCCCTTGGATTATATGCATCTAGTGTGTTTGGGCATTGTAAGGAAACTGCTCCAGACCTGGCTCCGGGGTCCGTTAACTGTAAGACTGCCGGCATTAATAGTAGACAGGATGTCAGACAAACTGCAGTCAATGAGGCCCTACGTGCCAATTGAGTTTGCCAGGAGACCACGGTCGCTTAGGGAGTTGGACCGTTGGAAGGCAACTGAATTCCGACAGTTCTTACTGTACACTGGCCCTGTGGTGCTGGCGGGATTCCTGGACCAGAACATGTACCACAATTTCATGCTCCTGTCAACTGCTATATCTATTTTGATAAGCCCTGAACATCTCAACCTTGCTGACTATGCTGGACAAATGCTAGAATCTTTTGTAAACCATTTTGGTGAGCTGTATGGGACAGACCAGATTGTATACAATGTCCACTGTCTGGTCCACCTGGCAGACGAGGTGAAGAGGCATGGCTGTCTGGATTCTTTTTCAGCATTCCCATATGAGAACCACCTTGGGAAAATAAAAAAACTCATTAGAAAACCTGAGTTCCCTTTAGCTCAACTCATTCGGCGCCTTTCGGAAGTTACAGCTACCAAATTGGATGCTGATGACATTAGACTGAAAAGGGAGCATTTTGTGGGCCCAATTGTTGTTGGCATGGGAGTTAATGCGCAATATGGGGAAATGCGAGTTGAAAGGTGGACCATCAAATTAACAACAGGGGACAACATGTTTCTGGTGGGGGATAAAGTGTGCCTTATCAAAAACATTATCCAAAATGATAATGGTGTGTACGCTATTTACACTGAATTTTCCCGGCAGTCTCCATTCTATACATATCCCTTCAACTCCGACAGAATGAAAATATTTGTCGTAAATGATCAATCTGACGCGCTGAAGTCGGTTGAAGTGTCAGCGCTGCAACAGAAATGTGTAGCCTTGCCATACAGGGATGGTTTCGTGACCATACCCCTCCTCCACTAAATGAAAAAAAAAAAAAAACACACAAATCAGTTCAATCAATCAGTTTAAACAATCAGTTAAAGTTAAAAACTCTAATAATATAGTTGACTACTGACTATGACTTCCACTACTCTGTCTGGATGAATATTTGCTGTAAGTATTTCACAAAGTTGGTATTTTTCCATACACTGACTACACCCATAATTTCACATTTTCAAAATATGAGATGACATATTATCCTGTAAAAGGCAGAGTAAGGAATAATCTCTAAACATCGAAATAAAATGCCAGGGGAAATGATATTTTATGCTGAATTCAGGCCCGGCCCTAACCAATTTGGTGCCCTAGGCAAGATTTTAAGTGGCGCCCCCTTGCATTGCAGTACAGTACTTGCACTGTTAGTGTACATATACTCACAAGAAACTTAATAGCTTTGTTTTAGACATTCTTCTATTTAACTAAATATATGAAATACAATGTAGATAGCTTACTTATTACATTTTAATACTCCCGAAATGAAAAGTGTAAACAAGTGACATTAACTTATATACAATAGAAATACGGCACTGTGCAAAATAAGACATTAGTATCTTAACTTATATACAATAGAAATACGGCACTGTGCAAAATAAGACATTAGTATCTTATCTTATCTATCTTATCTTATCTATTTGTATCTTTAAGTAGGCACAGAAATACTACAAGAATTTGGATAAAAAAAATGAAAAGATGATCTTAAAAAGAGCTCTATTGGTGTTTTTGGTCCTGCCTTAAATTACTAATATTTACACATTTTCCGAGGAAAGTACTCATATTACTATTTTCCATAATAATAGTGCTAGGCTTATCTGTTAGAACCATTGACTGTTAATATTTTGGTTAGAACTAGCAGATAGCGCTGGTT
Source organism: Scardinius erythrophthalmus (assembly GCF_964197995.2). Classification (NCBI taxonomy): domain Eukaryota; kingdom Metazoa; phylum Chordata; class Actinopteri; order Cypriniformes; family Leuciscidae; genus Scardinius; species Scardinius erythrophthalmus. The sequence continues at coordinate 34,836,440 of NC_138224.1, forward strand.
ATTTATAGATTAACGTTAGCTAACCACCATGTATGCTAATGACTAATGGCATTATTGATCATCTTTCTGTAACATCAAAATAATATCATTAACATCATCTTTACTGTAACATTACATTTGTCTTTGTCGCTTTTTCCTCCTCTTCTTTTCTTTTTTTTCCTCCCCTGGGCACCAGATAATTTGGGACGCTTTGACATATTAACTTTTCTTGATGCAATAAAAACGAAAAACGAATGGCGGCCGCGGGTAAAAAAGTCTGATTGGTGGAAGTGTATGATCCCTTCAACTCCCCCCTGGTCACGTTAAAGTAAGAATTTATAAGAGAAAGTCAATGCCATTAGAAAAATTTGATCACAAAAAAAAGAAAGAAAGAAAGTCAGTGCCATGTAAATCCCATTATTGCTCCACTCCTTGCAGTGTTAATGAATTACAATAAAAGCGGAAAGTTCCTTACGCGGCTCTGGCGCCCCCCCTAGGGTATACGGCGCCGGCGCCCTTAGCATTTGCCTATACTGCCTATGCCACGGGCCGGCCCTGGCTGAATTTAACATGTCCCACCTTTCTCAGTACAATGGACTGTACATAGTCCACTAAATTATTAGCATTATGCAATGATTTTTTTTATGAAACAACACCCCAACACATTCTGCCAAAAAATTGCAATAGTACCCTACTTTACAGTTGTGCTTAAGTTCTACCTAACTATTATGACCTGTACATTTTCCTTCCTTATACTTCTTCCCACCCTGGGGCACCATTCTAGTTAACTTTCAGGCTATCTTACTTGCTTATTTGTATACACTGTACACTTGTGCATGCTTTAGTCATGTTATTCCTTTTTGATGATTAATAAATACCCCTTTTCTTTCTTTCCACATTAAGGATGCCTTTTCACCTAATTGAGTTCCAAGCAAGCAAGGACATTGCTGTTGTTCCAGTTGATTGGTATGATGATGGGATGGTGTACTGGCCCAGCTTTAAGAGCACTGAACGGGTGAAAAGGGCAGCCGCTAACAATGAGAAGCATGCCAAACTGGCCAAAACTGGCCAAAATATGACGTAAAGGTCGTCAGAACTTGTGGTAAGCCAATTCATAAAACTCTTGTTTAAAATGCAGCACCTCTATCAAGAAAACTTCTGTCAGCTCTTTGAAAAAATTAAATTAGACCTAAAAAAATGGAAATCACTTCATCTATCCTTGGCAGGGAAGGTGAACTGTATCAAAATGAATATACTCCCCAAATTTCTTTATCTATTTCAGTGTATCCCACTTAATCTCCCTAAATCTTTTTTTAAGTCCCTCGATAAAGCTTTTATCTCATTGTTATGGGATGGGAAAAAGCCTAGAATACGGTTAGAATTACTACAAAGACCTAAAGACCAAGGTGGCTTAGCTTTTCCAAATCTTTGCTACTATTATTGGGCCGCAAATGTTCAAAAAATCATACATTGGCTACATACCCCTGACATAGACTGGTGCCTCTTTCAGTCCCTCCAGAAAAACGCGGCGTTTTTTTGTGATTGTTGCGGGCAAAAATCCTTGATTATGCGGCACGTTTTCTTAAAAAATGCGATTGAATATGTGGGATATTTATGCAATTTTATGCGATGAAATTGCGGGAACTTGCAAAAATTGCGGGAACTTGCAAAAACTGCGGTTTGATGAAAAAGAGAGAAAAAAGTGATTCCCCCAACACCCTGTTCTCACTAGGCTATTACTTTAATGTAAAGAGTCATTTCTTATTACTTCCTATGAGCAAGCATACTACATCGCATAAAGTACTGGGAATATTTAAGTTCTCATCTTGTTTTATTTCAGACCTTAATAAACACATGGCTCAAACTTACAAAACATTGAGTCGAACAAGTTCTGTAGCTTAAAAATGAATAAATAAAATATAAAAAAATAAAATGTGTGCTTCCTGTTTAACAGAGGTAGCTGAACAAAACAGACATCTTGTTAAAATAAGTGCTTCGAATCCACAGTAACGTAAGCAATACAGTAACAGTACAGTACAGTAACAGTACAGTCTTACAGTAACGTAAATTTACATACTACTAACTAAAAAGTGCAATCTTACAACTGTAAAGTTGTATAAACTCCTGAATAAAACTAACTACGTAGCCTCTAACACTGGCCAATCATTCGCCATCCTCATCCTCCATCCCCTCTCCCTCAACGTCCATCTCCTCCATCTCCTCCCCCTCCACCATCTCCTCCCTCTCAAATGCTCCACTGCGGACTCGTTGGTTATGATAAAGGAAGACCAAGGCTTTGAGGTTTCAGCATCAGCTGAGTTTGAGACAGCATCTTTGTACCGCTTGGCCAAGGAACTCAGCACAGGAAGTCTCTCCTGTAGGCCATCCCAAAACACATCCAAATCCACCACGCCGGATGGTGCAGCTCTGAGTGCTGCTGGACCAAGAGTCTTGAAGTAAGAATCAAATTCATCACCCTGCACTTCAGTGAAACCTGGAATGGCCTTGTAGCTTGCTACAGAGTCATCTAGGAATGCGATGTGGCGAGGGTCAAACACCCTGACCTCCTGGAGAAACTCAATGGCCGGCTGCCCATGTGACATATACTTGCTGAGCTTTTCTTCAGCGTTTTCATATGCCTAACCAACTGTGCAGAGGATCTGTGTCTTTGTGGTGTGAGGTAAGTTAAACCCTTCAAAGTATTCGGCACACGCCTCATACTGCAGCTCTTTGTTGGCAGCAAAGACCACCTGCAGATCCTCCAGATAAGTGAAGATCTTTGTGGTCACAGGACGTCTGCTCTGGAAGATATCGAGAAGACTTAGGAAGCGTTTGCACTTGTCAGCCATGATGTTGATCTGGACATTCAGGGACTGAGCTAGGTCGTGGTCTTGAAGCATCTCGTGGAGTCTCTCCACAGACTGTGGAGCACTTCTGCTACACACCTATTAATAAAAACACAAATAGAAAGAAAGGAATTAGGTCAAACATACAATATGTTCAATGCCATTAAATTTTTTACTTTGATCTTACTAAACTATTCATGTTTGTATGTGCAAATGGGGTTAACAGATGAAGAAAAGGAAGTTTTAATTGTATTGAGGAATTATTTGAAGGAAGTTTTTACCTCGATTTCCAGCTCTATGAACTCATTGTACAGTCCAAAGTGCTGTGCGTGGTACTGCACTGCAGAGAACCAGGAGTTCCAGCGTGTTGCACAGGGGTTTGGAGGCATGACGGCCTTTTTTTCTGGCAGCTTGTTTGTCATGAAGCAGAGGTATCTTCTCTTCCGTGATCCAGCATTGAAGAACATCTGGGAGAAACTTAGCATGAAGCTGTTCAACTGAACAAAAGGTTTGCGGAAGGTATTGCCAATGAGATTCATAATGTGTGCCATGCATGTGATGTGTATTGAGTTGGGGAACAACGACTGCAGAGCTGCTGTGAATGCCTTCTTCATATAGGCTGCATTATCAGTGTCGAACACAATCACATCCTCGTTGTTAATGCTGTATTCTTGAAGGCACCTTACGACAGCCATGGATACAGTGGAATGATTGCATTGCTCAAGGAAAACAGTATCAGCAAGGTAGGCTAAGATCCTCCCAGAATGATCCTTCTCAAGTGGTGCAAGGAGGATATTCAGGACACATCTCCCCTCAACATCTGGAGTCTCATCGAAAATCACAGCAAGAGGTTTTCTGCCAAGAAGTGTCTTCAGGTCCTCTTTTTCCCTCTCATATACTGCTCCCAAATACATCTCTTGAAGCTGGTGAAACCCTGGAATGGCGCCACCATTGATTACTTTTTCATTCAGAAATTTCCTCAGTACAGGATGGTCACTCTTAGACAGTGGGATGTTGCTGGCAGTGCAGGTGGCAACCCAGCTTTCACAAATCTAGTACAAACAGAAAAATACTTTTGTATCATTGGGCTGTATTATGTACACACAGACACAGACACAGACAGACATCCTTGTCTTTATGGCATTGTGTGTCCACCTGACAGGATCATGCATTCTGGGAACCACCCTTTCTGAAGGTTGTACAGCAGCAAAAAAAATCAGGAAGCACACTGGAGTGGTCATAAACACAATGTCACATCAAATGATGATTCAGACCAAGTAGAGTTCCGTGCCCTGACTAGGAACCGATTCCTAGGGACTTGTCAGGTATTTAGTTATTAATGGGGTCCACATATACACACTATCTGGTTTTTCAGTCTTCTGGGTACCACTTGACACACATTCAGGTTAAACTTACTTTGAGAGCCAATTACAACTGTCATGTGCCAAGATATTTGCTGGAGCATAATTTCTGGCAAAATTGGTGTTATGTAATTATACAACCTAATTATATACTGGTAAGGTTGAAAAGGTTGGCCGGTAGAGTATTATTATATTATTATATTATTAGTCAACATGCTGTTGTGTAGTTGCTAAGTGCAACCGAAGTAAACTGTTTCCATACTCCCTTTGTCAGAAAATAAGTCCCTTTCTTCAGGATGTCTGAGATTGTTTGTGATTAGCAATAGTGCAATGTGAAGCCTTGTAACACAAAGGTCACAATTAAGGTCAGCATTTTACAGGACACAAATCCCAACAAATAGTAACAACGAATAGTAACAACAATAGACTGACTGCAAAATTTTAATTTCAACTGCTGGAATATTGAGTCGTCTTAACTCCATTAAACACTCACAGGCTCTTTTTACAAGCAACATCTTAAAGGGTTAGTTCACCCAAAAATGAAAACTCTGTCCGTAATTACTCACCCTCATGTTGTTCCAACCCCGTAAGACTTTCGTTCATCTTCGGAACACAAATGAAGATATTTTTGATTAAATCTGAGAGCTGTCTAACTCCTCCGTAGGCTTCTAAGGGATTGAAACTTGCTAGCCCAGAAAAGTTATTAAAGACATCGTTAATATAGTCCAAGTGACTACAGTGGCTTAATCCTAAATTTATAAAGCGACGAGAATACTTTTTGTGAGCAAAAAACAAACAAAAATAACGACTTTATTCAACTATTCATTTCCTTCTCTCTGGGCCTCGAGTGAGTTCACATAGTGTTTTAGCGCAGCGCTTCTGTGTTATACACATCACACTATTGGCCGACGCTGGTCATGTGTGTGATGTACAACACAGAAGCGCTACAATGTTATACTATGTGAACTCACTCGAGGCCCAGAGAGAAGGAAATGAATAGTGGAATAAAGTCTGGGGTTTTTTGCACACAAAAAGTATTCTTGTCGCTTTACAAACTTAAGATTAAGCCACTGTAGTCACTTGGACTATACTAACGATGTCTTTAATAACTTTTCTGGGTTGGTAAGTTTCAATCCCTTAGAAGCCTACGGAGGAGTGAGACAGCTTTCAGATTTAATCAAAAATATCTTCATTTGTGTTCTGAAGATGAACGAAGGTCTTACGGGGTTGGAACAACATGAGGGTGAGTAATTACTGACAGAATTTTCATTTTTGGGTGAACTATCCCTTTAACATTTCTTAGTGCTGGGTACCACCTATCTAATTCCAAAATTCAACAACGTCTTAAATGAACAACACGTTATAATTTAAACGTGACATAACAAGCATAACAAGTGCCAACAGAAACATTTTAAACTTTGTTCTTGAGAGCTGTGATTCGATTCTTAATGTAGAACTTAATGGCCAGCCAATTTCTGTTTTTAAGTGCTACTTTCTCCAGTTCAAGGCACTTATCACAGTCACTTTTTCCCGGAACACGGCATGAAGTGATGAAGGACATCATGTGCTTCTCAACAGCAAGGATCTCCTCTTTCTCCCACATCTTTCTCTTGAAAGGCTGACGACCTGTACAGGTTGGTTATAACAAAAAGAATGTGGCACATAAACATTACAGTTTTTAGCAGTCAATCTTTAAGATACAGTAACAAAGTTTGACATGAAACAGACAAAGGGCATATTGATCAAAATGTAAATAATTTTGAGATATCTAAAAAGTTAACCTTTATCCCTCTTTTGGGACTTGCTATGACTGACATCTGGCACTGCTGTGTCATTCTCTTCCCTCTGAGTAGTTGTAACCTGACTCTCTGAAAACCAGAAAAACACAAAATGCAGAAAATAACAATTCAGACGTATTAGTCATACAACAGTAAATTAAAAGATGGCCCAAGCGGATCCTAAATATATAATCGGTATCAAGGCCAATCTGGGCATTTTTTAATAGAGCATTCAAACTCTGACACTTTCATAACTGTACTGTGTTTGTTGACTGAACTCCTTTTGTCCACTACAGTCTGCTAGTGATGCAACGCTATTCTTCTTTACAACAGCCACGCTGTACAGTACAACATTTGTCTGCATATGAAAGTGAAAAAATGTATGTGAAAAATTCACATTCACAACATGGGCGCACCAGTGAGTGACACTCTGTGAGGAAGCTCCACTCTAAGACAACTGTACCATCTGAGTGTTTCTGTAGTTCCAACAAGGTGTGAGATGTCCTCATTGTAGCTGAACATGTATATTTCAGTAATGACATTCTCCAAGTTAATCATTCATATTATATCAGTAATTACAGTTTATCAAATTAAAAATTTTGAACAAGGACCTTAAGTATTTGGATCAAGTAGCTAGAACAAAATAAGGTGTGACAGAAGCGATATCTACAGCTGTCAATCTTTAAAGACAATACAGTAACAAAGTTTGATATGAATCAGACAAAGGGCATATTGATCAAAATGTAAATAATTGATATCTAAAAAGTTAACCTTTATCCCTCTTTTGGGACTTGCTATGACTGACATCTGGCACTGCTGTGTCATTCTCTTCCCTCTGAGTAGTTGTAACCTGACTCTCTGAAAACCAGAAAAACACAAAATGCAGAAAATAACAATTAAGACGTATTAGTCATACAACAGTATATTAGAGATGGCCCAAGCGGATCCTAAATATATAATCGGTATCAAGGCCAATCTGGGCATTATTTTAATGGAGATTTCAAACTCTGACACTTTCATAACTGTACTGTGTTTGTTGACTGAACTCTGTTTTGTCCAACAGTCTGCTAGTGATGCAAAAGTGAGAAAATGTATGTGAAAAATTCACATTCACAATTTTGGCGAATGACATTCTCCAAGTTAATCATTCATATTACATCAGTAATTACAGTTTATCAAATTAAGATTTTTGAACAAGGACCTTAAGTATTTGGATCAAGTAGCTAGAAGAAAAGGTGTGTCAGAGTCAGTATTCTATAGCTGTTATTTCCCATTGTTTCAGATACATATTTAATCAATATTTAGGTAAAAGTATCAGATTGGACTAGACATTAGCAGATAATATTTAAGAGAAAAAAAGCCTGGTTTGGGACATCCATATAGTAAATCGACATTTGTGGTTATCCATTAACACATAAACATGGTCAGATTTAGGATCATATGTAAAATACGTACCTGACTCTGACTCGTGTTCGCTGTCCATGAGCACATTTTCTGTGGGGGGTTGGGGGGGGAGGTAGGAGGGAAAAAAATGACTGTTAGTGAAAGCACAATGTAATTCATTCGATCCTGACACGCTCCCAATTACGGCAAAGAAAAACATGTATGAGACATTAAGTGTTCATGTTGAAATCTGACAAGAAAAATTAAATAAGTAGGGTTTTCAAAGTTAACGTGATAACGAATTAACGCAAATTTCTTTTAACGGCACAATTTTTTTGTATACATGTACGTTTATTGTTATTGTTCTCCGCCTGGTTGGGCGGTGAGTTTGTGTTGCTGCCAAGCAAAAGTATTTCTTATACGATTACTCAACAAATCGATGTAATAATCTATAGAATACTTGATTACTAAAATTATTTTAACTGCGGCCCCACACATGATTAATGCATGCGCGTTCAGTAATTATGACCGTCGAAGAGGTGCAGCAGTACCGCTGTGTATGGCGAGCAGAAACAAATCTCCTTGAGCAGAAATGGGCCAGTTCACACCAAAGATTTGTGACTTGCAACTCCCGGCAACGTACCGGTCTGCAACTTTCTAAAACCTACACTGCTGCAACAGTACCAGACAGCGTTCCATAGCAACGACTCTTCATGCATCTGTTCTGACCGTGGCTTTTTGTATAGAATCAGAAACAGAGTTCGTGTGCAAGATAACTTTGTGACTCTTTTGACAAGCTGAATTGCAGTTGAAACAGGTCACATCTTTGTTCTAAAACCAGCTGCAAGCAACTTGACAAGCAGAAACATAAAAACATGTCATGCTGAAAAATATCCCTTTAAGGTTTATTTAGAACAGATAAAAAAAATGCACTATTAATCTGCAAATAATCGTGAGTGAATTATGGACAATAAATATTTTAATTAATTGACAGTCCTAATAATAAGTACCTTCCGGATCAATGTTAATGTCATCCAGTGTCTTGCCCTTGAATTCTGCCAGGCGTCCCTGATCCAGAGCCATGAGGACTTTGCTAATTTTTGCAAGTTGGAGGGTGCCTTCAGGAAGTCTATAGAACTGCCGGTGCACTCTAATGTCATGGCCAAGAAAATCCGCTAACTGATCCAGCTCTGTATTACTGAGGTTGAGAACTTGACACAGTGTTCCTGTTTGTTAGCGTAGTTTTGTAGTAGTGAGACTTTCAGGACTTTTTGCACCACAGACCTTGGCAAAGTGTCGAAGGCAATCAGACCCACGGTAACAGGTCAAAGCGGATGGTCTTGCAAATAGGTATACGTTCTCCCGAGGAACCTCACATTCCTGCCGTGTGCCGACAAGCAGATCTAGTCCTTGCTTCATCACTGGGGTCAAAAGCACAGGAACTTTTCTTCCCCTTTTTCCTCTTATCTCAATCCTGCTGAAATGCTGACAGAGTTTCTCCTCTAGATCTTAGAGGGCTTCATTCACATCTTTATGTGGGTCTGATGGATTTTGACATACATATGCAGAAAGGGTCATTTTTGACACCTCCCCAGCTCTTCGTCGATTGAACAAAATGACTTGTGCCAAAATGACCTTTGCCAGTTTTGCCCACGTCTGGGGGGATGCCTCTGTAGACAGTTCACTGTGAAGATCTTGTTGTTGCACATCCAAATACGAATGGAGAGTCTGGACATCTTTTGTGAATGGAAGCAACAGAGGAGTATTCCACTTAGACTCCTGAAGTGTTCTCAGTGATGCAGCTGATATCAGTTCATTCCATCTGGTTTCATACACTCTGCGGAATGTACGAGTATCTTTTGCAGCACTGTAGTCGTTCTGTAGATTTGCACGGCTTTCAAGAAGCATTGAAATCTTTGTCAAGTTGTGTCCAATTTTGAGAGCTAGACTTGGGCACCTGTATGCATGGGTTTTACTGTCATAGCCTGCTAGGTGTTTTACTGATTCCACAACTTGCATAAAATTGGCAGGTTTGATGTGATCTTTAATGGTCTTCAAGGAAGTGGTTTTTCTTGAGCATATCAGAAGCCTTCCTAGCTCTCTCAGTTTCTGACGGATGTATTCATGTTTGCCAACATCATATCCAAGCCTGTTATACAAATGCTCACCATACTCCATGATACCGACATCCGATTTCAGTACAGAATAAACTTCATCTTGAACCATGTTGTTTAGCAGCTTCCAAAATTCCACCTTGACACCAGGTGGTGGAGGTACAGCAAATGCGCAGAGGGCCTGGACACGAGTTTTGCCAGGTTTTCGTCGAACACTCGGCTTGAACTTGCAGGTCATCATGTGCCGCCAAAGAACGTTCTTTGTGAAGAAACCATGACAATGTATACAATGCAGGAAATTCTGTGCTTGACAATCCTTCCTTGGTTGCTTGCAAGGAACAAGATTTCCAACACCAGCATTTAACCCTCTGGGGACCAAAAACGCGCCCGCGCGTTTTGCTCGTTTTTTTTTTTTAGCAATGAAAATAAACACTAAATGCTCTGTTAATTTTGATCTTTCATTTTCGTGTAATACATCAATCGATCCTGTTCAGTTTCTATTTTTTTTCTGTATACTCACAATAAAAATAAAGTGTTTTGCTTTTTGACAAATAAAGAAAAATTAACATGATGCGATTTCTGCCTTCTCACTGTCAGTAAACTCCCATTTGAAACGCGTTCGAAAATGATCTATAACTCCGCGAAAATTCAGTCAAACAGGCAAACAGACCCACGGGCATAAAGCTTGAGATCGCATCTGTTAAATGAAGTAACTTATATAAAAAACAAATATTCTCATCTTCTGTAATCTGTATAAAAAGAGAGCGACTCCAGTCGACCTCATTACGAGCTAATTCACAGTAATGTGACCACTCCCCGGAGAGCGCGTGCTATTCAAACGCAAATTCTGAGAACTATTGAAGATCTGTGAAACGCCCACATCAGCTGTAAACAAAGCACGTCGCGATTCTGAGAACTATTGAAGATCTGTGAAACGCCCACATCAGCTGTAAACAAAGCACGTCGCGATCGAGTGAGGCATAATATAGCCTACCTTATGGAGAAAAGATTCCTCAGAACAGTGCTGATATGAGGAACAATATATCCTGATATGAGGAGCAGATCCCGCTGAGGAGTGAGGTAGGCTGTTTTCTTTTCTCAAGTGTGGAATAACGTTATGGAATAACGTTAGTGTAGGCCTATGCAAACCGCAAAAAGATGAATCGCATTTCTATAATATGACTCGCCTTTCTGTGAGATGAATGAAGGGTACATATTTGTAAAGACTGTTTAGCCTAAATATAAATCGCGCGTCTGTGTGTGAAAGAATAAACTGTTTTGCTATAGCCTACTGAGATGAGTAAAAATCGACTGGAATATGTTGAAATAAAATGTATTTGTATAAGCAACGTATTAAACTGCAAATTAGCATTTATATGCCCTAATATTTCATAAAAACAACGTTACAGTCAGTCACTTGTTGACTAGATTTGGGTACAGTTTTTAGGCTACTGTAAAATATACTGCCACATAAAATAAGCTTTTGTTTAGCAATTTCTGCTCATATCTAACGTTTTATATATATATATATATATATATATATATATATATATATATATATATATATATATATATATATATATTTGTCAAAAATAAAGTCATAGACTAAGATGTTAGATGTTCCAATGTTGGCTATATTCAAACTAATGAATACACATGATAAAATGTAGGCCTATAATCTTTTTTCTTTTTCTTTTTTACAAAGAAAGAGTACACTTGAAATATTGTTGAAATTGTAATTATTGTTGTAATTGTAACATTTTTAATAAAATAGCAAAACATATTTACAAGAGAGATGTAAGCAAAATCTTAAATGGTCAATATAAGTCTTCTTCTAAATACATCCTTTGTCCTTGCATTGTGGCTCAGTCAGTGTCACACCTGAAAGAATGGCTCATTAGCCAGAGTCATTATGCAGAGTGGGTGGGACAAGGTGTAAACTGCTCCTCCCCCTCGCATATTGGCTTTCCAAGCAAAACCTGTTTTACACCATTTAAATCAATGTATTTTTTTTTGTGAACGATAAAGCAAGACTATTTTCATATAATTTTGAAGCTAGAACTCAAAGGGACCACATCCATTAGTCAAAAGTCTTGTGGACACATATTTAATATGTGTTTTGTGGTCTTAATTCAGCAACTTTCATTTTTATTTTTTCCAATAACCCCGCATAAACATGATTCTCTTAAAAATACAAACATCTACATACAAGTTGCTCGCATATTATCGTAGCCCTGTTTGTGCTATATAGAGTGAATTTACACCTTTGTCATTAACATGTTTATAAATAACTGAAAAAAGCACAAATGTCAAGGCATGTCAGAACATCTCAAGGGCCCCAAAGACACCTTGGTCCCCAGAGGGTTAATACATCCACATTGTGTGCAAAGTTGCCCGTTTCTCAAATATTCCATATGCATTCGTCTTTCTTTGGAGCCTTTTGGAAAGGACAGAGCCTGTGCAACCTCTGGATTATCTTTATGAGCACGCTCCAAATGCCTTGCCATTTTTACAAATCCCTCCCTACAGTACAAACAGTATTGCTTTTTGTTGTACATTCTTGACCCATCCTCCTTTTTACAGACAGCAGCTATGGAAAGTGAACCATCAGCTACTTCTTCTGTATGGAGGGAAGAGGCACTGTCAGGAAGATCTTTCTCCAGATCAGGTGTTGTATTCTGTAATACAGATTCAGGGTCTCCCCCTCCACTCCGTTTTGTTGAGTGACCACTACTTGCTTGTGTTGTAGGGTAGGATGCACGTCTTGAACTGCTTGAACATCGCCTTTTACGTCTCATACCAGATTTGCCCGCTTTTCTTGAAGGTGAGCGTCCTCTGTTAAGGATTTGCTTTGAAGGCGCATCGTGCAGTTCTCGGATGTCAGCATACTTCCCTAGGATTGGAAATCTAAGCTTGCTCTCTTTATGATTGACTGGTTGAATGACTTCACTTGTGTCTGTACCTTCAGATGAATCCTCACTACTCTGAGGAATATATTCCTCTCCACTGCTGCCTGAGCTGAGGTCAAAAAGCTCATCTGAAGCAAACTCAACCTTTCTGTTCATCTTCAGAAAAGAAAAAGTGAAGTCGAAGTCAGCACACTGATTAAACATTACTTTTCTGTTACGTACAAGATGCTAAGTATGTTAAGTATGTACATCCATCTTCTACATTTTGAGTTGCTTACCTGTATGCTTTTGGTCCTCCTCAGCCTTGGAATATAATCTCTGTCCTGGTGGGTGAGGCTTAGTTCGAACTCAGAAGTCGGACACCATGTCTAGAGTGTTGAAAAGATATGTAATTAACATTTAAACCCAAGGACAAGGGAAAAATAGGTACTGAAAGCAGAACCAATAATGTCTGAGCTTATTGATACTATATTTCGGTACCCATTCCTGTACAAATACATGCAAATGCTCAAAAAAACAATACCTGGCAGCTTGAATTAAACTGGTCATGATTTGTGCTTGGACTCTGAGATTCATCAGAATCTGTGTAGTCTACCAGGGAAGGATTCATTCCAACTTTGTTCATTGAAAGTAAGGGTTCTGGATCGTGTGAGCACTATAGAACATCAAAGAAAGACATAAGATATGAATGACAACACACATACATAAATGTATACCTATGTACATCAAATGGTATTTCAAAAACATTGGAAAACCACACTTAATCTTCATATTTTTCAATAAAACAGACATGTGGCATTAAAATGGTTTAAATATATAGCAAGGACAACACTGCACTTTTAGAAGTGGAAACGACTAGGGCTGAACCTGAATATTTCATTGTTGGGTAAACATTCGATTTTCAAATTAAGATTCAAATATTGGAGGGTTTTTTTTCCACGCGCCTGACCTCCGCTCACAGCAGTGAACGTAACGCTCCAGTTCACATCAAAGGGAAAACAAAATGAAGCCCTCAGCTATGTTAAATGCTTAATTTCATTACAGATCAAAACAGTCATATATAGCCTACATTTTAACATTAATCAATAGGCTAAACTGTAGGCTTCAACAATATAATGAACACATTTAAATAATTATATTAGGCCGATTGTAGAGGAAGAGCATTTACTTGCTATAATAAAAGTTAAAAGTGAATTATGCATAATAACGCATTGTTTAGTTAAGTGTTAAGAATCCCGTCTGCTCTCCGCCTGGACTCCCGCCCAGCTAAACTATTCCCGGATTCTGCTCTGGATCTACTGGATCAGACTCTCTCACTCTGGACTCTCAGCTACGGTTATCCCTGCTCTGAACAGCAGCCACCAACTCGGGTCGGCATGCATCTATTTTCACTCTGCCTCACTCTTCACCCACACAATATTAGATCCTTTTAACCCTGCAATAAATATTCCTCTTTTGTAACTAATCCCATTCTTAGTCCTGCACTTGGGTCTGCTAGCCTTGCCATAACAAAGTTTTGGTAATAATAACTTAGTTTGCCTTGCTATGAGAATAAATAAAACGAGCGCTCTCTCTTTTTCTCTTTCACACACACACACACACACACACACACACACACACACACACACACACGCACACAGAATTATGCACCCATGCCTGCCGTAATATCTCTCTCATCCAATTCTCCTTCACTCATGTCACTGGCAGAACTTCCTGGGCATTTATCATTCTTCTACGTAGCTGTAGCTGGTGAAATGACAGCCTGCTTTTAACAGACGTTTAAACGGGACCACTGACAAAAGCACAGATGTTGTTCAAAAAAGACAAAAATATAACTGCAGGACAGCTATCTGTGAAAAGTAGGTGCATATCGTTTGTCCAGTGCATTCAGAAGCTTCCTGAAGCCTTCTCTTTCTACTGTGTAAATGGGCATATCTTTGGCCAAGTTTTTGTTGGAATGGTATTACTAAAGTCTGCACCAGTGAAAGACCGTAAAAGAGAGAAACTAGTACCTGTGTCTTGAAGCTGGACGACCTCTGAGGAGTCTGCTCAGTTGTTCTGAAGATGTCAGCCTCAAAAGACTCAGTGGCATCCGATTGTTTGTCCTCCTGAAGAATGAGTTAAACATTATTATGGAGTAGATGTTCAGCCTTAGCATTACTTCAGTGCAAACACAACATAAACACATGTGAGAGACAGGAGACACGCATGTGGTGGCAATGTTTACATGTTTCCTGTTGCTGAGGCTAAATCCAAGTTACTTTTGATGGGTTCAAGTTGGCTGTGATTTCTGTCATATGTATGTTGCCTGCTATAAGACAGCTGTAACCATTACAGTTGAGGAAGTAGTAACAGTGAAGTGTGGCAGGACTGAATTCACCTGTAGCCAACAGCTAGTACGACTTGGAGAAAGCAAACTGATCTCAAGTTCAATGGCACATGTTGTAGAATGTATATGTTTAGACTTTAGAAGTTTCAATAATAGGTACAAAGGAACTGTGGTTGTGTTAGGACACTTGAGGTAAGTGTAATATACACAATGTATATCTATAAAATGTTTTAAATTGATTTGTTTTTTTAGATGATGATTTGATGATTCAATCTTTTAAACATTGTTTACAAGTTATCCTGAACTAGGCAAAACTAATCTGAGGCAGAAATACCAGTATTGGTTTAAATCTGGGTAAAATAAATATACCATTCTGACTTTTTTACAACAAAGCCAATATTCACAATCAGTTTTTACCGGAACAGCAACACATTTTTGACAAACCTGTTTCCTCCAAGGCCAATCAGTTCCACCATAGTCATATGTTATTTCTTCTCCTTCATTAATGTCCTTCAAGGCAAATAGGCAGAGGTGTGGTTTGCCCTCTGTTATGACCATCTTCATTTTGCAGTTTGCATGCTTGTGGCTATCATTAACCAGGCTGCCATCTTCTCTAGCTGCATCAACACTTTGGAAAGGTGACAAACCAAAAAAGTACAGATTAGGCTTAATAAAATTACATTATGATTGCAATTTTTTTTCATCAGTCCTCAAAAAGAAAACTTCAGATACACAACACAAGCTGCTAAATGATGGCTAAAGTTGCAAAAAAAAACAAGAAAAAATAATAATAATTTATCACACATTTGTTTATGGCATGAACTCAATTGATAGGAAAAATTCCATCTAAGCCTTACCACCATGTTTTTTCTTGCCAGTAGAAGTCAAACATGAAAACACCACATCTATTGTGATATGTCCTCCTCCTCCTCTGAGATTCTTCAGAATTGATTAATTCTCCTCTGTACTCCACCACAAAGTCTCCTTTTCTGAAAGGGGCCTTGGCAAACACCCCTAGACCTAGTGCACACACAGATACCATTACACTGTTGCAGCCTTTACACTTACAGTATACAGACCTGCCAACCTTGAATTTTTTTTTTGAGTAGTCTACTGGGGGGTGGGGGGTCATATATTTTTGTAGAGTGCAAGACACACACACAAACACATGCCCATCTTCATAATTCTAGTTTTTTTTTTTATTTGACCCAAATCCAAAATTTTACTTGCACTGCACTGCAATATACAGTGAAAGTTCAAAGTTTCAATACTGCTCAATACCATTTTTTATTCATGATTAATATTGCATTGCATATAATGTGTGCTGGTCAATAGTCTAAAAACAGTAAAATATAATTTTTTTATTATCCCTATAAGCTGCATATACAGGAGCTATTTTTTCTCATCACATCAGTACATACATGAAATGACACCATTGATAAAAGATTATAATAACTACAATAAACAAAGGTGAGTAATCATTTTTTAGCTTTGGTTTGTACTTCTGTATCCAGTTACACCCACCAGACCAGAACTAATGTCATGCCGCTTCCTTTATCACTCCAATTCAAAGACAATTATCAATAGTCGTGAGGATGGGAGAACGAAATACACTGCCATTTCTATAATTTCCATTTATTTTCCAAACTAAACCCCAGGGTATAGGCAAGGGGTTCTGCTAGAACAGCAATTTATTAAAAACAATTCATAACAAAGGCACATACCTTTAAAAGAGTTAATGTATTGCACTTCTAACTCTGCTGTCTTGTCAAGGGCCTTCACAGCATGTTCTATGGCATCCTTTGTTGGTGATTTCCTTCTTCGTGTGGCCATTGGAAATCCTACAATAAAAAACAGTGCCGTTTTAGACCAATAGCCCCATAAATCTTACACTTAAAATTATTTATGTTATCTTAACATTAGACGACCAAATCTTGATCACTGGAGTGTAATTTTAAGAGGTAAAAAGTACTAGGTGAGCTATAATCTGTCAAATATAACTCTTCTGAATGATATCAAGAATTATAGTTTTTACTAGTTGAAATTAAATTGTTCATATAAAGAACTAGCATTTTAACTAGGGAAAATTTAATTGTGGATATCAAGAATTAGCATTGTTAGTAGTGGAAATGTAATTTCTGATATCAAAAATTGCCTTTATTATAGTAGAAATCTAATTCCTGATATCAATAACTAAATATCTTAACTAATATCAAATAATATAATTTTAACAAGTAAAAATTGAATTGTTGATATCAAGAATTAGTATCCTGGAAATGAATAAAAGTTAAAACGGCTTGCCATAGGTACGTGCATGCTCGGCACGTGCATGCACCTGAAAGGCCAGGTGTTTTGAGTTTCAGTAATTTGAATAGAGAACAATTCTGAAACACAGCTAAAACGGCTGATTACTGAATAAATTTAGTAAAAAGGTTTAAAGTCAATCTACTCAAAATAAGATAAAAACAACTTTTAACCAGGCAGGTGCCTGCTGCTGCTGCTGCTAAAAAAAAGTAATCTAGTCAATTGACTTAATGTTAGTTAGGGAAGAGTAAAACATGCAGTATGCTAGGTTAACTCATTTTTAAAACAGAACTACTGATGTTATTTGTAAGAAACGTGACGTTTATTTTGATGAGCACTAAGGTACCTAAACTTTAGCACTGACTCAAGTTCAAATGTGAGCTTTTACCTGGTAAAAAAAAAAAGTTTCATGCTTTTAACTGTTTTCATGTTGCACGTAAATCATATCAAATTGGCTCCGTACACTGGAATAAATCTTTAAGTCACATAGGCATAACTTACCTTTTTTATTTAAACCAGTCTTGCCAGCGGACTCCGAAATGGCCTTCGAGTGCTGATGATCCTTTCTCTCCTCCTGTCGTGTGGAGTAGGGATGGGGGATGGGCGTATCGATACTGACGTCGAGTATACTCAAATAAAACTAGAGCTGCGTCCGAAATCGAATACTTCCCTACTATATAGTATGCGAAAAACAGTACGCGAGCAGAGTAGTATGTCCGGTGTGGTATAGTATTCGGTAACCCCATAGTATTCGGTAACCCTGAGGACCCAAGCAATCCGATTGGTTCAAATCACGTTTTATGGGTAATCGCTTTAGTGCCTGGTTATAAATCATACAAAATAATTTTATTATAGAAGACGTTTGTACTACGTTTTAACGAGTCATTAATGTATTTAATGTATTTTAAATGATACGTTTCATATACTAGTATTTAACCGAAGCTATAGATTGTGAAATTAAACATTTCTCGTTGTTCGTGTGTTTTTTAGTTAGCTTAGATAATAGCATAGCATACAGCTAACGTTATCCGATGATCGTGCTATGAGCTTAAACTGCACTGATACTGCCTTACCGTATTCACAGCCATTCGTAATGCAATTATAATTATGTAATTATTTTTTATCCTCAATAATCAGCGCAATATGTTACAAGTACACTTTTATTTATTAAAAGAGCCATAAAATAATATTTATTTGTGTATATTACTATTTTTACTATTACATTTAAATAAATTACAGAATGCTAGCTATGTTTTGTGGGCATAAATATTAAAATAATAAATAAATTGACTAAAGAACACTATAATATAATTATGGAATCACAATCTTAATGTAATTAATCAAACCCCTTAGTTCATATAATAATCTTTATTTTAAAGAAATAACATGGTAAAGTATGTTTTGTGACGAAGTTATTTGTTTTAAAGAAATAGGGCATAATATGCTTTTTTTATTACAAGCATGTCATTTGTGTACTAATGCATATGATTTAAAATAATAAATAAATTGACTAAAGAACACTATAATATAATTATGGAATCACAATCTTAATGTAATTAATCAAACCCCTTAATTCATATAATAATCTTTATTTTAAAGAAATAACATGGTAAAGTATGTTTTGTGACGAAGTTATTTGTTTTAAAGAAATATTGCATAATATGCTTTTTTTATTACAAGCATGTCATTTGTGTACTAATGCATATGATTTATGTCATAATAATTCTTAATACAGAACATCATACAACACAATAACATTTAATGTAATACAATTAGAGACTCAAAACTTATATAAAAATTGTATTAAATTACACAATACAATACATAATGAATTCTGAAACTGAATTATGAGATGTAATATATTACATTTTTATTAACACAAAACTACAAGCAAAATGCACATCGTTTAAGGACATTTATATAGCTTTTTAAAATACACAACAATACAAAACAGCTTTAAACAAACATACTCTAGTATGTCTTTACTTTCCTAAACACTTTTGTGATAGTCCTCTGGCTATAGATTGTGAAGATTTAAAAACAATTAATGTTGAGTTAGCTGTGTTAAAATATTTAATGAACTGTAAGGTTAAAGTTTTTTAGAAGAAAATTGCATCATTGTCCACCCTAATTAGGCAGATCAATAATATTGTTGAATATTAAATGTCCCCAACTAAGCAAGCCAAAGCCAAGGCAACAGTGGCAAGGAACCAAAACTCCATCAGATGACAGAATGGAGAAAAAACCTTGGGAGAACCCAGGCTCAGTCGGGGGCCAGTTCTCCTCTGGCCAACGAGCAAACAGTGTATGATTATGATCCAGGCAGCATTACAGATCAGAAGTCAGATTGGTCGTGTCGATGAGGCTGGCACTTCAGGGATGCGTCATGGTTGGGTCCACGTGCAGGTCCACCATCTAGTCTGGATACGGCCGGAGTCCACCTCACTTCAGAAACGGAGAGACTGGTTGACGTACTGCGTTGTCGTCGCGTCCAGGCGTAGGTCCTTCATCTGATCTGGATACGGCCTGAATCCGGCGGACTGCGGTAAACCTCGGTATAAGCAGAGAGACTAATGTTAACGTAGACGCCATTCTTCTTATGATGGAACGAGAACATCAGGATTTATGGGAAGTGTTCCCGGTTCCGGCTGGCCTAATCTATGCAGCCTAATATGGAATTATATAAGTCTATAATGTGTTATGTGAATGCTAGGTCAAAGAGATGTGTTTTTAGTCCAGCTTTGAACTGACTGAGTGTGTCTGCTTCCCGGACAATGGTAGGAAGACTGTTCCAGAGTTTTGGTGCTAATTCACTAGTTCACACTTACAAATAAGTTAGATAGAATAAATGCGTATTTGGCGTGCTGTCCGAGGAGAGGGCTCCGGGCTCGGTATTCGGCCCGAACCCAGAGTACTCCCCCCGTATTCCTGGCTGTAAAGATTAAGCCAAGAGTGAGGAGTCGGGGTGGTGGAGGGATGCTGAAAAACTGTCAAGGAATATTAGGTGAGTTGACAGTGTGGATATATATATACTTCTTGTCATGCTGATTAGGGTAGACATAATTGTTTGATGACGAGTAGATTGGATTGCTTATTTGAACGTGCTCCTCCCGAACTTTGTTTATAAAACATCATATAGGAAAAGGATCTACCGCCAGCAGTCGATTTTGATATTCTAGGTATTATCAACTGGCCGGAAACTTTGAGATCACAATAGACGTGACTGACTATAATGCGTTAAGAGCTCGCTCAAGTACTGCGGAGCTAAACCATTTAGTGCTCTGTAAGTAATCAGCAATATTTTAAAATTTGTGCAGTGCTGTGTTGACAGAACCGGGCTAATATGGTCATACTTCCTGGTTCTGGTAAGAACTCGAGCTGCTGCCTTTTGGACCAGCTGTAGTTTGAAGGAACTCTGCAAAAACACACAAACAACACGTCACATGCAACTGTACACTTGCACAGTCTTTAGTGCTGTAGAACACCACTCACTGTTTTTGCTTTGATAACAGACTCTAAGGTGCAACGCGGCAGCAGACGCAGCTAGCCCGTTGAACCTAGGTGTCATGGATGAACTGACTTTTGAGGGAACTCTGCAAAAACACACAAACAACACGTCACATGCAACTGAACACTTGCAGTCTTTAGTGCTGTGGAACATCACTCACTGTTTTTGCTTTGATAACAGACTCTAAGGTGCAACGCGGCAGCAGACGCAGCTAGCCCGTTGAACCTAGGTGTCATGGATGAACTGACTTTTGAGGGAACTCTGCAAAAACACACAAACAACACGTCACATGCAACTGAACACTTGCACAGTCTTTAGTGCTGTGGAACTTCACTCACTGTTTTTGCTTTGATAACAGACTCTAAGGTGCAACGCGGCAGCAGACGCAGCTAGCCCGTTGAACCTGAGGTGTCATGGATGAACTGACTTTTGAGGGAACTCTGCAAAAACACACAAACAACACGTCACATGCAACTGAACACTTGCACAGTCTTTAGTGCTGTGGAACATCACTCACTGTTTTTGCTTTGATAACAGACTCTAAGGTGCAACGCGGCATGTATTGATGTATTTATGCAAGTGCCTATGACGTTAACGTTACACGAGCTGAGGCCTTTAATTTTTAAATCTTCATTTCACTAGTTCACACTTACAAATAAGTCAGATAGAAATAGATGCGTATTTGGCGTGCTGTCCGAGGAGAGGGCTCCGGGCTCGGTATTCGGCCCGAACCCAGAGTACTCCCCCCGTATTCCTGGCTGTAAAAGATTGAGCCAAGAGTGAGGAGTCGGGGTGGTGGAGGGATGCTGGAAAACTGTCACGGAATATTAGGTGAGTTGACAGAGTGGATATATATATACTTCTTGTCATGCTGATTAGGGTAGACATAATTGTTTGATGACGAGTAGATTGGATTGATTATTTGAATGTGCTCCTCCCGAACTTTGTTTATAAAACATCATTCGGCAACAAATACTTTCGTCCAAATTGTATTAGGCCTAACTTAACATTGCAAATAGTTTTTCCGAAAGAAAATCATGCCCATGCAAGAATTATGAACTTAGTTTTAAGTATCTATAACGATAATAATTATTACAGCCCGATAATTCCGTTAATATTAAAATATAACTTCAATCAAACATTACTAAAATACACCGGGTGATGGATATACTTACTGAGATGTTGGATGATGAGAGGGAAAAAAAACAATAATTAATGTGAAGTTAAATTGATAATTAAATTGTATTTTTGAAATAAGTAAGATAAATGTGGTCGCAGAGGTGAAATTGTCCAGAGATGTTCGGTCACAGAGATGAAATTGTCCAGAGAGATGCTCAGATGTCCAAAAGATGAAATTTTCGCAGAGATACTTGGTAGAATTTCTGACGAAAGGGACCTCTGAAACATGACAATCGTATATATAGTCCCGCATTTAAAAAAAAAAAGTGATGAGGCATTTTCATTGGTCATTTTTAAGTGTCTTTTAAAATGACAATATTTTAATGATGAGTCGCGTTAAATTGTTTTTAAAAACCTGTGTAATATATATATATTGCCCTTTCGATGTGTGCAAAAATATTGTAGATGGTAAAAAAACGTAATCTCTAATATTTTTTTTTTTTTTGTAATGGACAAACTGCATGGCAATATCATTACATCTTTGCATTAGAATATACAGAACAGGTGCATAAAAGGAATACAAATGAATGAATAATTGAATGAATAATTTTATTTGGTCACAGACCCACAAGTCATATCAACAAATAAGAAAAAAACACAATTTACACAATGTATTTTGTGACCAAAAAGGCGTAGGCTGAAGCCAAAGGCGTATTTTTTTTTTTGCCTATCCTAAAAAAAAAAAAAAAAAAAAAAAAATCTTCCATTACCATAAAGATCCTTACACTTATACTCACATTTTCAATAATAAAATTAAATATACATTAAATAAATATTAAATAAGCACTTCAACCACATTATATCTCATAAAAAAAATCTTTAATTTTTTTTTTAAATTATACCAATTGTGATGATTCCTTAAAGGAGAACTCCGGTCAATTTTAACATTGAGCTCATTTTTTTGTACATTTGGAGTGCTGTCAATACAGAGAACAACGACAAAAAACGGTGTTGCCTACACCGAGTTATTCTATTTTTAAAATTTGCACCCTGTTGACTTCAATAGGGCAAGTAGTAAGCCTGCTTTTTAGCCTCTTAACATCCTTTAAGTGTCATTACAAGTGCACAGAAAATGTGAGTGATTCCTTCCGAGTGAACACGGGTGGATCTGACTGCAGTAGATGTTAGAGATATTAATAAAAACGAAGTTAATTCAGCCAGCGCTCATACCTTTGTTTACATCCTGTTTTCGGTGGAAGGCCATAGTAATCGATTGTCGAGTTCACGCGCATGATCATTGGTAACTAAACCTATGCGCGTGAACTCGACAATCGATTACTATGGCCTTCCACTGAAAACAGGATGTAAACAAAGGTATGAGCGCTGGCTGAATTAACTTCGTTTTTATTAATATCTCTAACATCTACTGCAGTCAGATCCACCCGTGTTCACTCGGAAGGAATCACTCACATTTTCTGTGCACTTGTAATGACACTTAAAGGATGTTAAGAGGCTAAAAAGCAGGCTTACTACTTGCCCTATTGAAGTCAACAGGGTGCAAATTTTAAAAATAGAATAACTCGGTGTAGGCAACACCGATTTTTGTCGTTGTTCTCTGTATTGACAGCACTCCAAATGTACAAAAAAATGAGCTCAATGTTAAAATTGACCGGAGTTCTCCTTTAATGAACCTCGGTAGACTGTTACACAGTTTTACACCACATACAGAGACACAATAACTTTTCCGTTTAGTTCGTGCACAAGCAGATCTGAATTCAAGTTTCTGTCTTAAACTGTACACATCTTCTTTTATGTTAAACAGCTGTTGTATGTTTCTTGGAAGTAATTTGTTTCAATTTATAATATTTTGTGCGGTCTGAAAATCAATCAGCTCTTTGTGTTTCATTATTTTACATCTACAGAAAAGTGTGTTTGTGTGCTCCCTATACCCTACTTTATGAATTATTCGTATTGCCCTCTTTTGTAGAAATAGTTAATGTATTGAAATTTTGTAATTATTTCCCCATATCTCAGAGCAATAACTTAAATATGACAAGACCAGTGCAAAATATAAAATTTTCATTGAATCGTGATCTACTAAATGTTTTGCCTTGCTCAATACACCCACACTTCTTGATACTTTAGAGTGTACATGTCTTATGTGAGGCTTCCAGTTAAGTTTGTCGTCTATAATTACCTCTAAAAACTTGTTTTCTCCCACCCGTTCAATGACAACCCCCTGGACTTCAAGCTGTATATGTTCATTATCCCCATGGCACCCAAATAACATTAATTTTGTTTTACTTAAGTTCAAAGTTAATTTATTTTCATTAAACCAAGTTACTAATTAATTTTTTTCAAGTTTCATCATAGATAATAGTAGAAGAAAATAAGCTAA
This sequence comes from Scardinius erythrophthalmus, assembly GCF_964197995.2. Classification (NCBI taxonomy): domain Eukaryota; kingdom Metazoa; phylum Chordata; class Actinopteri; order Cypriniformes; family Leuciscidae; genus Scardinius; species Scardinius erythrophthalmus. The sequence goes on from NC_138224.1 coordinate 34,860,468, forward strand.
TATCGTCAGCAAAAAGGACAGGTTTGAACACTGTCGATACATCACATATATCATTAGTATATAAAATAAATAATTTCGGCCCCAACACTGACCCTTGAGGCACCACCCAGATATTTGTGTCATAAGAGGAACTGTATTGAATCTGTGACTTCTTCAATGGAATCCAGTAAGGCCATTGCCGTGGATCTATTTTTTCTAAATCCATATTGGTTTTCACTTAATATTTTATGTTTGTCAATTAATTTTTCTAATCTTAAATGAAACAGTTTTTCCAGAATTTTGGAAAATTGTGATAATAAGAGACTGGTCTATAATTGGTGTACTGGTGTTTACTTCCAGATATAAACAAATGGATTACTTTTGCTATCTTCATTTTATTTGGAACTATGCCAGTTTGAAATTATATATAAAATATATTGGTTTTGCAATCTCTCTAATTATTTTCTTAACCAAAATCATGTCTATTTTGTTGCAGTCTTTTGATGTTTTATTCTTACATTTCATTGCTATATCGATCACCTCTATCTCATTGACTGGGTACAGAAACATTGTTCCCCTGACATGAGTTCCCATTGTCGTGGTGGCTGTAATCTCACTAGCTAAGGTAGGCCCAACATTTACAAAGAAGTGATTAAAGCCATTGGCTACCACTTCCATGTTGTTTTCTTCCTTGTCATCTTTGACAATTTTGACAATTTTAAAAAACAAACTATTGATCCTTGTCATCTTTGATGAAATAATTTGGGTAGTCCATTTTCCTTTGCCCATTACTTATCACATCGCTCAGAATATTCCACACTTCTTTCACATTATATTTATTTGACTCCAATAAATTTCTGTAATGTTTTTTCTTACAATCTCTCATTATAGTTGTTAATTTTTTTTTTTGTAGATTTATATTTAGCTTCTGCTACTGAAGTTTTTTCCTTAAGTAATTTCTTATACAGCAGGTTTTTCTTCTTGCAAGCTCTCTGCAACCCTTTTGTTATCCATGGAGTGGTGGTGTGACTCTCATACCTATAATACTGTTTAACTGGACAGTGTTTATCATAGAGATGAGAAAATATATTTAAGAAGGCATTGTAGGCCATTTCTGCATTTTCTGTCCGATAGATAGCCTGCCAGTCTTGCACTTGTAGCTCTTCCTTAAATGCATTAATGGCCTCATCTGATCGAAATCTTTTATAACAAGGTTTCATGTTTGGATTCACGTCATATACAGCAAAGATAGGCAAGTGATCAGTAATATCATTAAACAACAGTCCCCCCTACAATTCTATTATTTACATCATTTGTGAATATATTGTCTATGAGGGTGCCTGTATAGTAATTCTTGAAGGCTAGTTATAATTGGAAAAAAATTCATGCTATACATAGAATTGATAAATTCTTACGTCCCTTTGTGTTCATTTGGGTTTAATAAATTAATGTTAATGTCTCCACAAATAAATGCTGTCTTATGGCTTTTTTTCGAAAATGCTTCCTCAACCCAATCTCTAAAACAATCTACATTTGAGTCTAGTGCTCTGTATATACAACTTATAGAAATAGTCTTGTTTTTTGCATTATCCAAACTTATTTCAATTGTTATACATTCCATTACATTATCAACAGCAGTAGTCAACAATTCCATCCTTTCATACTTCCCATCTATATGTACATACAACGACCACACCTCCCCCTCCTTTGTTTAGTCAATTCATACACTGTAAAAAATGTTACTGCTATTTACTTTTACAAAATTATGGTAACAATATTACACATACTATTTTTGAGTAGTTAAGCTTGATTTCATTCATGGAATCTACCTGAATAAATCATGTAAAATGCCCTAATTTAATTAGACATAATGAATTAAAAAATTTTAGTGAAATGTGCTTTTTTATTTTAAGTATTTTTTATTCTCAAAATTGTGTGAAGTCAAGTGAATGGATATGACCTGTTTATATTTAACTATGAGATATATTGTTTTATAATAAGACTGTATGCTGCTAGGACAGCACAGAATCAAACTTGTTACTGCACTATCATTAGCAGAGCTATTGCTACATGTATAAAATAACATGCTTCAGGATATTTAAAAATGCAGTTACTCACAAACTAACCATAAGCCCTACTCTTCTGCACAATGGTAACTATCAAAACTTTAACATAATAGATCTCTTTCAAATGTCAAACATACCTGAACATTAAACATTAACAGACGTTTCCCTTTACTCAAAAACACATGAAATAACACTTTATATCAAGATTTACTCTCCATTTCCAGCCATGTGCAAAGCATGCTGGGAACAAACAATGGTGTCGCATAAATGAGCTAATTCTCTTAAAATAAATAGGTAGCCCCTTTTCCTTAATTTTTTTAGGTTTATCAGTTCCTCAATTCAAGCCTTAAAATTGTGTATGTTTCCTTAAAAAAAAAATAGGAAAATGCATCTCTTGGTGTTATTAGTGAAATGTTCTCAATATTTTCAACAAAAACTGAACCACAATTTTCTTAATAAAATATACATAATATTTTTAATGATCACCTCAATTTTTTTAATGAAAATTACAAGACTCATGATTCATTTTTTACAGTGTATAGTTCAACTCATATCCTGGCAATTCAATGTCTACTCCTTTAAATACAACAAAAAAATGATAATCATAGTATTAAATAAAAAAGATTGAAAGGTTAAAGGGGCTTGGTTGTGTTTTTGTTTTGTTAATCATATTCTTCTTTAATGCAAACACTATTTATTGCATTCTTCTTTTTCATCACTTTAAGGGATGACAGAATTTGCCTTTTTGGGATGAACTATCCCTTTAAAGAGTACAGTACTTTGAAAATCAAACATTAAAAGTGGGAAATGGCACGTTTTCGTATAATGACCCAGTTACATTTTCCATGTTTTGATTTTAGATTGGGAGAGAAATCTGATTAATCATCCCTTTAAGCATCTTTTTGGATGAAGTAGATCCTTACCTCCTTACCTCTCAGGAAAATGTGCCGTGCCATCTTATTTTTATTTATTTTTTCATATAACCAATGTAAATGTTTGTGTTCGGTCAACCCTGTTACTGACATATTAATTACTTTTTGAAAAGGTTTTAAATAAATAAATACATTTTTCCATTTTAAATAAATGCAAAGGCATTTGCAAATAAGAAATGTTCCAGAGATATCGCTGCCACCAAAAGTCAGTCCACTTTCGCATCCCCTAAAATAGCGGCTGAAATTTTTTACCTTTGCTCTAGAGCCCTGTGCTTTTGATATGTCACTCGGGGCGGGCCCTGGGGTCACCGTGCCGAATTTGGGGCCCCTGGGACCTTTCTATAAAACTCCAACTCACCAATTAATGTTAGAGGCTGAAAATGCTAGTTTTAGGGTTAGGGTTAGGGAATATTTTTGCCTTTGCTCTGTAGACCTGCGCTTTTAGTATGATGATCGGGGCAGGCCCAGGGGTCACCGTGCCAAATTTGGGGCACCTGGGACTTTTGTATAAAACTCCCACCTACCCATTAAATGAATGCGTTTGCCACAGTGGTTTCATGGACACCGCTTAGAAAGGGCCGATCGACTAGGGGGCGCCATTTTCCATCTCGCCACGGCCCCCTGGAGCTCTTCCGTCATGTGTGATATCAATTCTCGTTAATTAAACCACCCCCACTGTACTAAGCACACTGTCCACTGTCCGCGAAACCACTATTTTGCAGTGTAACAAATGCTTAGTGGAATCTCCATATCTCAGCTCTGGAAGGCTCTAGAGCCTCCAATCTTGCACTCCTGTCTGTGCCTCAGCCCCCTCTATCCGAATCCAGAGTTTCAAGAAGATCAGAGAAACTTTATTTTTCGACCCAAAAAAAACGACAGGGGTAGGTAGGCCTTATAGTTTTTTTGGTTCGAAAAATAAAGTTTCTCGGATCTTCTTGAAACTCTGGATTCGGATAGAGGGTGCTGAGGCACAGACAGGAGTGCAAGATTGGAGACTCTAGAGCCTTCCAGAGCTGAGATATGGAGATGCCTTTTTAAATATGTACAAATAACTTTTTAACATATGCTTCTCTGGTAACAGGGCTGACACAATGAGCATGTCTTTGTCTTTCAGATATTACAAAAACTCAAAGAAAAGAAGAGAACACTTGTCTTCTACCATCAACTTCATGAAAGGCAGATGATGCAAGCAGAAGTAGAAAAATCATACCGAGGGACATGCCATTTGCAACATTTCTGCAAGATGCTTTGCACAAAAAATGTGATTAAAATCCAAAAAAAAAAAAAAGAAACAGAAATTAATTTATTCTTATATTATTAGACATATTACGGAAACTAAATTATAAAATATTGTATTTGTTTTATGGTTTATTAAGATTTTAAGACTTTGTTTCACTGAGGGACACAAAATGACACGTTTACGTATAATGACCCAACTGTGATAGGACTCATTAGATATTGCTTGATGCTGCAATATTTTTTTTACCTACAAGAGTCTCCTAGGATAGAAGGAATGGGTGGATATTCCGGAGCAACTTGCAATTTCTGACTGACCATTTTGCCATCTTGGTTTGGAGGGGGAAAAGAAAATAGAAACACAACGGCTTGGCACTTGGTTGAAATATATAGGATGATGTACCAGGATGGGTCCACTGAAGAGGATGATGTGCAACTATGTCAGCTGCTATCATTACGCTAGTAATTCATTAAGTTAATTATAAAGTGTTGCTATGTTGTGAGAAGGTATTCCTTTGCAGAGATCCCAACCCTAACTAAGCATTTAACAAACAGAAAAAAGTGACATCTCATTACCAGATGTTCTCCAGTCCTAAAAGTAAAACAAAAACACAAACCATCTATATTTAAAAGATCTTTTAGAAAGTCATGGTCTCTTTTGAGCCTTTGTCAGTGATGCTTGATTTCTTTCAAGACAACATACTCTGAAATACTTCCCATGATCCCATACATAAAAAAAAAATACATCCTGTGTTGGTGATATCATATTATATATATATTAAAATATTCTTACATAGGCTATATAAAATAAAATGACACAACCCTGTCTCTTTTTGTTAAATTTCAGTTTTATTGATCAATAATAGCAATTATGAAAGTATAAGTAGCCATACAAGTCAAGAAATAAAGTAATTAAACGATTCAGTCAAACATAAGTCATCAGGCACAACGTTAAAGATAAATAGCCTAAACAATTCAACGTTATATAAAGTTATAAAACTAAACTTTGCCCCCAGCCAAAACGAAAATGATAGATTAATGATAGATTAATGATAGATCCGTTAGACATAGCCTACACAAGACGAATTATACCACTCCACTAGACTCAGCGAGTTACGTCTGCTGCACTTGCCGAGATAAGGCTTTTTCAGGCGGGATACGTGAGCGCTGAGCGCCCGGTGATCCCTTGGATCTCCCGTCTCCGAAAACATCAGATCAAAATTTGAAATAGGCGCTGTCTGTATAAACAAACAACATATTTGAGATTAAAACAACTAGATTATCGACTGAAAAACTCTTAAAACTACATTTCGTGACATAATAACAGTAGTATTTTTAATTTTCGCGGTCTTTCTCCTGCTATTGACGCAACTTGAGATTTTAAATATTAGCTATAGAATATACACAATTTACATATACAATATAAAATTTTATTTAATTTTACCTTGCATATAGCAGCGGGACTTAGCATTCTACATAAAGCTACCACATAATAACACTAAAACAGCTCACGTTAGCTACAAGTTATCGCGAGAACAGATTTAGATCAGGCATACTGCTGGCATACTAATTGGGTCCTCAGGGTTACCGAATACTATGGGGTTACCGAATACTATACCACACCGGAATCATAGAATTCGAAAAACAGTAGGCGAAAAGTACCCGGATGACCTACTACATCCGGCGAGATTCCGAAGTGCGCATACGATGGACACTTTACTATCCCATGATGCCACGGGGGAGGAGTTGTCGCCGTTATATTTGAAAATGGCGGAAAGCGGAGACGCGGCTCTATTCAAGTGTAAGTACTTTATAAAACAATTTTTGTTTCTTTGTGGTTAAATTGTATTTGTTTAACATCATAGAAGTAAACGATTGACTTGTTAAAAGTTTAAATAATGTAAATTGAGGGTGTCCTTTTCCAGCCAATTCAGAAAAAAATATAGTTTTATCATTATTATTACGGAATAGTCCGAGCTAATGTAAATCAGCTAGCTAACACTGTTTTCTTTAAACAAATATGTTCGTTGTTGAGCAGTTTAATGAGATGGTTACAAAACTACAGTAAACTAAAACGTTTTTATTTCTCCTTTACTAGTGTTGATATTATGAAATATTTGTTGGTTACATAGCAAGCTACTGTTAACAAGTGTAAGTTACCTCAGCTTGTCCATGTAACATTAATAGATTGACCATGGTTCATCACGTTAAATTCTGTGTTGATTTTGCAGGGACTGATGAACACACCCGTGCTCTAATACAGTGGAGAGTGGCTAATGAAGCCCTCTTCACTGGAAAGAGAAATGCTGCGATTAAAGGTTTTGAGTAAGTATACATGACAAATGTAATATGTTAATTTATTCAAGTGTAGATTCAATGGTAAGTTAGTTGTAGATATAAACATTTCTACTCAAGCTCTTACTGCATTCCTTTTATGCTTGATTTCTGTGCATTTATTGCAGAGTTTTTATCACAGAGCAGAGGCTAGAGGGCAAAATGTCTGCTGTTCAGATTAAAAAGAAATGGGAAAATCTTAAACAAAAATATAAAGTAAGATTTCTTTTATTATTATTGTAGTTCACCCCTAAAATGAGAATTCTGTCATGATTGAATCATGCCCATGTTTGGCCCTGTAATGCAATCATTTAACAAATCATATGTTTTACAATGTAATTGACTGTCTTGATATTCTGTTTTCAAATATTTGTAGGATCTGAAATGTCCACAGACTGGGGTGAGCACTGAGGATGGGGGGGTAACAGCAGCATCCTGGAAATGGTACTCTGCCATGGATGAGGCAATAGGGGGCAGACCCTCCATCACACCACCCACCCTTATTGCCTCATCTGGCCCGGATGTTGCTGTTACCTCTCCATCCTCAGTGAGGTCAGAGCGCGAAAGAGTAGGGAGGAAAAGGAAAGATTTTGAGGAGGTGATTCGAGAGATGGAGGAGAGGGAAGCTGAAAGAGAAAGAGATGCCATTGAAAGGGAGGAGAGGCGATGGAGAGAGATGGCGGAAAAGGAGGAAAGAAAAGAAAGAGAGCGACGAGAGCATGAGAAGAGACTAGAACAGGAGGCCAGAGAAAGAGAGGAACGAAGAGACCGAGAAGTGAGAGAGAGAGAAAGGGAGACAAAAGAGAGAGAGGAAAGATTTCTTCAACTGTTAGAAATAATTGCAAAAAAATAATAAAGAAATCAAATGGTACACACTCTCTTTTCATTTATTTGTTAGTAAGTTCACTGTGTCATGCTGTTTTTGCTAGTTTTATTACAAAACACTTAATTCCCAGGGATTTACAGTAGCTAGATTGTCAGTTGTAAAGTGCTTAATATGTGGCATTGAATAATTAATATTTTTTAGGTGTTTTGTGTGTGTTTTGTAGCAGATTCCAGATGGTTTTTGAAACAAGTGCAGTACTGTAGAGAAATACCCACACACTCCAGACACTGTTAAAGTGTATTTTTTATTTTATTTTTTTTGTGTATATAACTTTTAAATGGATACAGAATACAAAGCTTAAAACAAAATCACAACTTTGACATAAAGTAGTATAATAGAGCTTAAAGCACCACCAAAAGGAAAAGTATTAAAACATTTTTATTATAGTGTCATGATGAGGAAAGAAAATGAACTTCAGCAGCTTCAGTAAGGTAATTTTCACAGGTTTCTAAAAGATCTAAAGGGACTTTGATACTAGCAATCTCATTTGTAGGGCATCACTTTAAAATAATTCAATATATGTTTCTTTCAAAGCATGTGTACAAGATGAGGACTTTACACCTTGGGTAATTTTGGATTTGGATTTGAAGTAAATAATTTGTAATTAAGCTCAGGTATGTGATATGTAGTTATAATTTTAAAGATTTGGTATACAAATTCACACACAGCCTAAGGCAGTGTGCCAGTGGTTGGTGGGTGTCACCTCTAGGGACCACTGTAGCTCCGAGATCCCCTGTCGATTAGCCTGGGTCTGCAATATCCCCAGTTACCATGTGCAGCCGCGAGGAGGCCCGACAGGAGTCTTGGTGATGGAGAGGCTTTGTCCAGCGTCAGTGAGCTGTAAGACAGAGGGATGCACACAGATAGCCATGCACCTCTCTAACTACTACTACTGCACTGTACGCATCACAGCACCCTGTGGGCTGTGCCCACACACACACACCTAACTATTTACATAATAACTAACATAACTAACAGACAACCTGGAACACTGTCAATCTAAGAACAAGAACTGATTTTAACCTGTGTTAAGTGTCCTACCGGTAATCGTGCTCATGAAGAGCAGGCACACAGTTGCCTGGTGCAGACACCGCTGCAGCTAGATTGTCCCGCACGTGCTCTCCTGCGCTGGCTTCTGTGTTGCGGGGTTCAGGTGGGCCATCGTCATCCTCCGCAACTTCTGGATCAACTATGTCCCCATTTAGAAGACAGAGGTTGTGGAGCACCGTGCAGCATGCAATGACATCTGGCACAAAAGCAGGGCTGACTTCCAGTGGCTTGAAAAAAATGGAACGGCAGCGTGTTTTCAGCATCCCGAAGGCCCTCTCGACGATGTTCCGTGCACGAGAATGCTTCCTGTTGCATTCTGTACAGGCTCTCTGTATGGCGTCATGAGGCAGATGGGCGCATTCAGGCAAGGATACCCACCATCTCCAAGGATACATTTTCCTGCAGGTGGAAACAGGCGGCCAGTGTACACAGGGCTGTTCTTCAGCACCCTGGCATCATGCACTGACCCAGGATACCCAACAAAAATGTCAAGGAACTTCCCCTGGTGGTCAGTGATGGCCTGCAGCTGTACAAAATTAAACAGCTCCCGGATGAAGTAGCACTGCACGTCACTTGCTGGTGGTTTGATGCGGATGTGACAGCCATCTATTGCACCAGCTACTACACTGAAAGCTGGAGACCCTGCCAGCTGGGCAAAACCTGCTCCCACTGCCTCCAGGTCATCTGCGCTGGGGAAAGCGATGAGCTGCTTCAAAATGCAGATGACTGCCTTGCTCATTCTGTGCACAATGTCGTGCACAGTAGACTTTGGGATGTCAAAGGCGAGTGACACTACCCGGTATGATGCTGCATGGGCCAGCCAGTAAAGGAAAACCAGCACCTCAACGTCCTTTTCCCACCCATGGTCGCATTCAGGCTTCACTGCAGCAATCAAGGACTGGATGGACTGCCGTGAAAGTCGGAGGTTGGAGCGGAGGTCAGCTCCATCTTCAAAATACAGCCGAAGAATTGGCACAGCAGCATTCAGGTGGCAGTAGGTTGTAGGGCTCACAATCTGTAAACGTGTATAAAGTTTTATTTTAGAATACAATTTTAATTAACAAGATAGGCTACTTGTTTCTTGTGTTGGCTTATTTATAAATATAGTATGTCTGTTTTTATATGTATACAATCCATTTCTTATACATGATGTATTTGAATATGTAAGTGTCAATTGAAATTCTTTTCTAGAATTATAGGAGAAATTATTAAAATATTAAAAATTAAAATAATATTTTTATCAAGCTTGTATATTTATGTTCAGTTATTTCACTAATGGTAATAAAATGAGCTATTGCCATTAAAATTAAATTTAAAATTGCCATTAAAATTAAATAAAAATATTAAATTAAAATTAAATAAAAATGTATCTCTGATTCATTCATTGATGGTAATTTCACAAGCTGTACGATATATATACACATACAGTACACACGCATACAGGCACACTGCTTATGCCATTACCATCAATGAATGAATCAATAGAGATAACTGTTACACACACAAGTTACATAGTAACGTTGTCTCTATTGATTCATTCATGTTTATTCATCAATGGTAATAGCACAAGCAAATAAATTACTTTTTCCTTGCCAAAAATCAACATCTGTCATCGTTCACAGGTTTGTGTGTTTTTCTGAGGTAAAATTTATTAAGTAAATAAATTATAATACTTACGTTATTTGAGAAATTCCGTAAAAGCTCTCGACGAAGGCGTGATCTGCGAGTAGCTGACCGACGTCTCCTCTGGATTGTGAGCTCGAACGACGTAAAAACGCAGACGAAAGCAGAAAGCAGAACTAAAAACATCGCTCCCAGTTGGTGCAGTCAGTTGAATGGGCTCTTTAAATTTTCGCGCTGTTATGATAGCGTATATCACGTGACATGCTCTGTTGACAGCGTATATCACGTGACATTTCCAACATGGCGCATGTAGTACGTCCGGACTCCATTAATACTACCCGTATTCATACTATATAGAACGTACTTTTTTAACGGTCGCGAAGTACGTTCTAATTTAAATGTAGTACCTACTCACAAAGTATGCGATTTCGGACGCAACCTAGGCCTATCGATACTACAGTGTTTTTTAACCTGTGATTTTGTTTATTTTACAAAAAAATGTATGCGTACAATATACAATCCTACTCATCTGACACTGATCTGAACACACGCAAATGCTGCAAGTCAGAACCAATCAATTACAGAGAGCGTTCAAACCTTACAGTCTATGGTTCAAACAGGGCTGTGTTTCCCAAAAGTCTCATAAAAAACGCAGCCCAGAACAATGCTTAACATAAGACTAAATTATTATTTATTACTAAATAGCAATATAAATAATAATTATTATATTATTCATAACTAAATAATAATAATTATTATTATATGATTATTATGGAAATATCTACATTTTAAAATACATCTTTCAATGAAAAATGAAAATATATATAATGTTATCATTATTCAGCACTTAATAAAAAAAATAGCCTGTGTTATCAATGAATTGGTTCAGTTTCCTTAAAATGAGCTTAGCTTTAGCAATTAATTAAGTCATAGTTTGCCTACGTGAAAGGTGGCTGATTGCACATGCGCATTTTAGTCCAGTGTGCGTTTGAAATTGAAAAGTGTGTGTTGAGGCTATACCATCCTGTGGCACTAGGGGCCAGTACTGAGTTCCCCTCCTAAGCACAAACCGTTGGTTTTTGTGCATTGTGAGGTTACCCCTGAAAATTTTACAGGGCATGTCATTGACCTTTTTTTCACTGAAAATGCGGTTATTTTTGTGGGGACCAGGTTTTTGGTCCCCACAAAAATGTTGGTCCCCACGCTGTGACTGGGCTTACAGGTTGAGGACCCCACCATGTGATAAAGACAAACACACACACACACACACACACACACACACACACACACACACACACACACACACAAAGTCCAGTGTAACCTACAGAAAACTGCAGTATAAAACTGAATCATTTACAGTAAGCCTTTCACAGAACAGTAGTGTTTCTGCAAATAAAACATAATTCTTTCATGCCAAAATCAATCATCTTGCATGGGAAATTACACTACTGTTAGTAATAATTTCATAATTTTACAAGCTTTAATCTTATAGGCTACTGACCTTGATTCTTTCAGCCCTAGCAACTGTTTTGGAAGTTGATGCCTCGGTGTAGGTGAGCTGCTTCTTCTGGGCTGATTCCGCTGCTGCTTTAACCATCCTCAAATGTTTGGCGGTGGCAAAGTGGTTGTCCAGCATAGACTTCCGCCTGTGGTCCAACACGCAGTTGCACGGAGTGCAAAATAATTTGCCCCCACTGTCATGTAACACACTGGGAAACTGCTTTGCGCGGTCTTTTGCGCTTATGTTTGTTGGCAAATGAGAACGATTTGCGGGCTTCATCATGGTTTCATCGGCATCGCGGGGTTTGCAGTTTCAATAATGTCGCGTAATTACGTCACTTCATAACGTTCCCATGGCAACAGGAGAAATGGCTGCGCTTGTGTGAAGTAAATGTAAAAATTTTCAACTTTCTGCTAAGATATATGTGACTTTTTGCACTGAAAATGCAGGGATTATGAAATCATGCAAGCCTGCATATTTTGCGCGCGGAAATCTGCAATTTATGCGGCGTATTTGAAAAAATGCGTCCCCCGCATAAATATGCGGACTTTGGCTGATTATGCATGGAATCATGCGATCGCATAATCGCGTTTTTCTGGAGGGACTGCTCTTTGAGGCTGCATCTTGCACCTCAACATCTCTTAAAGCCCTGGTCATCTCCAGCCTGCCCGCCCCTATTATGAAATATACTAATAATCCAGTAGTCATAAATACCCTTAAAATTTGGTTTCAACTTAGACAGAACTTTAAATGTGAAAACATTTTTCATTTAAGTCCCATACACAATAATCACCTTTTCCCCAAGGCAATGCTAGACTCTGAATTCACTCTTTGGCAAAGGTGAGGCATTCTCTATTTTAAAGACTTGTACACAAACTCCATTTTTGCAAACTTTGATGATTTGTCGCACAGATTTAGTCTACCGCGGTCTAGCCTATTTCGTTACTTTCAAATCCGCCACTTCCTTCAGCATAATTTTTCTAACTTTCCATACACACCACCACCCTCAGGCTTAGAGAATTTGGTAGAACCCGCAGTCAATTCCAAAAAAAATATTTCAAGGATATATGGCCTGATAACCAGTCTTAAAAGCACAAATCTTGCAAAGATTAGAGCAGACTGGGTGAATGAGTTAGGGGAGGAACTAGAATTAGAGGAGGACATTTGGGACAACGCTCTACTAAGAGTAAATGACAGCACTTCCTGTGCCAAGTTGAGCTTAATTCAATTCAAAATCCTACACCGTATTCATTATTCGAAAGTAAAATTGGCTAAAATATATCCTAACATAGATGCTAGCTGTGACAGGTGTCGTAACACTCCTGCCAACTTAACCCATATGTTCTGGTTGTGTCCAGCCCTCACGACCTACTGGTCTATGATTTTCAAAACATTGTCAGAGGCTCTTAACATCGACCTCCAACCTAACGCTGCAATGGCCATCTTCGGTATTACAGATAGAAGATACTCTACACTAAGGAAAAATTATAAAAACATAATTGCTTTCACAACATTGCTTGCACGTAGAAGGATTTTATTACACTGGAAGTCAAACAATCCACCTAAAGTATCTTTATGGCTTAGTGACCTAATGAGTTGTTACTATTAGAAAATATGAGCATTGTTTTGAGCAACAATTGTTGCCTTTTGTATTCATATATATGTGCATGCCCTGTATCACTGGTGCTCAATAAAAAATGCTTTACAAAAAAAAAAAAATAATAATTTCATGGTTGTTTCTCCTTCTGCTTGAAATAACGTATTATTTCTATGTTCTGAAAATGCCCATGAAATTGTCTTTGCCTTGCATTGTTTAAAATATTCCATATATATCTACTGATGCTATTCTTGGTCAGGTCTCTTTTGTAAGAGATATTTTGTGTTCTCAATGAGACCAACCTGGTTAAATAAAGATGATAATAATAATTATTATTATAATCATCATCATCAATAATAATAATACTCTGTGCAGCTCTACAGCTAATTTGAAACTCATGTTCATTTTAACATATTCAATTTTAGACAACTACAAAGACGCCATTAGGCTAATGAATCAGTATCAGACCGGCTGCAACACCTCTGAGCTACAGTCTGACGCAGAGCAGGAGGGGGAGCTGCCGGAAAAAAGATTCAGGAAGCCAGTGTAAGTGTGTTCTGTTCTGTTTTGTTTTTGTTATGTTTATGCAGTAATAGGAAGGTTCTTTCCCGTAACATTCAAAAATAGACCAGAGATGCTTGTACTATTTATATTTGGCAATTTTTTTAACAGCCATCATTTTGGGGACTCTGATGAGAGTGAGGAAGAAAATGGTGACTTTGCATCTCTGAGGATGCCTGGTGTATCAGCTGAAGCCTCAAGCCAATTGCACTGGCCGAGTAAGGAATAATCTCTTAACATCGAAATAACATATCATAATATTAATATTAGAGATATGGTTAACATTCTTAGTGCTAAAGATATTCCCCTCTCCTTGTATCCATTCCTTCAGCTCCACCATCACGCCGAGTGCCAGGCAGCAGAGTAAATTCTCAACCTGGAGAAAACTGTCTAGGTAAACACTGTTCTCCGAAATAATATTGAATACAGTGGCCCCATCAATATTAACACAGCAATGGTCACTCTGTTTCAAATTAATAGATTAAATCTGCATTACCATCTCAGATTTTCAATGTCAATCCATTCATGGGGTTGAAATAGGTAGAATACCAAAATGTTGAAACATAAATTCATGTTCAGCATGACCAGAGATTTTTTGTTTGCCATTGTTTGGCCCTGTAGCTTGCAGCCTTGCAGCCTACCATGGTTAACAGATCACAGCCATTTACCAATTTCTCTCCCTTAGCACCTGACTATGGGGCAGGACAGCAAAACCCTTTACCACCTCAACTCCTTGCACCCGCATTTAACATGCGCAGAGTTACTCAAGGTAGGGACTGATTTCTGAAATATTAGTGAATAGAAAGGCCCCATGTGTATTATCAGTCATGGTTAACAGATTACTACCATTTAATAAAAAATGTCCCCCTCTCACACACCGCTCACCTCACTATGGATCAGGAACGGCAGTCCCTCCACAACTCCCTCCACCCCCCGCACCAGCCCTCAACATGCGGCCAACAGAGGAAGCCTGTCCAAGCCTGACATATAGACCAACATGGCGAGGGGGAAGAATGGCTGATACCATTCCCTGTTCTGGTGAGCAATAACTGACAAATACTAGAGGGTCATTCTGTGCCAAAGATTTTGGAAAAAACTCCCACAGCCATCACATATTTTCTTCAAACTTTGACAATAACTTTTGTCATTATCTAATGTCAGTATTATGAGTAATGAGGATAAACACTGAAACATTATATATTTTAATACACTACATTTTAGCTATATTTCATGTTTGTCAACAGCGGCTGAGGTCCACATCCTTAGCCTGCTGGAAACAATCAAACAACAACAGGACCAGCTTGTGGCAAAGATGAACTACCTCACCAGCAGGCTGAACAGCACCCTGGGGCCAGATGTCGAGATGCCTAAAAATATCCAGTTTCCCCTGGAACAATTGGAGGCAGTGGAGGCATTCGAAATCTTTTTAAAAGAACCATCAAATGGCCCAGCTCGACAGAGAGTGGTGAGTTTTCTTATTTAATATGAATGGTGCCATTAGGTTTATTGATTGTCCATGATTATTGCAAATATTCTATTGAAGCAGTGGTAAGATTCTGTCTGTGAGCGACAATCTCACTGGTTTGACATTAGCCGCCTTTCCACTGTCGGGCCAGGGCTTTAAACGGGTTGTGCTGGGCTAATAGCCTCGGAAGTGACAGTGGAAACGCGACTGGCCCTGGCACGCACTAGCCTGGCTCGACCCTGGCCCGACAGTGGAAACATGGCTAATGTGTTTAAAGGTGACACAGGTCCATGAGGGTGTGATCCAAGTACATGTTTCATGTTTCACGAGTTCACACTTACAATTAGAGGGGGTAAAGATTAATGTGTATATGGCGTGCTGTCCGGGGGGAGGGCTCCAAGCTCAGAGTTCGGCCCAAACACAGAGTACTCCCTCCGAATGTAAGTAGTTAGGACTATAAGTGTGGAGAAGGGGTGGCAGAGGGATGCTGCTAAACTGGCAATGGATTGAGGTGAGACTACTGAATCTATACACCTCTCCACCCATGTTAATTATCTGAACGTGCTCCTCCTGAACTTTAATAAAACATCATTTAGAAGAATTTTTTTTTCTTTAGAGAAAAAAGAAAGATCTTTTTCTACATTTCTGGATGCTTTCAAAAGGAACACAAATATTTTAAATGCACCTTTAAATTCAACTTGAGCTTAGAAATGTTTACCTTGCTGTCTATTTAAAAAATATGTCTTTGCCTTTTAGATTTCTTCTTTGGCCACCATTGGAGGCCAGGATGTGAAGAGGGTGACCTGGAACATCCTGGGCAGGATCTTCACAGATGAGGTGTCTCATCAAATTAACTGGAAGGGGGTTAATAACAAAAAGTCCTTCAATAGGACGACAACAAAGACCTTGCTTTTCAGTAAGTATATAATTCAAAGTAATATTAAATATGTTGGAAGTCAATAGTTTGTAAATGTTAGGGCAGCCTTAAAAATCACAGCAACCATCTTCCCAATATGACAGTGTAGCCTTTTTTTTTAGACTGGATCCTATACTATAGACTTTTTGGACATTTGATGTTCTCTTTTGAACTTTATAATAACATTCAGTTGTAAGTCATTTATAAGTGGTTAGTTGTTGATGAACTAATCATTTAGAGAAAGGAGAAGTTCTGCTCTGTGTGTCGTTGTGAAGATCTGTATTCCGCTGTTGCTGTCCTGTGGTAAGAAGACTCAGTTATTAACTGCTGGATTCTGTACTCACCATTGTTGTTCTATGAACAGAGAGATCTCGTTATCTGCCGCTGCATTCTGCCATTGCTATCCTGTGGTGAGAAGACTCAGTTATTAACTGCTGGATTCTGTACTCACCATTGTTGTTCTGTGAACAGAGAGATCCCGTTATCCGCTGCTGCATTCTGCCATTGCTATCCTGTGGTAAGAGAAGACTCAGTTATTAACTGCTGGATTCTGTACTCACCATTGTTGTTCTGTGAACAGAGAGATCCCGTTATCCGCTGCTGCATTCTGCCATTGCTATCCTGTGGTAAGAGAAGACTCAGTTATTAACTGCTGGATTCTGTACTCACCATTGCTGTTCTGTGAACAGAGAGATCCCGTTATCCGCCGCTGCATTCTGCCATTACTGTCCTGTGGTAAGAGAAGACTCAGTTATTAACTGCTGGATTCTGTACTCACCATTGTTGTTCTATGAACAGAGAGACCCCGTTGTTCCTGATAAAAGGAGCTAACGTTAGATGTGTAGAAACTGGGGCGATACAGCTTTTAACACGCTGCACGCGCTCCCTTTGCGCGCTGGCTTTTGGCTCATTCAAACCAGCAAATTTGAGACGAAACGCGCTTCAGGTGTCTTTCACTTATAACGTACCCATGTCTTAATGGCAGAGACCGCAATATATCTTTATTTGACATTTCTAATTCAAAGTAAAAAAATGTTGTTTTATCAGTCATCTCCATCTTCAACTGCTGTAGGCTTGGTTACTTAACACCGCGTGGCCAAAATGATCTCGTCGCCACGATTTATCACGTTCCCACGAAGTGTCTCGTGGCCACGACAAAAGCACAAGCAATTAAAATGAAAGGGTTTTATAGCACAGCGGCGCGCATTCCGCATCCTGTGTGAAAGGCCCATGACACATAGCTGTGGTGCGCGAGCTGATGAGAGAAAAACGCGCAGTGGATTGAGCGCGCAGCGGCACAGACGCACGAGCTGATAAAGCCACATTCCTGTAAACAGACATCAGTGGAAAGTTTGTTGTTTCAGTCGGATGTCAATGGCAAAGAAAATAAAACGAGGCATGTAGCTTATTATTAATGTTATTAACGTTAACTGACAAGAGAGAGCGCGCGCGCAAGGATGCGCTCGGCCAGTTCGCACGTCTGTCCCGCTGCGTGCTCAATCCACGGGGCGTTTTTCTCTTATCAGCTCACGCACCAAAGCTATGTGTTACTATATTTAGTTTAATATTCCACCTATACATACCATAAACTTACACATATCTGTCTGTTTTATTACAGGTGCTGTGAGGAAATACACAGTGACACGCTCAGCCACGGATGTGGAGGTCACAAAGCACGCCATCAGGTGGTTCAACCTGGTGGCAGATCGGGCAACGAGGAGACGTGTCCCGCCTCCATCCACACAAACTGAGTGATAGAAGTGATAAAACAATAAAACATTTTTATTGAACCTCTTGTTGTTCACTCACTTTCTGATAGTTTAGCTGTGCATTGTGCAGCATTTCATTGAAGTTGTAGCCTAATAGATAAAATATTTTATGTTTGCACCGACCTTGTGAGCAGGAAGTAAAGCTGCCCTCACTCTCGCAGAATCAATCGCAAGCACACGCCCCTGCACTTTTTTAAGTGGAGTCCTGCTTTAAGTGAACTCTGTCTGCTCCGTTCTGCTCCAATTTTGATGTCTGCTGATTGAAGTACCTCATTAAAATAAGGTAAATACAACTACTAACCACATTAGACCCCGAAGCCGCCGCCAGACGCCGCCATTTGCGCCATTTTGAATTTCAGCCGCCGCCAGCCAATAATTTCGTAAGCCAAATTGAGCCGCCATCTGATAAAGTTTGGCTAAGCCGGCTAGAATTATTTGCATCAAATAATAATTATATCACATAGAGACATACACACACGAAATATATAAACAATACACGAGATCTATTTTCCCACTGTATTCATAACAGCACAGTCTTGTGCTCGTTGCTACGATACACAGACTCACGGTGAACTGACGACCAATTAAAATTGCTCGTTTTCCGTACAGAAGAAGCGATGCATTTTTTTCTCGCACTGAGGTGAAATGGCGGAAAGAAGCAAGCAAGGTAATTTTGATCTCACTTCTCACATACTTTCCTAATTCCTACTTACTTTTTTTTTTTTTTACTTAGGCCTAACGTTACCCAGACTTTTGTTAAATCTTCAGGGCACGGTTGCACAAACACCTGAAA
Source organism: Scardinius erythrophthalmus (assembly GCF_964197995.2). Lineage (NCBI taxonomy): Eukaryota > Metazoa > Chordata > Actinopteri > Cypriniformes > Leuciscidae > Scardinius > Scardinius erythrophthalmus. The sequence goes on from NC_138224.1 coordinate 34,879,176, forward strand.
CAAAGATTGACGTTATGAACCAAATATTCTGGAACGGAGAGATTTATAGCACTGAACGTGATATTACTGCAGTAACAAACCACCGTTTCTAATTCACGACGCATGCTTCAGTGTACATTGAAGTGAAATGTGCAAAACTTTGTCCATAATAATACTGATAACAGTGTGTGTTTATATTAACCCTCTGGGCTTCTTCATAATTGGGTCACACTTAGCTTCCTCCCGCCCGAAAAAGGGCGAAGCCTTAAAATTGTACTTAACTTTGTCCTAGGATAACCAATCAAATATTGTTTTGTTCTATAATGTTTTCTGATTATTATATAGAATTAATAATTGGGGGGGGGGGGGGGGGGGAGGGTGTCTTTTTTGCACTCTTGATGTTTTAGAGTGTCACCCCTTCATTGCTGTACACTTTTTTTCAGCACAGTTGCTGATCTGTAGATTGTACCACCAAAAGTTTCTCTGAGTTTTCCTATTTTTTCGTATTTCCCATTCATTTCCTATGTCGCCCGTTTTCGGGCGGGAGGAAGCTAAGTGTGACTTTTTTTTTACGACCCTTTAACATATCAGAATCATCTCCTTGATTTTTTTGTGTGTTCATATAGGTAATAAAAGAAAAGTCACCAAGTTTCACCCCCATCCGATGAAGCAAAAAAATTAAACAATTCGAAACGTTCAAGTTTTCGGGCGAAGAAACCCAGAGGGTGAAGGCGAGACACGGCAGGCAAAAACATCGTTTTTTTTTTTACTGGTCAATTTTGACATTTTTGGATATTTGTCTTCAAATACATGTCTTCTTTCAGACTTGTGGTGAAAAAAAGTCAGAAATACACAGTAGGTCTTTATTTTACTACACTTCGTCTGTTTGCGTCTGTAGATTTCTCATACATTCAACAAAAGTTTGCGTTCTTAATCAACATCTCCGCGATCTCTTCCGTCACCCTCTCATCACATGCATCGTTAGGCAGCTCTCTCTCTCTCTCCTGTACAATGCTGTCAGATCCAAATATGGTCATTTCCTTTTTATCAGCAACCAATCTTGAAAGTAAAAAAGACTGAATGCGCGATTTCATTGGCTGATGATAAATCTTTAAAGCCCGTTTTCTCAAAATGACCTTTCTCTCATACTCCAAGTCCGAAATCTCCACTTCAGTAGTACCTAGTTATATTATGAAGACATTTACAGAGGGATTTGTAAATATATTATTCCTAGCCTGATATATATAAAATTTTATTCCAAAAAACATGGCTTCAGCCATTTGCAGCTATGAAAAGTTTGGCGGCTGCAGCAGCCATTTAGGTTTTGGCTGAGCCGGCTAGCCAGCCAATAACTTCATCAGCCAGCCATTATTCTCAAAACAAATGGCTTCGGGCTCTAAACCACATAGTCATATTTAAAAAGTAAAACATTAATATATCCTGAACTGTAAAATACGAGTACTCATATTACTACAATTAAACTACCATCACAATTTGGCGGACAGCTAAATCAACTTCATATTTAGCTCATGAAGTCTGTTTTAGCTAGGTTAGCATCCTACTGTATAATTTATTGTTAACATGCATTCAATGTTAGCAACTAGTTACTAATGCAACACACCTCTGCTTTCTCATACAGAAACAATAGCCTATATTTGAATGTATTGTTAGTCATTGTCTTATTTTTTTGTTATCCTCATTTTAGACATAAAAATTGCATCAAGATACACAACATCCTCCTCACAGTTATCATTCATCTCCACAGAGGCCAAGAGTAAGTAAAAATTACGTGGAAATATCTAGAAATAAAAATCTTGTATTGTGATTTTCACCATGAGATTTTTAATTTGAGAATGATCTAAATACACTGAAATTTAAATCCAGTTAAAATAATGAAAATAAAATAAAATGTATTTCATTTTTCCATATTTTACCAAATATAATTAAGTTACATTTAATATATAACACCAGATCCTTTTTTTAAAAGGTAATGTTGTTTTCTTTTTGTTTTACAATAAACAGGACCCAAAATATACATTATTGGGGACAGCTACATTCGCCGTGGGTAGAAACATGCGAGGGGAAACCATCGGGACCAACCTTGGTCTGAATGCCCAGGTCCGGTGGTTTGGCTGGGGTGGCATGGTTTGGAGAAATCTCCTGTCCTTCTTCCATCAGTGCCTTTCGAGGAAGAGCTGTGCCAGATGTCCTGTTGGTCCACTGTGGCGGCAATGACCTTGGGACCATCAAAAGCGTGAAGCTTGTCGCAGGGATCAAGCGGGACTTGCAAGACCTCCATCGGCAGTTCCCTCAGATGAAAATCATCTTCTCTGCCATCACCCAGAGATGCCGGTGGAGGTCTTCTCAACCCCAAAAAATGGACAAAGCCCGGCGCTATGTTAACAGTGTGATGTCTTCCTTTGTTCGTACTCTTGGTGGAAAGATTGTACATCATCCTCAGATAAAGCATAGAGATCCTGGACAATTTTTGAGTTCATTTCACCCCTCTGGGAAATTATATATTTTTAAAAAATATTGCCCGGTGTCTGAAAGACCAAATCCAGTAGGGTGATGCTGGATTTGGATTTCACACCAAAAGTTTTGGTATCAAAAGTAGTCCAGGATTTTTATACTTTATGTGATGATTAATGTGCAGTCTTTTGTTAATGTACAAAGGTAGGCATCACACTGTTCTGTCACAGCTCTTCCTCACCCTTCCTTTTCCTCTTTCTCTAAACCCCTTGCTTTACCCCAGCCATTCCACCTGATACTTGACTTTTCATCAATTGTTTCCCCACGGTGAATGTAGTCTGTGGTTGTTTATTATTTTTGTTTGAATAAATACTGTATATATTTTAACTTTTAAGTCTTTTTTTGTTATTCCAGAGTAAATGTATTGGCTTAATATAAAGACCTCCACATGAGGTTTTAGCATGCATTACTTTAAAAAATAAATTTCTCATACTCCTTGGATGAAGACAGAAGATGTTCTTGTCTCAAATCAACTAGGATAAGGAAACATAGGAGAAGTTGATGACATTTTTTTAATTATTTAATCAGTATCGACCTGTCCATCTTGTCCATTTGTAACTTATTACTTTCTTACTACACCTATTGCAGGTTTAAATGACTGAATGGTGTGGTGTCATCTTCAGGCACACCCACTTCCACCAACTGCACTTCCATTCTGCGAGCAACATTTACAGCTGCAGGTGTTGAGTTGAGAATGTAAGTGTTGTCTCGAAGCAAACAGTTGCCTGTGCATGTTTTCACTTGGTGCCTCACAAGTAGGCGTTTGTATGCTCCCCTTAACTGCCTGGCATTGGGGTTGTCATTGTGCCCACCCCTTGCTCTTATTGCAGAAAAGAAGAGCTCCAAGTGGTCCTGACAAAGGTTGTAGGTCAGAAGATATCTGCATGGTTCATTGGCCCTCTCAACAAGATCATGGTAGATGTTGAGTGCACTGCTGAACCTTCAACCCACGGAGCAGAGTGTCTGCCTGCTTCAAAATGGTCTCAACCTGGTCTTTAGTTGTTGGCTTGATTGGGGCTTTGAAACCTTTTCATAGAGGATTATGACTGTTCAGTACATCAAAAGCTGCATCTAAAGTGCGCACAAACTGCACAGTTGCAGCACAACCCTTGAACTCCTCTAACTTCAAGCCTTGCTCACAGAACTCCATAGCATCTGGCACACTGCTGCTGAAGAGCTGTGCTGCCAGGTGAACTTTCATTTTTTCTTCCTCCACTGTGATGGGACACTCTACTCCACTGATCAGTATGACTCAAAATACTCCAGATGTAATCCCTTGGTAACCATTGGGCAACAGGTTGCAAAAATTTAACACATCATTGTTGTTCAAACACCCGCCACCCACAAACAACTTTTACTTTTATTTAAATTGAAAAAAAAAAAAAAACCACGCAACAGTGTGCGTGCACAAACAGAGTGCTAACACAAACATTGACCGCCAACTGAAAGAAGAACAGGGAGAACTAAATACACAGACAGATGAACACAAGACAGGTGATGCAAATGATGATGATGAACAGGTGGGTAATGAGGGAGTGAGTTCAGGTGTGGAAACAAGAAGGATGCTGGGAACTGTAGTGAAGACAAGATGATGACAGACGGTGAATGTGACACATATATTGCATCTGAAGTCTTCATATACTGTATATGTTCAGTTATTTCACTTTAATAGTAATGAAAAGGACCTATTAATTGCCAGTAAAGGTACTACTCAACCATTTGGTAGACCACACTTTAAGTCACTATATTTAATTGAAAAATGCATCAAGCTTAACTCAACCTGAATGAGCCATCTCTATCGTTTGGTGTAGTTGTGCAATGCTAAAAAAAATCCACTAGATAGCACTGCGTCTGTGAGCCTTTTCAGTGTTCCTTCAAACAGGACGTGACACAGCGAAAATTCACTCATCCTTTGATAACGCATGTCGGCGGGACTTTTAAAGGTAAGACTATTTTGTTGACATATTATCATTTCAGAGGTGTTGTTAAACAGAATTTTGTAACTTAATTCAACAAAAATAAGTCTTTTAAGGGTCAAATAATTTTTTCAAAACATGCTCTACCAAACGGTTGAGTTGTCATTTTATGGTAGAGAAGCTAGCTAATGTTGGTAAAATGAGCTAATGTTGGTAAAATGAGCTATTTACAATGAACAAAAGGGTTAGTGTTGTTAAAATGATTAATTTAATATTATTCAATTACATATTTGATGAAAAATATTTGATCAATATAATTTTTTTACCATTTCTGTACTGTATATGGTAAATATCAAGAATAAATTTGAAGAATTAATACCAATTCTGGTGTTACTATTAATTTCATAATTCAAAATGGACTATGTTTGTGTATTACTATATAACTAGCATTGTAAGAGTACATGGTTTGTAATACAAATTGTTTTCTTTATGTTTTAGACATGATAGATGGACGCCAAATCATTTTACAGTTCAAGACCACGCACTTTTCTGGCCCTTGTGCCAGAAAATCCTGAGGACTCAGATGCGGATCTGAGTGATGATGACCCCGTAGATGATCCAGATTATTTGCCCACACCAGCAGAAGAGAGTGGGGACACTTCTTTTGATTCTTTTGATGTAGTTTTGCACTATGCACTTTTACACTATGTACTTATGCACTATGCACTTTTGCACTATGTACTTGTGCACTATGTACTTATGCACTATGTACTTATGCACTATGAACTTATACACAGTGCACAAGTGTATAGTGCATAAGTGCATATTGCAAAAGTGCATAGTGCATAATTGTATAGTGCATAAATACATAGTGCAAAAGTGCATAGTGTAAAAGTGCACCATGTACTTGTGCACTATTCCCTATGCACTTTTGCCCTTCTATACTATGTACGTATGCACTATGCACTTATACACTATATAAGAAAATTTCAATGGCACTTAGACGCTTTGCATCTGAAAGTCTTTTATAGCCTATTACATAGCATATTATAGCAGACTTTTATAGCATATTACCATCATAATTATTAGTGTGTAATTAATGTCTTACTTACACACACTTACTTTAACTATATATATACTTATTAAACACACACTTACTGCACTTACTTCCACTATATATATACTAATTAAACACAGACTTACTGCCACTACCAAAATCAATATAATATAATATATATAGCATTAACACAGGATTAATGCTTGTCATTTTGGTAGTCTGGCAGTAAGTGTTTATGTAATAAGACATTAATTACAAGCTAATAACTATAGTGGTAATATGCTATTAAAGTATAAAACATTTTATACATTTGCACTCTTAGGTAATATAATCTGACTACTTTTTTAATTACTTTTAGATTGCTTTTGAACTAACGCATTTATCACATTTATTTGAATAGGATATTCTTGTGCTTTGGCCAAGCTGCTTAGTTACTTATGGCACATGACTAAGCTACTGTCAGGCAATTTAAAATAATAGTTAAGCTAGCTACTTAGCAATTTATTTATATTTAGCTACCCGCTAAAACTGAGAACCCCTTAAAACTGAGAAACACTACATACTCAAATAAATATATTTACCAGAACTGCCTGTTTGAAGCACCTATTCACCTTAAAGATGTTCGAGAACAGGTGCTTCAAACAGGCAGTTCTGGTATATATTTTATTTCATCATCTGATCATATGGCAGAAAAGCTGAGACTCTCAGCTCTCTATAGACACGTCAATCAAGCTTCTAGACCATTCAGAGCCTGAGATCTCCCTTTGCAAAGTTGAGGAGGCGGGATCATTTTCATGATGAGTTGATGTTGGATGAGTTGGAAAGTTTGGACAGTGTTTTTTCGAGTTATTGCGTTCTTTTTACAACTGGTTGGAGCGATTTGTCTTTGGACAATGGCTTTAAGAAAGGTTTTTGTTGGTGTGGAGGCGGTTTTAGAGGAGCTTGACCGACACTGAAACTTGCAGTGAGGCGAGTTATGACTCGGTTAGGGAAGCAGCATACAATGCGGGCGAAGACCCTGAATTTGAGTTAGTTAACTTATAAAAGTTGTATTTGTGTATTTCATGGACAAATGCATGCAACAATACAAAATATGCATGCAACAGACATAAAGAAAAAACATGTGCGTGCCAAAAGAAATATCAGAACCCATGCACGCGCGTTAATTCAAATTAGCATGGGTTCTTTTGCTAAGCGTGCGTAGTGTTTTTTGTCACGTACATGTATGTGTGCATGTCTGTTGCATGCATATTTGAGATTATATTTGCATGCAAATACATGTGCGTGCAAAAATAAACGAGCACATATGCATGCCATAGTTCAAACAAGCTTACATTTTTTGTTCTTTTTTGCGCCCACATGTGCTAAAATAATGTTACATGCAGATTTGTAATTTTCCGCGCATTTGTTCATCAGTTGCATTGATGCATGCGTGTGTGTGTGTGTGTGTGTGTGTGTGTGTGTGTGTGTGTGTGTGTGTGTGTGTGTGTGTGTGTCAAAAAGCACATGCTTAATAGCAAATGCTCCCAAGCTTATTTGAACTATGGCATGCATATGTTTTTTTTATCTATACATGAAATGCATTCTACATGTCTCTGTTACATTCATATTTGAATCAGTGCATGCATGAGTTGTGCTGATTTTTGCACACGTTTTTGTGCATCTTATGTGGATATGCAAATTATTTTATTGTATCAGTTAACAAAACAGAGGGAGGTCTCATTCTGTAGGTGGGACGTCAGCAAGTGCGATGTCAGAGGATGGTGGCACAGAAAGGTGGAATGACTGCAGTGTGGAGGATGAGGTACCAGAGCTACCAAATTTCCTTCCAAAAAGAAACCCAGGAGCGCAGCTTGTAATGGACAGAATCTATTCCCCTTTGCAGCACCAACATCTTTGCACAAATGAGGTCGGAGGCTGGAAAACGTTTCCTTTGGTTGCCTTTGAATGCACAGGAACCATATTCATACTACGCACTTGTCATCTACATGGGGCTCCTCAGTGCAAAAAACATAATCGATTACTGGTCTGGTAAATAAATTTACCGCTTACCCTTCCCAATATCGGTCATGTCCAGGTCCAGATTTCAGGCCATTTCTTGGAACCTGCATCTTTGCGCTCCTGATGATGATTGAGACAACTTGAGAAAAAAGCCTATGACAGACTTTTCAAGATCAAGCCCCTGTACAAGGACATCGTCTCGGAATGCAAAACATATTTCCATCCAGACAGACAGCTAGCAGTGGACGAGAGGATGGTGGCTTCAAGGGCGCGAATCGGCATCAAGCAGTACATGAAAGACAAGCCGACCAAGTGGGGCTACAAACTCTATGTGCTGGCTGAGTGATTCTGCCTGTGGTTACACTTGGAACAGGCAAATCTTCCCCGGCCACTGAAAAAGGGCTCAGTTATGTTTCTGTCACGCAGCTTCTGAATCTGTCACTTCTCGGCAAAGGCTATCAGCTTTGTATGGATAACTTTCTACACAAGCACATACCTTTTTATGGACCTGCTCACCAAGAAGACACTGGCGTGTGGCACAATACGGACCAACCGGCGGTGCTTCCCCAAAACCAAGGCAAATGGCATCAGCCGCAGAGCCCAAAGGGGAACCATTCGATGGCTCAGAGACGGGAAGCTTCTCTTTGTAAAGTGGATGGACACACGAGAGGTGACAATGTGTTCGACAATGCACAAGGCATATGACGGTGATGAGGTCCTCAGGCGTGTCAAGAATCCCGAGGGTGTATGGGAAAGGCACAGAATCCCGATTCCAGCGGCAGTGAAAGATTACAATAAACATATGGGAGGTGTGGATCTGTCAGATGCCCTCATTGGGTACTATAATGTCCTGAACAAAACGACAAAATGGTACAAGACTTTTTTTCCCATTTTGTTGACATTGCGGTGGTGAACAGTTTCATTCTTCACCAGCACCTCTGCAAATCTCAGATCAAAAGTCCTCTCAGCCAGAAGGAATTTAGAGAGAGACTTGTGTCTGAGCTGGCCACACAGTCCAGCACCTCAGAGCACCTAGCTAGCGAAACAAGTGTTAAAAGCATGAATATGGACCAAGCACTGAACCCCCTGTGTGAAAACAATCAACTGAGTTAAATGAAGCAAATAATAAATTTAATATCAACAAAATGCTTTTCTTGCTTAGTTGTTTGGTTTTGTTTCTAGTATAAATATAAAAAAATATGAAACTTGGCCGTGGTTTGTCCTCATGAGGTTTTAGGACAGAGGCCTTCCAACAACCCCCCTGTCCTAATTGCCTCCCTCCCTGAGGACAAACTAGGGCCAAGTTCAGCCCCGGCAGCCAGAAAAAGAGGCAGCGATGAGCTCATTGAGCTAATAAGGGAGGACATGAGATTTCAGAGGGAAACGGAGGAGAGGAGAGCACAAGAGAACAGGGAGAGAATGGACAGACTGTTTTCTCTCCATGAGAGAAATAGTCGTGGTCAACCTCTGCAGACAGCTGGTCACGCCAGGGAGCACCACTGACTGCCTCCAAACCGTGCTCCCCCTCATCCTCTGCATCATCCTCCTCATGCTCATCCTCCGGGGCCATGATGTCTCCTGAGAGAGCCTAAAACAAAGCGGAAGCTCAGAGGGGATCGTGCCTTCGCAGTTGCAGCTCCAAAACTTTGGAACAGTCTGCCTCAGCACATCAGACAGGCCTCCTCTCTGTCTGTTTTTAAATCCCACCTAAAGACCCACCTCTTTTCCTTGGCTTTTAACACTTAGTAGGAAGTTGACTTCATTCATTTTTTTTATCTTAAGGATTTCATATTTATTTGTTGTTTAATTTTAAATTTTGTTACTTTATCTATTGAGTCCATTGTATTATTATGCTTCTGTTTGTTATTATTATTATTGTATTTGTATCTTTGTGTGCAGCACTTTGGAAACCATGTGTTTATTTAAATTGTGCTATATAAATAAAATTGGATTGGATTGGATGTCACCAACCCCAAGGCAGATGTTATGGAGGATGGCACAGGCTGTGATGACCTGAAATGGAATTAAGGAATAAATTTCAATTTTTTAACAGATTGAGTTTATTATTTTGCAGTATTTTTAAAATGTATTTTTAATTCACTTACGTGAGGTACAAAGGTGTGGTGCACCTCCAGCGCTTGCAGGAAGAACCAGTTAAATTGACCTGCCCATGGTCTTGGCAAAGCCTGAGATACATCACCCAGCAGCGCCGGGGATGAATCCCCATCATCTCCTCCTGTAACATATAAAAAATAAAAATAAAAATGAGCAATTCTGGCTCCATATTTACTCATTTCAATTGCAATTTGAAATTTAACAAATGTCATGTAGGATGGCAGCTCTCCTCTCGCACCGTTTGATAGGAGGTAATTGGGGACACCTCGTGGCTCAATTAGATATCCAATGAAGGCTACATTCGTAGCCTCCTTCGAAGGCCACGTAGGCTGCATCCTTCGAAGGATGCAGCCTTCACATTGGGACACAGATAGTGACTCCTTTCAGATAAATCTCAATAACTTTTCTTTTAAATAACATTTTTACTATAGTTTATTTGCAGTTATAAAACTACACAACGTCAATCTGCAAAACAAAAAACATGTTTTTTAGATAAAATCCATTATCAAAGTTAATTTAATGGATAAACAAATCCCCTTTTAAATCCAATATAGGTTTATATTTTAGTTTAATCATTCGTTTGTCTGAGTTGCAAGATGTCCGGTCTAATGATAAAAATCAAAGGTATGGGCGACTGGATTGTGTTGTCATGGAAATGGCAGGTGAGGGAGATGTTCGCAAACTGGCCCGGACAAATGTCCTCCGAACTTCCATCAGCGAACGTTACAAAGCGGACCAGATGCGGACGTCCTCCGAAGGTCCGCTCGGGAACGTTACAAAGCGGACCAGATGCGGACGTCCTCCGAAGGTCTTCTCGGGAACGTTACAAAGCGGACCAGATGCGGACGTCCTCCGAAGGTCCGCTCGGGAACATTACAAAGCGGACCAGATGCGGATGTCCTCCGAAGGTCTTCTCGGGAACGTTACAAAGCGGACGTCCTCCGAAGGTCCGCTCGGGAACGTTACAAAGCGGACGTCCTCCGAAGGTCCGCTCGGGAACGTTACAAAGCGGACCAAATGCGGACGTCCCCCGAAGGTCCGCTCGGGAACGTTACAAAGCGGACCAATTGCGGACGTCCCCCAAAGGTCCGCTCGGGAACGTTATAAAGCGGACCAATTGCGGACGTCCCCCGAAGGTCCGCTCGGGAACGTTACAAAGCGGACCAATTGCGGACGTCCCCCAAAGGTCCGCTCGGGAACGTTATAAAGCGGACCAATTGCGGACGTCCTCCGAAGCTCCGCTCGGGAACGTTACAAAGCGGACCAAATGCGGACGTCCCCCGAAGGTCCGCTCGGGAACGTTACAAAGCGGACCAATTGCGGACGTCCCCCAAAGGTCCGCTCGGGAACGTTATAAAGCGGACCAATTGCGGACGTCCTCCGAAGGTCCGCTCGGGAACGTTACAAAGCGGACCAAATGCGGACGTCCTCCGAACGTCCGCTCGGGAACGTTACAAAGCGGACCTAATGCGGACCTAAGGGGACGTTCGAAACGTCCGGGGGACGTCCCCTGTTTGCTGGGATTTCTGAATGAAATGATTTGAATGAATGGTTGGAATGAATGACTCAATCAGATTACCACCATCTACTGTCGGATTTGCGCTGCACTCCACTGAAGCAAGTGTAAAAACAAGACTGCTTTTCAATTTTGACAGAAATTTGGTATGGTCAAGTAGGGGTGTGCGATATTGCGGGTTTTGCATTCTATCAGTTGCAGTTCTGGCGCCACGGTCTCGACATACTGTACAACGCGACGTATATTCACATCAAATGTTAACACAGAGGAAAGGGACACTGCTGTTGACAAAATTTCTTTATTTGCATGTGATTTAAATCCTTGCTGGTTAACCCTCATTTGTCCTTTGGGGTCAATATGACCCCAAGCGACTTTTCTTTCATTAAAAAAAATGGTTCCCTTCATCTCAGTGGAATAAAATTTGGTGACTTTTTTCTACATTATCTATCTATACACACACAAAAAAACTGGGCTCGATTCGGTTGTTCTAAAGGCATGTAAAAAAAAAAGTCACACTCATGACCTTTGGGGTCAATATGACCCCACATTGAAATGAATGGGAAAATCGGGAAAAAATGGGTTTTTATTTTTCATTTGTCAAAAAAAATCTATAAATCCAGAATAAATCTGAAAATTTTAATACCACAATGAAGTCCTGGTACTCGAGCACAAATGCAATGTGGAACGAACATGATCACTTGCACACACACATGCTCGCGCACACAAACACACACACAGGTGTGACTCCAATAGAAAGCATTTTTATAGAAATTGACAAATAAAATCAATAATTCCAGCATAAATCTGAAAATTCTCACACATAAATGAAGGCCTGGTACTAGAGCACTAATGCAATGTGGAATGAACATTATCACACACACATATGCGCCCACACACACACAGACACAAATACACACACAGACAGAGAGAGGTGTGACTGCAATAGAGAGCATTTTTATAGAAATTGGGAAATAAAATCAATAATTTCTGCATAAATCCAAAAAATTTCACACATAAATGAAGGTATGGTATGAGAGCACAAATGCAGCGTGGAAAGAACATGACTACACACAGATCACATACACAGAGAGACAAACACAAACAAACAAGTGTGACTGCAAAAGAGAGCATTTTTATTGAAATTGGTAAATAAAATCAATAATTCCAGCATGAATCTAAAAATGTTCACACATAAATGAAGGCCTGGTACTAGAGAAAAAAAAAATGTGGAATGAGCATGATTACACACACACACGCACGTGCATGCACACAAACACACACAGTGTGTTTACTTTCACTCCTATTCCTATCCGCCTATAGCTGTTTTTTTTTTTTTTTACTGTTTTTTTTTTTATTTATTTTTTATTTTTTTTATTTATTTCTTATTCTAAAGTGAATCATTTTATACATTTCTATTATTGAAATAATATGCAATTGCAATCAAGTAGTTTCTTTTAGTGGCAACTTATGTGACATTATTGCAAATTTATATAGCATTATTGCAATAACAAGACACTTCAAAAGACCTCAAACAACAACAAAAAAATTCTAAACTTTGACACAATACTGATTTAATGTATTTTAAAATGTTTAAATATATAATTCATCAAAAAAGTTGTTATAAGAGCAATAAGTCACATCCAGAAAAATGAATGGATCTCTATGGGGCCTCTGCTGGAAGTATATGGTAATTACACTTTGTGGCTAAAACTATATTATCTACAAAAAAACATCTAACCACCAGATGGCAGAATTCTGCATCTAACACCTAGATCAATATCCAGAAACAACTCATATTTAAATTTGATCATCATAAATGTGTTTTTTTCATAAAAATGTTATATTTCATACGTATGCTAATGGTGTAGTTGAGGAATTTTGCAGTAAATAGGTAAAAAAGTACTTCATATCCCCCAAAACACAGCATAAAAATATAGATGAGAAGTAAACGAAAAAAAATGATATATAATTTGTATTATTAAAATGTATATTTCTTGTACAAAAGCTCTGTGCATCTTTGGGGTCATATAGACCCCAAATGCACTGAGTGTAAACAGGAAACTAAGGTCATATAAGGGTTAAACATGTCATTCACGTGCTGATACGCTGTTCTACCGTGCGCTTTTCTGAGCGCATACACCCTAAAAGCCTGTCTAACAGCACCTGGTTACTGGACTAAGTTATCTTTCGCGTATTATTGCGCTAATACTGTCAAATACACACAAGGTTTACATAAACAAAGTTGGTTATGTCTAAAGTGAAACCAAATAGAGAAAATTGAGAGAAAACCTGCTTGTCAAATGCGAGTATATTAGATGCGTCGTGTACACAGGTCTTAAAGTGACAGTAGCCTAATAGTAAACATGCTGCCGCTTGTCCTTAAAGAGATAGTTCACCCAAAAATAAAAATGAATTATTCTGTCATTATTTACTCACTCTAATGTTGTTCCAAACCTGTATTAATTTCTTTCTTGTGCTGAACAAAAAAGAAGATAGTTTGAAGAATGTGGGTAACCAAACAGTTGCTGGTCCCCATTGACTAGAAAAAAAAATTATAACTTATAAAATAACTTTAAATTAGTAGCTTTAATAAGAATCAATGTATAATTTATACAGTGAAGTCTATGTTGTTTCATTTTCATATTTGTTCATTTAATTACTTCAATGTTACTGTTAAATACACCTACTGTAGCTGAAAAAATAAAGCACTGTTTATTTCATTTGTATATTAATTTGTATATATGTGTAATGCGTATCTTTGTTAATTTCTAATAACAAAGAAAATAATGACAAAGATTTTTATCTCCGCCACTTTGGCCTAAATGTCTGCCATTCTTTTATTATTTTATATTTTGTTGCCTATAAGGCTAACATAGGGACATTAGTTTGGCGGTATTGCTCAGTCACTTGCAAAATAGTAAAAACCAACATGAAAAAGAATCGTGATAAAATCGTGAATCGTGATTTTCCTGAAAAAAATCGTGATGATATTTTTGCCATATCCGGAATGTCGTATGTCGAATATGTCGTACAGTAAATGATTGTTCATAAACAAAATAAATTTTATTCATTTATTGAATCAGTGTATCTCTTTTTACAGATCTGATGAATATAATGTTACAATGTTGAGTTAACACTTTCCAGGAGAATATAAGCACGTTAGATTTTATATCATGTTAACAGAAAACTGCAAGCTCAATGTCATCCAAACATGACTCAGTGTATTGCTTGATACAGATATTGATTTAAATCTGATTGGCCATAAGTAAATTAAAGGTAACCTTTTTTAACGTTAGCCCTTGCCTTCAAAAAGGCAGCATTCTTCCGTGTTTACACATTTATCTTATGCCGGATACCTTAAAAATACCTTAAAAATTCAGAAATATGTCATTTAAAGTTGTTGTTATAAGCTGGTGTTATCATCGGCTGCTGTGGAAAGTTTTACGTTACCTCAGGTGAAAAAATGCGGCTATACAGCCACAAAAAGCATCATTAAAGCATACAATCTACAAAATGGGAATGTGACTTGATTAATGACATGCAAAAACAAAAGCACACCTTACTGTCAACAGAAATGACCTCAATTTTAAGCCCCACAAACATAATAGGCCTAATTTACTGTTATGCGCCTAAAAAAGACAACTTAAGGCTAAATTTGTTTAAAGGTCATTTCAGTTGCCAAAACAAAATTCCCTATGGTTAAAAACACAGACATGTTTAGATATATTCATTTTACCTGCTTATTTCTGTATCTACGACCTCGTTGAAATATCCAGAAACGATTATGAGTAACTCGCTGCGCCTGCGATAAAAGAAATTGTATCCTTGCGCCTGGGCGGGTATTCTTGTAGTTTGAATATTTAAAATCTTTATAGTTGTATTTTAAATTTCCGATTATTTTCGGCAAATATTATATGACATATGATATAATAATATGATATTATGTGAAAAAAAAAAAAGTAATTAAAAACATTCGAAGCAGGACTTCTTTGTCAAACGTAGGGTTGAGAATCGTAAGATATTTTCTGGTTCCGCCAAACGATTCCGGTTCCCATTCAAATGCAAATTATTAAAACTAATTAAAAAATAAATAAAAATTGTAGTAAGGGGAAAAATGCACAATCCTTTTCTGTTTATTTCTTATACTTGTCAAATGAGTTTAACAGACTGGTAATGTCAACAAATTCAACATATTATTTAGCAATTTTTCTGAAGGAAAATAAATATTTCTGCATTCTCTAGGATAATTTGGGACCTCTCCTATAGCTTATTGTATCTCCAGCATTGGATAATATCCTCTCAGAAGGGGTAGAATATGCTTGAACACACATGTAAGATCCAGGCAAGTGAAACATAATATTTCGATTTGAATGATTGATTCATAAAGACTTCACTTCATTACTGGATGATTCGGCGCTCTAGCAGTTAAATAAACAGAACTGCATGCGTCTTGCGGAAGAACATTGTAGCTGGAGCTACTTCTCTATGTTTATTTCTATGATGCAGGTGAGTCACTCAGGCACTGTGCTACTCCGCAGCGGTGCCGGTGTAAAATAGTCAGAGTATAGGCCCTTGCACACCGAGTCCGAAATTATCGCATGCATTTTTCCGCATTCGTGATTCGGTGGCTCTGAATTGTCAAAACACCATTCAAAATGCTTACTACGGATGCGGAAAATGCAGAAAATCGAACTTGATTCCAATTTTTTTTTGACGGACGAAAGTTTCGGAGGCAATGTGTGCAAGCATGATTGACATAACGTGAGGTCGTATTTATTTTTTAACGTGCGAAAATTTTGGGCGCGAATTTCGTACTCAGTGTGCAAGGGCCTTACCATAGTGATTCAGGATAAGACAAAAACACGGTTTGAAAAAAGGCATTCATGATGTACTTGCTCATATACATTTAGTAAATTCTGAAGCGAATTTTTGTAATTTGAAGCGACTTTCAAAAGTTGATTTACTCTGTTTTGGTTGCTACCGTAGACATCAGTGTTTATTCTCGAACTATAAACTTTTATTTCAATACTATAAACTTTTATTTCAGTACTTCTGTGATCATTTGAATATTTGTAACACCGAAATACCAATACTGTGTTGTTGAAAAGATTGTGAGAGTAAAGCGGTTTCATATTGACAACTGCTCTCTCAGCAACAGTGCAAACAGATTTGAATGTTCCTGTAATGTGCTGAGGAAGACAGGTGAAGACGAGGATCTAAACGCAGGGTATTTTAATAAAGTAACAAGAAACATGAACACGGAACTCAAAGGAACAAAACCAGGGAATCACAGAGGCAACCATTACATGTACAACAGCTGACAAAGTAACACGTGAAACACAGGGGCTATAAATACACAGGGACAAACAAGCTAAACAAGATAACAAGGGGGTGTGGCTAATTAGAAAAACCTGGGGAGACTAATCAACATGAAAAACTACAAAGGACTACAAAACATGGCACAGAACAGGAAATAACAAAAGGGCACACAAGACAAGGGAAACACAGGACAGGAATCATGACAGTTCCAGTGTGAATCGAGATTGAGATAGTCTCTCTTCCTCTCTCAAAACATATATGAGTTGCGCGAGTGCTTCCCAACCCTAGTCAAGCGTAATGTGTTGTCAGTCAGTGACTAGGTCATGTTGAACCCGTAGGTCCCATTTGGACCCACTTCATTTCTGACATTTGTTAATTTCTCTCATTCCCAGCTTTGCAAATTGGAAATAAAATACATGTTTGATAAATTCATAGGCAGGTGAACATTTTAATAATGATAATTCAAACAAAACGAAGTGTCACAATAGAAAATAATTCATTTTTATTTAAAAAGTTGTTATACTGATCAGATCCTATCTATGATATTATTTGTTATTTGTATAAAAGTGACTATCAACCAAATGTTATAATTTCAAAAGTTTAAATGTATAAATATATAAATGATGTATTTTAAGCATGAAATTATTTTGCCCACATAGGTCCTATGAAGGTCCCATATTATCATCCAACATGGGCATACCTATATGTGACCCACATTGTGAAACCCACATGGGACCCACATCAATTGCCCATGTTCAGCCCATGCCCACAAGGAACCCATGCTGCCTGGATATAACCCACATAGGGCCCACATATCAATGTTGGCTGGGACGTTACAGTGTCAATACATCCATCTGCTTTCCTAGGATGCCCTGACAGGAATGGTCACAGGGGTCATTGAAACCTATAGTTGAGCGACCATTTCTTAAGTTAAAGTCTTTACTGTGTTAGATTAAAGTGTCCTCTCCTTGAGAAAAGGACATATTATCTTGATGTTTTGAGAAGGCTCCTGTTTATAATTAGAGCCTGGCCAAATCCATCCTTAAAGAAGCTGTGTGTCGGTGTGTGTTAGTCTTCTTGGTTACAGGTTAACTCATGCCCTTGTACGTATTGTAAACTTGAATTGTTGAAACTGAAAATGTCCACAAAAATACATTTTACTTTAATGTAAACTTTAAATGTCTGTCATCAGAGATGAGTCAGAGAAAAACAGAGCTTTACCAAAAAAGTCCATCAAACAACTTAACTTATTAAAGACATGACTACTCTTTGTCATTAGAGTAAAGATATTCAGTGTACGAAAATGGAGCAGAATCTTCATGGTGCTGTGGTGGTGTTTGTCTGGTTGGTGCTGAAAAGAGAGCAGAGGCAACACCTGAACCATAGAGGTTACCAGGTTGCTGATGGTGTGAGCTGTAACGTCGTGGCAGCGGCGGTGGTGCAACTAATGGAGTCTGGGCCATTGATTGTCTCATAAGTACAAATATGTCTGTAATTGAATTTGTAAGTTTTTCAATGTTTAATGTCAGTCTGCCAATGTTCTCTGAAAACTCTCTGTTTGCAGCCTCCATCCTCTCAGATGTCTTCCTCCTTAGCTTAAGATCTTCCTGTGCAAGTGTAATGAGCTGTCCTTCATTTGACAATTTTCACTTAAGCCTCTCTTGTCTGTATGATGACAGCGTTGCGTTCAGCCTGTCACGTCTGTTTTGAGTCTCTGTAGACATCCCATCTGAGTCCTCACTTGCTGTAGCAGGAGCAGATATCTAGAGCGAAGGAGAAGGGCTATCACGACTGACTGATGGTGGATAACTTTCATCACCGTATGTGTGTTATTGATCATTTACCTTGTATAAGCTAGTGGGTAGTTTTAGGGTAGGTTAAGGCTTCACTTTTTTCTGAGAGGGATTCAGATCTGGAAGGACAAATTGAGCCAAGGCTCTTTTGTCTAAATCATTGATCATCATGTTCCCTTCCCTTTCAACAAAATTAATTACATTTATTTGGAACATTTTTACAATTTGAACAATTCAACTGATTTAGTATACTGATTAACAAATCAATCTCCTAATTTAACCATTTAATTATTAGTGTAATTTCTTTCTTTCTTTCTTCTAGATTCTTCTATTTGTATTTATCGAAGAGTGTTTCTTAAATGTCCAGAAATTTTAGCCAGTGTTCCGCCATGGCTTCCCCTGTTTGTTTGGTCCAATGTATTTTATCTGCTGTTGTTTTGAAAGATTTATTGGGCAGGAGTGGAATGTACTGTGTTTTTTCCTTGATGATTCGGTTCAGGATGTCCAGATTGTTTTTTATGCATGTGGGTAGTGCGTGGTTGTAGTTGATCAGAGGAAAGTGAATTGCCGCTGTTGGGAATTGGGTTCTTGCCACCCCTTTTACTCTTTCCACCATTTTGTGCAGCTTGGAAGTGTTGCTTTCTTCCCTATTATTGGTTCCGAAGAATAAGATTACTAGGTGTACTTCCGGGACCATGTTAGTTTTGTTTTTAAAGATATGGAAGATGTGTTCTAATTGGGCTCCTGGATAGCTGACTGTTTGTACTCTCTCGTTTTTTATCTTGGGAAGGTGGGTAAAATTTGAATCTCCTAAAAG
Organism: Scardinius erythrophthalmus; assembly: GCF_964197995.2. Classification (NCBI taxonomy): domain Eukaryota; kingdom Metazoa; phylum Chordata; class Actinopteri; order Cypriniformes; family Leuciscidae; genus Scardinius; species Scardinius erythrophthalmus. The sequence goes on from NC_138224.1 coordinate 34,898,221, forward strand.
TAGGATGGGTTTTTGGGGGGTCAGGGACCAGTTCTCGAATTTGTTTTGGTGGTGTTCCTGCCTCTCGAAGATGCTGAATTTTTGGATGATTTTGGGCGTTTGTGTGGGTGTTTTTTGTATTTCAATTTCTTCTACTGTTGGAAAGAAGACTTCCTCCTCTGAGTCCCTTGTGGCCCCGATTGAGAGGTCTCCACTGGACTTTTTAGTTTTTTTTAGATTTCTTAGAGGTGTGTTCATGAGTCTCTTTTTCAGGAACCTCCTTGATGACTTGTGTTCATTTTCGTTTGGGGCTCGGGTTAATGTTGGTTTCTGTTTTTATTTTTGTTGAAGGGGTCGCGTTATCGTTAGTTTCGGTTTCCATCTCCTGTTGGTCTTTGGACATTTCTTTAGCTTTTGACGTGGTTGGAGTCTGCTCTGTTTGGGTCTGTTTGTTCATAAAAGTCTCTACTATCTGAGAAGCTTCTTGAATGTTTGTGTTTCATAATGTCTTGATATTTCTTCTGCCCCATTTGATGGCAATCTGCCATGCTTCTTGCCACCTGACAGATGATGTCTTTAGGATTGAATCCTGTGTGTTTTCGAGTGTCTCTTGATAGTGGTCTTTGAGTATATCAAGACCCACGTGCAGCCAGTTCCTGGCATTTGCGTAAATTCCTAGTTGGGTATTTGGATTTTGTCCTTATACCTTGTATAAGCTACTATGTTGTGTTAACTTGCAATGTTTCTCAATAAAAATAAAATGATTTTATCTGCACCTGTACGTGCTCGTTTTTCTGAGAACTTGTGAAATAATAAAGTAATGACACTTCCAGTATGCTTTGTCAGCACATAAATTTGCATGGTGGGGCATGTTCTGGGTACCATATTTCAACAAAAACACATCAGAAAATGTGGTAATGCAGGATTTTGTTTAAGAATGAAATATATTTTATATATATATATATATATATATATATATATATATATATATTTATAATTATATATATATTTATAATTATATATATATTATATATATATATATATATATATTTATAATTATATATATATTTATATATATATTTATAATATATATATTTATATTTCGCAGTTTTCCTTTAGGTAAGCATGAAGCAGTAAGACTTAAACAATGGTTGGTGAACATGAGACGGAAGGACTGGAGACCAACAACATCATCTCGTCTTTGCGGTGCTCATTTTGAAGAGAATGACTTCACCAAGGACTCAAATGTAAAAATCTGCCTACCTAAATCTGCTTTTTCTTTTTTCTTTTTGCTTGACCAGTTTGAGACATGCATAAGCTTTGTACTAAAGAACATACAGTACCTTGCTGGCAGCTTGCTGTTAACAAATGTGTGTGCAATTATAAAGTGAAAACATATAGTTAAGTGAAGAAAGGAAAAGGAGAGATTAAATGCTACTATATTCACAGTGTTAAATAGGCTACTGGTGAATGCTGGAACAATAGTACGCTCCTACAGACTCAATAGTCTCACAGACTCAAGCTTTATTATGGTGGCAAAATCTGAATACACAGTTAAGCATTTGACTGGGAATTTTTATTGTACATTCGAAGAATATTTAAAATTCAAAACTGTATATGACATCCTCATTTCATAGTAGACATAATTTTGACAACATTATTATGTAAGTAGACATGTGAAGTAATTTTAGTTACAATCAAAATAAACAGAAATGAACTGATCCATGTCCTTTCTTAAAATGACATTAACATACTTAACATTCATATAAGACTGAGAACATGTTTTAATGGCATCTAGAGTAGTATGGTTCAACAAACATAATTATATTTTAATCTTTTCCTGTATTTTCTTATTTTCATTATTTTGGTTCTTTAGGGAAATCTTCGCCTTAAGAGCACAGCAGTCCCAACCATCTTCTCAACTCATCTAGTGAGGTCCAAGGGTAAAGGCGGGAATACATTGTGCGATTTTCATCTGATTTTGAGCCAGATTCTGACTCTTTTTCGGGTCGGGACGATTTTCAGCTTTGTCGTGCATCGTTTGTCGTGCAGTGTTCGTGCAGTGTACAGGGGGAAACGAGAGGCGATTAACCTCTCACGACCGGCAATCGGATGGTCAGATGAATTTCAGGCATGTTAGAAATTTTGGTCGCTCCTCGTGACTATATCGCACAGTTGAAGCAGAGCTACGAACCGATTGCCCTAAACTCAGTGTTTTTCCCTCACTGCGCCTGCGCGAAAACAGTTTCATCTGCAGCAAAAAAAAAAAAAAAAAAAAAATTTGAAAAAAGGGAGATCTTTAAGTTCTGTAGTTCAAAGCTATTACTGTTGCTTACCTCCAGTTCGTGTTGCAAAATGGATGAACCATTACCCACTTCTTTCAAGCCACCTGCGATGTACACTTTGCCTCTTTTATTATTAAAAAAATGTTTTGAAATAAAGCTGTTTTTAATTTTGTAATGTGTTCGGACATATTATAGACTGTTAATAATTAATTATATGTATATAATTAATTGTAATCGACCTAAATGTTTTAGACAATTTTTAATGAGGAGAAGTAAAGCTTCTATGTAGGCTAATATTTTATTATCCTCACAGCGCATTGGTTATGCGGTGATGTGCTATGAAATTGTTGCGTGGCTATTTAATTATAATAGCCTATCAGTTTAATAATAAAAGTAGCCTTCCCTAATAATAATAATAATAATAATACAATAATACTAGCCTACTAATAATTTAATATATAAATTGGAAATGCTAAATCATCTTGATATTGATAGCTGATGCTTGTTTTGACTATCTCTGGATAAGGCTACATGATATCGTCCATAGGCGCAACCCGGCACGAGGATTTATGGCGCTGATTTGCGCATATTTCACACGTATAGTGTGAGCAGTTAAGTCGCAGCTCGACGTTCGGACCGTACAGTGTGAGCACATAAATCCTGAGCTTTGGCTTTACATCCCATGCGATCTACTCGTTCAGTGTGAGTAGGTTCCTTGCTGAAATCGCACAGACATCGCACAGTGTATGCTCGCCTTAAGAGGGTAAGACACAAGATTTTAGGCAGTAATAATACAGAGGTAAGTGCCCCTTTGTTATCCAAAATGTCAGGGGACAAAAACGAGGATTCCCCAGTTGACAACTGCCACTTTAGTGTGAAATCTGCTGCCGATTACAGCAATGCCACCCTGACTGAAGATGCCAATGGGAACATCCTGCTTGGCAATGACATCTATCAAGCTGACACTGCTGTAACAGTGGGTATAAATACTGAGGATCACAGTTATGCAGCTTCAACTGCTAATTATGCAAAATGCGACAACTTTCGGCAAGATCACAGCTACAACCTAGAGTCTCCAAGGACTTTGAAACGGAAAAATCAGGCCACAGAGCAAATTCTTCAAAAATACAGGAAAAGGCTGAGAAGACAATGCCAAAAGTCCAGACGTTTAAAAAGAAAAGTCTGCACCTTAAAGGGGGTCACAAAAGAACTCAGGAAGAAGATGTTAATATCAAATCAATGTGCCTCTTTGCTTGAGTCAATAAATGAAGTGCCAAAACACATCTTGCGGACAATACAGCAGGGGAAAAAGTCAGCAAAGTACTCGGAGTCTGTGCCCTAATGATGGATGAAATGTACATTCACAAGATGACTGAATTTGCAGTGGACCAATTTCCATGACTATGTAGACATTGGGACTGGAGAAATTGACAACCCAATGGCCACCCAGGCCTTGGTACTCATGGTTGTTGCTGTCAACGAGTCATGGAAAATTCCTATAGCATACTTCCTCATCACAGGTATGGATGGAAAAGAGAAGGCAAATGTTATAAGGGAGAGCCTTAGCAGGCTTCATGAGGTTGGTGTTAAAGTTGTCTCACTTACATGTGATGCCCCCACAAGCAACTTGAGCATGATAAGGGAACTTGGCGCTGACCTAAACATCAACAACATGAAGCCCTACTTCTTGCATCCTGAGGACCCTGAACATAAAGTACATGTGTTCTTGGATGCATGCCACATGCTAAAGCTTCTTCGGAATGCCTTTGCATCTTCACTAGAATTTGAGACAGAGGATGGAAGGAAGATTAAGTGGAAGTACTTTGAAGCCCTCAATGAACTTCAGGAGAAAGAAGGTATGCGACTTGGAAACAGGCTAAAGATGGCTCATATACAGTGGAGGAAGCAAAAAATGAAAGTTCACCTGGCAGCACAGCTCTTCAGCAGCAGTGTGCCAGATGCTATGGAGTTCTGTGAGCAAGGCTTGAAGTTAGAGGAGTTCAAGGGTTGTGCTGCAACTGTGCAGTTTGTGCGCACTGTAGATGCAGCTTTTTATGTACTGAACAGCCGTAATCCTCTCGGAAAAGGTTCCAAAGCCACAATCAAGCCAACAACTACAGACCGGGTTGAGACCATTTTGAAGCAGGCAGACACTCTGCTCCTTGGGTTGAAGGTTCAGCAGTACAACAAGATGGTGCCACTTCACACAACAAAAAAGAAGACTGCCATATATGGCTTTATTGCTAATCGCAGAAGTGCACTCAACATCTACCGTGATCTTGTTGAGAGGGCCAATGCACCATGCAGATATCTTCTGACCTACAAACTTAGTCAGGACCACTTGGAGCTCTTCTTTTCTGCCATAAGAGCAAGGGGTGGGCAATGACAACCCCAATGCCAGGCAGTTAAGGGGAGCATACAAACGCCTACTTGTGAGGCACCAAGTGAAAACATGCACAGGCAACTGTTTGCTTCGAGACAACACTTACATTCTCAACTCAACACCTGCAGTTGTAAATGTTGCCCGCAGAATGGAAGTGCAGTTGGTGGAAGTGGGTGTGCCTGAAGATGACACCATTCCTGACCTCCCAGATACATTCCAGATGTATGCAGCCTTTCTGAATACAAAGAGGCAGCGATCAGCTACATCACAGTATTTGTGGTTAAGAAGATGAAAGAGAAAATCTCCTGCTTGCCTTGCTCACAGGCATTGACAACTGATGGTGCTGCACATGATTTCATTCATCTAAAAGACAGAGGCGGTCTGCAGAAACCATCACCAGGCATGGTGTCTGTGTGTCTGGCCACAGAGAAATGCATTCAGAGGAGGATCAAAACAAATGGAGGTGAGCTTCCCTGTGGACGTGGAGTCACATTGACCAATGCAGGGTTTTTCCTACATTGAAAATGACAAGCATTCCGCACATGCAGCTGACATAACTTTAAATAAACGCAAAAAAAAAAAAAAAAAAATCTATCCAGTTTGAAGTGTTTTTTTTGTGTGTGATTGTTGACAAATCTTTCGTGATGTCCTAACAGCCAGGATTCCCACACAACACGTCCGCTAAAGTCCAATTCGCGACCTAATGACTCCTTTGAGCCGATTCATTATAATGAATGGTTAAAGCAATTGGTCTGCCCGTCAGTGTCTGAATCGGTGTATAACAAATCATTACTTAGAAGAACATACACATCTGAAATGAGAAAGTAAGTGTGCTTACCTCGTTTAGCACGAGTGTTTAGTAAAATTTAGCCTTAATAATCCACAGTATGTATAGGCCTATGACAATGTGTAGTAAATTACCTATAAAATCATTTAGTTTAAAGTTAGACTTGAGTGAGATGAAACTAGATCAAAGCACAAATCAAGCTGTTCCTAGCTAGCTGCTAATTTTACATGGTAAAAAATTACACTATTACACATCTTAACGCTACGTTTTTAATGCTACTTTTTAATTTATATGATTATACTAAAATAATTATCAGGTCTATCAAAAAAGGATTTTATCTTTCAAAGCAATGAAAGCCAGTCGTGGAAAAATCACAGCTTTTTTTGCAAAGAGGGCAAGAAAGGCTGTGATATTTGTAAATAGATAAATTTCAAATCAAATAGATCACATTTCAAAGATACTTTGGTATCGATGATGTTTACATGTAAAATAAGTTGTAATCGCTTTCTTTTACTATCTAGCCTGACAGTGATCGTTTTTTCATGAATAAATAGGATAAGAAAAAAAATCACAAACTGTTTCTTTGTATTTATTTTAAATTTAACATTTATTGTCAATATTGGGCTTGCGGATCATGTGGGTACTAGGGTACTCTTTGCTGTGTGTGGATGACCATGTCGGTCAGCCACCACCGAAGACCAATTTTGACCCAGGAAAAACCCTGCAATGTCAATCAGGTTCTTGCAGATTGTGCCGATAAAGATCTTTTCCCACATCTCCACAACCATATGTTTGATACATGTGTTGAAGTGAACCACATTCATGTTTTAGTGAAGATGGCCTCCTTGTGGTATTGTAAAGTCAGATTTAATCACTTTGCAAGAAGGAAAACTGAAATGGCAAAATCTGGCAAGAATCTGGCAAAATCTGATCCATTTTTATGGCGAGTAATTTCAGTATATTTGTCGCCGTCACCACCTACCAAATTTATCCTCTGCTGGTGATGATTTCCCCATTCACACCATGAGCATGCAATCATGGTAATGACGCAACTAGTTATTTATGTATACATATGTTTTCCCATAGGTTATTATTAATAATGCAATTAAATCAATAATAAGTAAACAATAAATTAAGTATATAACAAATATATGATATATATATATATATATATATATATATATATATATATATATATATATATACATACATATATATATATATATATACATATATATATATATATACATATATATATATATATATACATATATATATACATATATATATATACATATATATAATTGGATATAATTTAAATAATAGTTATTATTAAACGCATGCATACGTATGCTGGTGATGATTTACAGTCCGCATAAACAGGACTGAATCATTGACTAGATTACTTATAAGCTGTTTGATCACAGGAAGCACTTGTGAATAAATTAATGTTTTACTGCACTTCCATGTAAATAAGTTTAATGTAATTATATACTATGGTAAAGTTTAAAATTGTAATCGTCCCTTAAGTTAAAGGGGGGGTGAAACACTCAGTTTCAGTCAATCTCATGTTAATCTTGAGTACCTATAGAGTAGTATTGCATCCTTCATATCTCCAAAAAGTCTTTAGTTTTATTATATTTATAAAAGAAAGATAGGCTGAACCGAGTCTTTCCGGAAAAAAAACGAGCGGCTGGAGGCGTGCCGTGTGGGCGGAGCGCCGATAGCTAACAACACACAGGCATTTGAAGCAGTTTTACCAGAGCCCGTCTCCTTATTAGACATTCTCTGGTTTTACTCACCGCCTGCGGTTCCACCAACGCACGAACGTGAACCTTTATCATTGGGACTGCTCCATTAGTGATGGGCATTCCGGCTCTTTTTCGTGAGCCGGCTCGTTTGACTCAGCTCACTGAAAAGAGCCGGCTCTTTTTGACTCACAAACGGCTCTTTAAAAAATATATGTTTTAACTCGCTGAAAGTCCACCGCACAACTGTGCAACGTGAATATTCACATTTTTAATTGTCCATAACAACCCAAAAACGTGTCTGCTTGCCTTGCACATCTAATTAATGGGCAAAGTTATGACTGACTATTTTTCTTACCTTCTTTTTTTATTTTTTATGTGGATGTTATTGAGCTTGTAGAAGTTTAGCTCTTGCGTTCTTCTGAACATCTTGCGCTGCCATTGCCCGATGTCATTTCTGAGTCATATCAGACCATAATCTGTCTCTCTTTTAAATGCCTATTCCATGAGTGGAATAGGCTACGACTGGCTGTTTTAAAATATAACTAATATCGAAACAAAATAACAAAATAACCCAGGCAGTCTCATCTATGAGACGTTTAGGCCTCCTCCAATAGTACTGACAGCTGGGCTCATAGTTTGCAGGTTTGCTTAGTGGCAAACTTTTTTCATTTGACTGGTTCAACCGCCACCCGCCCGAATTTAATTAAAATATAATTTTTTTGTCACGTCATCCGCCCGATCCGCGGTTTATCCGCATCTCTAGTGTGTGTGTGTGTGTGTGTGAGTTAGCTCGGCCCTCCCTCATGCAGTTTAATTGGTTGACAACATCGCGTGTATGATTGACAGGAACAGAATGTGAGGCTGATCAGACAGTCGAAACAAATGTGTGTGCGCCTTTAGGCCTATATAATTATGTTTTTGTTGGTTTTTGAATTAGTCAATTATTTTAAATACAATTAAAAGCATTCATTATTTCATTATTAGCCTACATAATGATTTAATTTCTATAGGCTATATTTTTAAAAATAGAGTCGGCTCTTCAGATATGCGAGCCGGCTCCCGTCGTTCACCTACAAGAGCCGGCTCTTAGATCCGGCTCATTCGCGAACGACCCATCACTATGCTCCATCCTTAAGCATTAGACAATCTGCAAATCCGGCGTCAAACTGGGCCTTGTTTATAAAACCTATGCAGAGCTGGCGATGATTTCCTGTTGAAGCGCGTTGATGTGCGCGGTCTCGCTCTCCTCTGGTCGACGTGTGCGCGGGCGCGAGAGAAATGCTCATATAAGGAGTTCCACTCTCGTCTACGTCATTAGATCCACGATCGAAAAAAAAACAGCCGAAACTTGTACCAACCCGGAAGTAAGATTTTCGGCACAGAAATTCTCCGTTATTCGTCCAAAATATTTTTTTTAAAACTTTGGCCATGTTTAGCATGAGAGTCCATCTCTTTAACACTGTAAACAACTCTGAATACATGAAACACCATTGTACCCCCCCTTTAATAGTTTGACAGTGTTTTTCTAAATACAGTTTGTACTCAAGAGTTTCAAGTTTAGAGTACATTATGAGTTTTGTAACTATCAGTTCCTACAGTTTATACTTGGCTATGTTCATAAATAAAAGTTATACCAAAAAACTTTAAGCATTCCTTTTTTTTGAGTTTGATAACATGAAAATGTTCACGTTATTTATGTTACATCTATGTAAATGTTATATTTTTGTTGTATTGTTTATATTTTTGTATATAGTCTTGGTGAGTGGGCTTTCAACTGAGATAGGCTATATCAGTGGCCGGGAACCTCGCGAGCCACATATGGCTCTTTGGCAAAAATCATGTGGCTCGCGAGGTCTCTCACCCTTTACCAACAAACCATCGATGAAACACATCACGATGAAACACATAAACAGAGATCGGCTCTCTGCAGAAAAAGCAGCCAATTACAATTCCCTTGTTGTAGTACAGCCTACTGAAGTTAATGAAAAGTTTATGATAATAATAATATTAAAGTTGTACCGGCAAAAGTGTGTGTTCAATGCTGTTCGCGAGTGTCACGAGTCACCACAGCAATCTACCGCTTACGTTTCTGTGGTAACCTAACAGCTCCTGCACTGGATTCAAGCAGGCGAAAACTATTTTAAAACAGCAGCGAAAATGTAGGTTTTATAAACTTAAATATATAATTTTATTGAAACGGGTGCTTTGCTGCGCAAAGAGACATTTCACCCGCTGGTAAGCCTACTTTCACTTTTGCGCAGAGACAATTGTATGTCCTAAATGTGTCATATTTTTGATAATCCGCGCAGATTTCAGTAAACGATTCTGTTTAAAGTTATTACTAACAAAACATGAATGAATGAGAAAGAAAAGAACAGGATGTGCTTTATATTGAAAATAAATGTTAAAAGCGTGATAAGTCGCGAAAGAGAACTGAATTCTTCTGAAAGCATGCTGTGCGCGCGCTCCGAGCGCAACACGGACAAGCAGCCTTTGTCTTCGGTTGCGCGCCTAAACGGCCAAATAAACACAGAAATACATCAAAATGCCAAGTCGAGTATATTCACGTAAACATAGCAGATAGTACTGTGTGCATTTACTCTTATCTCTCTCACACACACGCACACAAAACAGGATTTATGCTCATCATTTGGTTGCAACTTATTTATTGTTTGCTGAATATTTGTTTGTTTTTAGTTGTCTATGGACCTAATAATTACTACTGTTGATTTTTTTATTGAAAAAGCACATCTTTAATAATATATATATATTGAGGTATATATAAGTATAAACCACTTATCAATATGTATATATATATATATATATATATATATATATATATATATATATATATATATATATATTTTTATTTTTTATTTTTATACTGTGGCTCTTTTGGAAAAATGCATTATCCAAAAATGAAAAAAATGGCTCTTTGGTCAAAAAGGTTCCCGACCCCTGGGCTATATGTTGAAATGTTTGTTGGATCTGGTGTGTAAAAAAAAAATCTATTTTTTATCTGTTCCTGTCTTAGGTTCATTGGAGATGCCGAAGAGAAAGGATACTTCATGAAGGTGAGTAAATTATGAAATAATATCTTTGGGTGGACTAATCCTTATTGCATTTTTTCCTGTGACTGATCTGCAAACTCTCTCAGTAAAACCATTCTGTTTTATGCTTCTTAGATTCATGCAACCTGTCCAGTAGGTAGCATCAGTTACCTCACACCTAGCACTGCCAGCCCGCGAAAACATGGAGGACTCACCAAATGTGTAGTTCTCATCCATATCGTTTATGTCAGAGGTCTTCAATCCTGCTCCTGGAGGGCCACTGTCTGAGTTTAGCTCCAACCTGCTTCAGCACACCTGCCTTTGAATACTCAACCGATTCTGAAGAGCTTGATGAGCTGATTCAGGTGTGTTTGATTAGGGTTGGAACTAAACTTTGCAGGACAGTGGCCCTCCAGGAGCAGGATTGAAGACCTCTAGTTTATGTGATTCTTTGCCTTAATATTGGAGTATCTTTTTGTAAATGAAAAACTGAATAAAAATCAGATTCTAAAAGGCCACACAATGTATTGTCATTTAAACCTGCAATAGGTGTAGTAGGAAAATAATAAGTTACACATAGACAAGATGGACAGGTCAATACTGATTAAATAATTATAAAAATGTCATCAACTTCTCCTATGTTTTCCTTATCCCAGTTCCTAGTCTTCTGTCTTCATCCCAGGAGTATGAGAAATTATTTTTTTTAAAGTAATGTATGCTTTCTTTGACAGACAGAAGACAATAAAACCTCATGTGGAGGTCTTTATGTTGAGCCAATACATTTACTCTGGAATAACAAATAAAGAGACTTAAAAATTAAAATATATACAGTATTTATAAAATAAAATAAAATAAACAACTATATACAAACTCCTGACTACATTCACCGTGGGGAAACAATTGAGGAAGTCAAGTATCAGGTGGAATGGCTGGGGTAAAGCAAGGGGTTTAGAGAAAGAGGAAAAGGAAGGGAGAGGAAGAGCTGTGACAGAACAGTGTGATACCTACCTTTGTACATTACCAAAAGACTGCACATTAATCATGACAAAGTATACAAATCCTGGACAACTTTTAATGCCAAAACTTTTGGTGTGAAATCCAAATCCAGCATCACCCTACTGGATTTGGTCTTTCAGACACCGGGCAATATTTTTTAAAAATATATCATTTCCCAGAGGGGTGAAATGAACTCAAAAATTGTCCAGGATCTCTATGCTTTATCTGAGGATGATGTACAATCTTTTCACCAAGAGTATGAACAAAGGAAGACATCACACTGTTAACATAGCGCCGGGCTTTGTCCATTTTTTGGGGTTGAGAAGACCTCCACCGGCATCTCTGGGTGATGGCAGAGAAGATGATTTTCATCTGAGGGAACTGCCGATGGAGGTCTTGCAAGTCCCGCTTGATCCCTGCGACAAGCTTCACGCTTTTGATGGTCCCAAGGTCATTGCCGCCACAGTGGACCAACAGGACATCTGGCACAGCTCTTCCTCGAAGGCACTGATGGAGGAAGGAGAGGAGATTTCTCCAAACCATGCCACCCCAGCCAAACCACCGGACCTGGGCATTCAGACCCAGGTTGGTCCCGATGGTCTCCCCTCGCATGTTTCTACCCACGGCGAATGTAGCTGTCCCCAATAATGTATATTTTGGGTCCTGTTTATTGTAAAACAAAAAGAAAACAACATTATCTTTTAAAAAAAGGATCTGGTGTTATATTAAATGTAACTTAAATTATATTTAATTTTTCCATATTTTACCAAATATAATTATTTTATTTTCATTATTTTAACTGGATTTAAATTTCAGTGTATTTAGATCAATCTCAAATTATTCTCAAATTAAAAATCTTATGGTGAAATCACAATACAAGATTTTTATTTCTAGATATTTTCATGTAATTTTTACTTACTCTTGCCTCTGTGGAGATGAATGAGGATGTAACGTTAGTGTCTCTTGATGCCATTTTTGTCTAAAACGAGGATAACAAAAAAATAAGACAATGACTACAATCCATTCAAATATAGGCTATTGCATCTGTATGAGAAAGCAGAGGTGTGTTCCATTAATAACTAATTGCTAACATATTGAATGCATGTTAACATTAAATTATAGGATGCTAACCTAGCTAAAACAGACTGCATGAGCTAAATATGAAGTTGATTTAGCTGTCCGTCAAATTGTGATAGTAGTTTAATTGTAGTAATACGAGTACTCGTATTTTACAGTTTAGGATATATTAATGTTTTACTTTTTAAATATGACTATGTTGTTAGTAGTTGTATTTACCTTATTTTAATGAGGTACTCCAATCAGCAGACATCAAAATTGGAGCGGAGGAATGGAGCAGACAGAGTTCACTTAAAATACAGGGGCGTGTGCTTGCGATTGATTCTACGAGAGTGATGGCAGCTTTACTTCCTGCTCACTACTGCGCAGGTCTGGTCCCGAAATCGCTACTGCGCAGACTCAAGCCCCAAGATGTCAGCGCCATATCGGGACATTTGCGGCTTCACTTCTCATCAATGGAAGAGAGCGAAGGGGCGTCGTCCATCTTTTTTTACAGTCTATGATTATAATACACAAGTGAGACAGACTACTGCAAATTTTACAACTAGATGTTGTCTTACCTCCAAGCCGCGCTGGCGGAGTTTTTTACCCCAGTAAATAAATGGTCATTTTCAGATCGCAATTTAATAAATTGAGCAGTCTGCTCCTTGCTCCCTGAAAATTATTAAAGTAATTAGCACAAGTTTTGCATCTAACCACCTGACAAATGAAGCCACCCAATGGTAACAAAGGAGTTAAGATGAAATTTATAAGAAAGAAAAACTTTTGACTGTGGTTTCGCTAGCTATTTAAGTAAATGAAAACATAATACTTACATTTAAAAGTGAATTTTCCCTCCACCACCGAACTCGAGGATGCCATTTTTTCAAATGAAAATGCTGTCGTCACTGGCGCGCAATGACTTATGGGGTAGGATAGGCCACTAAGGATCCGTTTTTGTATCCTTCCTTTCACGGGGTGCATTTGGCGTCGCTTTTAAGCCTTCGTCGTGCCGTGATGACGCAACTGGCATTCGAATACGGCCTTTGTAGGATGCAGAATTGAATTGGGACAGCCTTCATCACGCCACGGTGACGCAATCGGCCTTCAAATGCGACCTTCGAAGGATGCAGTCTTTGAATTGGGACGTCCTTCGTCGCGCCGCTGTGACGCAATCGACCTTCAAATGCGGCCAATCGGCCTTCAAATACGGCCTTCGGAGGATGCAGCCTTCACATTGGGACACAGCTAGTAAATCACGTTCCCGGGGGTGGGGTTTATGTAAATTTTAGGGTTAGTGATATCAACATATGCAACATTACACACTAAAGTTAGAAAAGTGAAATCATAATCAACCACCCCTTTAAATTTTAATTTATAATTCAGATTTTTTTGTGTTGCAAATAAGTGGCAACATCATTAAAGCATGTACACCAACAACAATGGCTTTCATATACTAGACCATTTAATCATAATTTAGTTTTTTAGCAAATTGTCAGAAAGCTCTGGTTTACTTGAAGCGTGCTGAGGAACTCTCCAATGTTGAAATGGATGGAGACTCCCAAATGAAGAAAAGAACACACAGGCGACCAAGTCGTTTCGAAAGTGATACGGAGGATGGTAAATAAATTAAATACACTGTTATTGTATTGGACTATAAAAGGTGATGGTTCTCTGACTTCATGCTCTTCGCTTACCCTCTTGTTTTCTGTTATTTTGGGTTGCTGCTTTATTTGTTCATTATTCGTTTGCTTCATGTATTAGTTTAGTTTGGGAATTTATGTTTGCAGGCCTGTATTTTTGGAGCGTGGATATTGTGTTTGTGTTAATTAATTGTGCTTATTCTTTATTTACGTTGATGTTCAGAGCGGAATGTTTTTCGTAGTGATGTTTTTTCTTATTTAGTTATGAGTTGTAAACTATTTTTGTTAATAAATACTTTTTGATTCGCTTTTGTTCTCGTTGCCTCCCTCATTTATTGCATCTCAGAGCCGGCCGTGACAATACACACATATGTTAATAATTATATTAATTATTATTAATTAACATTAATTAACATTAATTAACATTTTTAAGGAATGTTTTGGGATCAATTAAGTTAAGCTCTATTGCCAACATCTTGAGCAGAAAAATAAGCAGGCTCCTTGGGACCTTCAGTGCTTGGTTCCTAGTAATATGCAAAACGGCAATGAATATAGGTTATGCTCCTCACTCCACAATACAAATAAAAAAGTATAATTTCAAAGGTACAGCCACAAACCTTAAGCATTTTATGCTCTGTCAATAAACTAAATATTAACTTTCCTTTCTTAAATGTTTTTTCTTTTCTTTTTTTACCTCATAGCATCAGCAGTGGCCTGTCAAAAAAGATGTCAGAGGACAGATGAAGAGTGAAGTAATTACTTTTATGCTACACTGAGTTGTTGTGTTCACATGTTATTTGGTATCTGGAATGAACAACAAATTTCTGAAGAACAAGTGGTAGTTCCGGACATTTTATGGTCCAAATGAAGAATCTGAATGCATGTGTTGTATTTTTATGGTCAGACTACCTAACACTGATTTGAAAGCTTGATGAAGTTATGACAGAGCTGCGTTAGCTGCGAGAAATAATGATGAAACAGCAGCAGCAAGAAGTAATGGAAGAACAGGCAATATCTGTGGAACAGATGCAGACAGTCTGCATTTTGTTTGAAGCTAAACCAAGAAAGGTCATTTAAAATCCATGGTGATTACCTTTCTATATAAAAATCAAAATATAAATATTTACATTATATTATAAATCAGGGTTGACCAATCTCGGTCCTGGAGGGTCCCTGTCCTGCAGAGTTTAGCTCCAACCCCAATTAAACACACCTGAACCAGATAATCAAGGTCTCACTAGGCATACTAGAAACTTTCAAACAGCAGTTGGAGCTCAACTCTGCAGGACAGCGGCCCTCCAGGACCGAGATTGGTGAACCCTGTTATAAATACTTTTTACTGATAAAACTGTTAATTACATTTACAGTAAATGTTGAAAAGGATAAAACGTTGTTGTTTTTTAGATTGCATTGTGTGAGACTATGCTCTAGGACAGATGGCCAGTCGGTATGAAGGATGATGCTGGCATTTGGGACAAACATGCTATGGTCCAAATTCAGCCTGAAAGGAAGAAAAGGAAAAAAGTTTTTCAGGGCCGAACGTAGGCTCACTATTGGCCGACGCTGGTCGTGTGTGATGCATGAGTCTACGTTTTGACATAGAAGTTCTTTTAAGTTCCTAAATCTTTACAAATCAAATCAGAAGCTATTCGTTTCACATTAGATATAGTTAGTCTATACACAAACATTGAGACTAGATTGGGACTCCAAGCAGTAAAGGAAATCTTTGTAAAAAAAACAAAAATACCACAAGACCAGATGAATCAATTCTCCAATTACTAGAAATCAGTTTAACATGCAACGATTTTGAGTTTGCAGGAGAATATTACCTCCAGATTAACGGCACAGCAATGGGCAAGAAATTTCCCCCCTCATACGCCAATATCTATATGGCAGACTGGGAGTCTTCCATAAATGTACCAAACTACTGGTCGGATACTATAGATATGTAGACGACATTTAGGGGATTTGGGAACACGGGAAGGAAAGTTTCGAGGAATTCACACAAATCCTAAATGACCACCATAGGTTAGGGTAAGTGTACCTATTAAGCCCATGTACCATTTAAGCCCACCATCAACTCTGAAGTCAAATAAAAAAAAAGACAAAATCATATTTTTTGCCGCTCATTATTTTAACCAATCCAGTGATTTGTTACTTCCCTGACATTTTTTATTTCATACCAATCACATTTGTCAATGTTGAGTTAGCCCCACCCATGTTCAAGTTGTCTCAGGTTACCTCACACAAATCACTCCAAAACTTTGGTGTTTTGGGACTCTTCAGAAATCAAGACATTTCTTCAATTTTCAGCCATTTCTTCGGTAAGTACATTGATATTATGTCAAATAAGAGATAAATGTATTGTTTTTTGTGTATGAACAAATAGTAGCCTACTTTATAATTTTATATCATTTTCCTTCAAATGGAAAGATGAGTTTTATTAGCTTGAGCACAAAGCTAATTTTAAAGTTAAAGCATTAGCCTTACTGATAGATAGACTGCCAAAGAATTAAGCATGTGAACTACAAACATTAAATGTCTTGTGATTAATTATACATTAATTTACAAATAAATACATCATAAATTGTTTTGTAGAGAAGATTATTTTCATAAATTAACTTTTTTTAAAGATGGGCTTAAATGGTACAGTGCCACAAAACGCATGCAAACTATAACTATAGGAAAATGTGAGGTGATCTTAAAGTGGCTTAGACTAACATGTCTTTTTACAATCCTTACAGGTTCTGTGTGGCTGGGGTTGGGGCTTCACCCGTTCAGAGCTTCTAGATCTTGTTCAAGGTTATATTCTGGACAGAGGTCTTCAGAGTCCATTCACTAATGGGAGACCAGGGCAAAAATGGTTTAACCGTTTCATGAAAGATCATCATGAGCTTAGCATTCGCAAATCAGAACAGTTTCCTGTAGCTAGAGCACAGACCTCAGCTGATGCTAGTAAAACAACCCACTGGTTTGAGGTGCTCAAAAAGGAAATGGATCTTGCAGGTGTCACAACAAAGCCCCAAAATATATACAATGTTGATGAGACAGGATTTGTAACTGATGCATCCTCAGCATATATCCTGGCTCGAAAGGGATGTCCGAATGTGTACCAGAGCACAGGTGGAAGTGGGAGGGAACAGATAACCGTCTGCATCACTGGGAATGCTGCTGGGCAGTTCCTTCCACCATTTATTGTCTACAAAGGAAAACATTTGTACAGTTCTTGGTGTCAAGGAGGTCCTGACCAAGCACGCTTTGCTGTGACAGAACATGGTTGGATGGAAAAGATAGTGTTTTTAGACTACTTCACAAACCTCTTCCTGCATGAATCAGCTCGGCTCTCAGACCTGACATCCCTCCCCTGGCCATACCTCCCATGTGTCCCTGAGCCTTGCAGTGAAGGCAAAAGAAAATAATGTTGTGCTACTTCGTCTTCCCTCTCACCTGATGCACAATCTGCAGCCTTTGGATAAGGCAGTGTTTGGGGAAGTAAAGAAACAGTGGCAGAAAAAACTCCGTTGCCATGCGAGGGTCAGCAGAGACAAAATCAGAAAGGAAGATTTTCCTCAGAAGCTGAAAGATGTGTTGGACGTTGCCTTAAAGCCCAAAAACATCATCAGTGGATTTGAAAGCACAGGCATTTATCCATTCAATCCACAGTGTGCACTAGTGGGGATGGAGAGTGATACACCGTTTGCTATGCATACTGAAAATCCACTGACCACACCTCCAAACATGCCACTGACCACACCTCCAAACATGCCACTGACCACATCTCCAAACATCCCACTGACCACACCTCCAAACATCCCACTGACCACACCTCCAAACATGCCACTGACCACACCTCCAAACATGCCACTGACCACATCTCCAAACATGCCACTGACCACACCAAGAGTGCATCCAGCTGTGCCATTATCTGTTCCTACAGTCGCATCGGTGAGCCAATCAACAGCAGCCACATCTCCATGTCTGACAGCAGGTAATGATGATGTAGCCTCTCAGATCATCCTTAGTGTTGAGACGATTCCTGGTTCTAACAAACTTAACATCACAAACATTGAAATTTCTAGATCCCAGAGTGCATCATCCTCTTTCCAGAACACCTCTTCAAAAACTTCTCCCACCTCAAACACTGGAGTGAAAGAGTTTTTCCTACAGCGCCTCCTGCCAAAGAAAAACCCTTCAATGAAAAGAAAGAGAATCTCAATCTTAAAATATGGTGAGTTTCTGACCTCAGACCAAGCTCTGGAAAGATTGAATGAAGCTGAAAAAAAGAAACTAAACAAGCCAAAACCGGAAAGAAAGAAAACAAAAGGAACACAAGGAGCCAACAGTGACAAGGCAGGCAATGACATCCATGAGAAAGAAGACAATGTCATAACAGATGCCTTTCCAATACAGAGAGATGCATACTATGCTGTCATGTTCACTATGCCGGCAGCCTATTATGTAGCGCGAGCCCTGAATGAATCCTCCCCAATGCATGGAGAGATGTCATTTGTCATGAAGTTCCTTGACAGAGGCCCAAACAACACTTACAATCTCCCTTTACGAGAGAAGATTGAAGATGTTGAGCGCAGGTTTATTCTTTTTTTATTTTTTTATTTTTTTATTACAAGTAAAATAACAAGACAAGCTTCAAACCCCCCACCTACCTCCCCATGCATTCATACCACAACCCCAATCATCCACACATGACAAGAAAGCAAAATAAAAGGAAGCACAAAGCAAACAAAATTAATAACAATGAAAAATAAAATAAATCAATACTACTGGTCAAAAAATCAATAAACAAAAAGCACAATAGAATTAGCAAAACAATTATGCCATAACACCAACAGCAGCTGTTTTTAACAGCACCTTAAAAAAAAAAGAAAAAAAGAAAAAAACCGAACGCCTAATTTTTATATCTCTAACTCAAATAAGCAGACATTCCATTTATTTTCATGCTCAGTTATTCTATTGTTATTTGTTGCAATAATTGTTTCTAGCATATATTGATAACACGGTCCGTGTAACGCTTTGCAGTTCTTTGTTCAATTTGAAATTTAATAATCAGAAATGAGAAAACGGCCCCTTTATTCGTTTTTTCGTTTTTTCAAAAAAACGAAAATACGAGATTTCGGCTTGATTTTTCGTTTTTTGGTTCACAGGCAAAAAAACGAATAAATGACTTCAAAATTCGTTTTCCACATCTGGGCGGCCTGACACGCCCCCTTCCGCCGATTGGTCAAGCAAATCTGAGCATGTGACGTCATCAGTTGTCGCTCAGGTCTGTTCAACAAAATAATAGTCCTCTACCATGGCTACAGATTCTTAAACTGTACAGGGCAGGTCAGGTCCTATTGGGCTTTCTTCTGTGCAACTTTACACGTTTCACAGAAATCATTACATCAGAGATATTAATTATTAGTCTGCCACCAGCCTGTTTTATTTAGCTGTGTGTGGTGAAGCTGCGCTTGCAGCGCCGAGCGGGAGAGGCTCACTGACCAATGTCCAGTCAGCAGTCAGAACTTTTCTTTTAGACGCTCCGTTTTGCCACGGGATGGTGATTGCAAATACTGTAATGCCAATCGGCTGAGGGTGGGTACCGATGATGGTGAAATAGGCTACATTTTTACTGAAACTGTAATCATAGCCGCGACCCGCGAGAATGAGACAGATGATTGACAGGACGATTGCGGAGGCAATTAAAGGCGCAAGAGAACTTCTGTTAACAAAAACATAAATAAAAAACTGTTTAATATAAGTGACTTTGTCTTTGTTTTATTGTTTTTGTTGTTTTTAATCAAATAATCGTGAACCACAAACTGAGCCTTCGTTTTAAAGGGCAATTTCCAAATATATTTTATTTATTTGTTATAATATGGGTATTTTATAATACAGCATAAATAAAAACAAGCACACGTAATATGTATGCCTATAGGCAAAACACCAGTTTTTTGGTTTTGTTTGTGAAAACTTTCATCATCCCCAACCATATTTCTTCATGCTCCACGCTCAGCACCCCTACTTCGCATGGTAGGCCTATAATTAACATGTAAAATCTTTGGTATATGTAATCTATATGTAATATTTAAAAACACTTTACAGTGTGATGGAAAAAAACTTTTCTTAAAGCGTGTTGTATACTGTAATAGACAATTGTCCTGCAGAATGATGAGGTTTTTTGAAAGAAAAACATTGCAAATGTCGAATTGTTGTTTAAAATATAAATCAACAAGAGGCTGTCTGATGAACAAACACACAGGTTTGCAGTATAGGTGGCACAGAAGCAGCATCTGACCCTGCATTTTTAGATGTACATTACACACTGTCTAATGCAGCTCAAAGGAGGCACTGTGAATTTGCATAGCAATTTCATTCTAAGCGGCCATTAAATGTGAAGTGACAACATGAAACACTACTTTCAATATATAAAAAAGCAAGTCATGCAGCCTGATAATGATTGAATACCAATTTACTCATTTAGGCTCACAATAAGCAGATTACATAATTATACCATGAAAAAAAAAATATATAGGCTATATATGTGTATGTGTGTGTGTGTGTGTGTGTGTGTGTGTGTGTGTGTGTGTGTGTGTGTGTGTGTGTGTGTGTGTGTATGTGTGTAAAGGTATGCCACTTACTGGTGGAACCCAAACAGAAGTCCAGTTCTGGCTGCATGTATAATCAAACAATAAAAACGAGAAACAATGCATGCCATCAAGAACATTTATTGATTCCACAGGAACTTGATCCAGTTTTCCCCATTTTTACTAATAACTACTTTGTGTAAATTCAGAGGACAGTAAGGCAAACTATTAAGCATGAACTCGAACAGGATCAATTAACATTTTCAAAGCATTTTGGAACTCTTCTTGGTGAAATTGATAGCACGTTCAAAAAGAGATGAAATGTCAGGATACTGCATAGAAAACGTATGGAGTTCAATTGCCTTTGCAATATTTTGCATTTATATATTTTTGTATATATTTTATAGTTTTCAGATGATTTGATATAATTTAATTGATTAGTTTGTTAAATACACATACTTTATCTGTTTGATTATTGTATTATATTTAATACAATATCTCTTCAGTTTAAACCTTCAAGTGGACATCTGAAAATCTCTTTGAAAAATCTGTAAAATGAAAAATAAAAAATAAAATCTTGTTTTCCATGCCCTAAGAGCAATAAAAACACATAGGAAAAAAATCCTGACTGAGGTTATCACAATTCATGCATGAAATGGTTAAACACTTTTTTTATTTATGTTTTTGTTAACAGAAGTTCTCTTGCGCCTTTAATTGCCTCCGCAATCGTCCTGTCAATCATCTGCCTCATTCTCGCGGGTCGCGGCTATGATTACAGTTTCAGTAAAAATGTATTTCACCATCATCGGTACCCACCCTCAGCCGATTGGCATTACAGTATTTGCAATCACCATCCCGTGGCAAAACGGAGCGTCTAAAAGAAAAGTTCTGACTGCTGACTGGACATTGGTCAGTGAGCCTCTCCCGCTCGGCGCTGTCAAGCGCAGCTTCACCACACACAGCTAGATAAAACAGGCTGGTGGCAGACTAATAATTAATATTTCTGATGTAAAGATTTCTGTGAAACGTGTAAAGTTGCACAGAAGAAAGCCCAATAGGACCTGACCTGCCCTGTACAGTTTAAGAATTTGTAGCCATGGTAGAGGACTATTATTTTGTTGAACAGACCTGAGCGACAACTGATGACGTCACATGCTCAGATTTGCTTGACCAATCGGCGGAAAGGGGCGTGTCAGGCCGCCCAGATGTGGAAAACGAATTTTGAAGTCATTTATTCGTATTTTTGCCAGTGAACCAAAAAACGAAAAATCAAGCCGAAATCTCGTTTTTTCGTTTTTTTGAAAAACGAAAAAACGAATAAAGGGGCCGTTTTCTCATTTCTGATTATTAAATTTCAAATTGAACAAAGAACTGCAAAGCGTTACACGGACCATAACACACTCTATTCTTAAAGTGTTTTATACATAAATTTGATAAAGTTTTAGCTTTAAAGATAAAAATTTTACCCATCAAAATAATCATATTCAAAAAATGTATGCATTTACCCTCAAAGACACATAACAAAATATTCTGAGGTGTGATTTGCAAAACAATATCCATAGACCTTAACCATAACTGTATACTGACCCAAAACCTAGCCACATGTGGGCAAAAATAAAACAAATGCATCAGGTCCTCCTCCTCATCCCCACAGAACCTACAACAGGGATCCTTTTCTATCTGCCATTTGAACAGAGATTTTTTTGTTGCAATAATATTATAAAAGATTTTAAGTTGAAATATTCTGGAATATGAATCGATTGTAGTTCTATAAATTGTTCTAAAATAATCTTTCCACAAAATTGGATCATTAAATTCATTTTCCCAAAACAGGCAGGTTCTGTGTGGAAAAAGTGCAGTGCCCGTGATATTTAAATTCCAAATATATATTATTTTATTTATCTTTACACCAGACAACCATTTAAGGCATCTTATTGGTGGGAGACAAACCATTAATTTATTCTTCTTTTCATTTTGCAGTTTCACTTTCCAAGTTTTAGGAATTGCAGAAATCAGCTGGTTGAATTGTAACTGATTGAGAGAAATGCTAAAAACATTTCTCAAGTTTTCAAAAGAAATAAAATCTCCAGATAAATCTAAAAGATCATTGACAAAAATTAACCCATTTTTGACACATTTTTAGGCAGGTTTATTCTTTGCAGGGCGAACCTGGAGGGTGCTGGCCCTTTTTACCTGAAAAACCACAATGAAGTAGAGAACCTCTACAAAAAGAAACTTCAATCAATGAAATAAGCTCAGTCGCAAAACAGTAATTGCAAATGATTGCATTCTTTGTTCATGAAATGTTCTGTAGCCAATGTTTTTCATGTTGAATGTTATTGGTACAGGTGATGAGTGCTATAGCAACCATTAGTAAAAAGGAATATTTTAAATAGTCACTGAATAAATTATATTGATGTTTTACTTCTTTAAAATCAATAAACTTTTAAATCATTCATGATGTGGGCTTATTTGGAACACATGCGGGCTTAAATGGTGCCAAAGTGTCACAGGTCGGGGGTACGGTGGCACCGCGCCGACCGACCTCCCCGTTAACCCCTTGGCAGTGCCCTTCCGAGGAGCTACCCCACAGCCCAGAGACGACAGACAACAGAGTAACAATTTAAAAGACTTTATTATTTAAATGATTCTAAAATTGGAAGCTGCTCTGAATGTGGACGGGGGGTAAGTATCTGGACACCAAGGTCAGGCCCGTTGGTGGGCGAGTATGGCACTGGAGGAAGGGCTCTCGAACACAGGGGCGCAGATCTTCACTCCTTGTGGCCGTTCTGTCTCTTACAAAGGGGTGGGCACAGGGGACTCGATGGGGGTACTCTTTATCGTTGTTTTCTACCTCACAGGATCGGGATTCGGCTAGCCAAGCGAGGCACCACTACCGGAGGTGGGAACTCTTCCGAGGACGGGCCGGAACCAGCAAGGGAAGGACAGGAAAGTGGCAGCACTAATTCCACAGCAGCAATTGGATGAGAGTAAATACACTAACGTTGAGCATCTGTTCCACAGGGTCAGCCTGGACCACGGCCGGGAAGGATCGTCGACTTGGGCAGAAACGGCACTACAGGAGGCTCGGGACAGCGTCAATGTGGGTAAGTAGCTATATCCTCTATTCTTCGGCTTTTGTGTTTCAGGATCAATGCACCACCGGAACGGCTTCGGGCTCTGGACTCGGGCTGTACACCTCTTCGAAGACTACGTGGAGCCGCCACTCTGACCCCTGAGGATCTGAATCGAACTCGGGTCACCGCTCCAGGTAGGCAGAGAACGTAGTTCGGGTAGTCAGGTCAAGCCGTCAATGGTGGTGCTTCGACGTAGGGGACAAGGCTCTTGGAGGTAGTGGCTTCAAAGCATACAGCTTACGAAGAAGGACCTTCAGGCTGTTCGGGATAACTTCAAGAGAGAGTACTCACAAGGAACGTTCAGCTGTGATGGCTCAGCATAGAAGGCAGTGCTTTAGATGGTGATGACTCCGCTTATAGGCATCCTTGCAACAGCATCAAGAGAGGAGACATTCAGAACGTTCAGTGTAACTTCAAGAAAGAGTACTCACAATGGGCGTTCAGCTGTGCTGGCTCAGCATAGAAGACAGCGCTTTAGACTGTGGTGGCTCAGCATAGAAGACAATGCTTTAGACTGTGGTGGCTAAGCATATAGGCATCAATGCAACAGCATAAGGAGAGGAGACATTCAGAACGTTCAGTGTAACTTCAAAGAAGAGTTCTCACGATGGGCGTTCGGCTGTGGTGGCTCAGCATAGAAGACAGCGCTTTAGACTGTGGTGGCTCAGCATATAGGCATCAATGCAACAGCATAAAGAGAGGAGACATTCATAACGTTCAGTGTAACTTCAAGAGAGGGTACTCACAATGGGCGTTCAGCGGTAATGACTCAGCATAGAAGACAGTGCTTTAGGCGGTGGTGGCTCAGCATAGAAGACAACGCTTTAGACTGTGGTGGCTCAGCATAGAAGACAGCGCTTTAGACTGTGGTGGCTCAGCATATAAGCATCAATGCAATAGCATAAAGAGAGGAGACATTCATGACGTTCAGTGTAACCTCAAGAGAGAGTACCCACAATGGGCGTTCAGCTGTGGTGGCTCAGCATAGAAGGCAGCGCTTTAGACTGTGGTGACTCAGCATATAGATATCAATGCAACAGCATGAAGGGAGGAGACACTCAGAACGTCAGTGTAACTTCAAGAGAGAGTACTCACAATGGGCGTTCAGCTGTGGTGGCTCAGCATAGAAGACAGCGCTTTGGACTGTGACGACTCAGCATATAGATATCAATGCAACAGCATGAAGAGAGGAGACATTCAGAACGTTCAGTGTAACTTCAAGAGAGCGTACTCACAATGGGCGTTCAGCTGTGGTGGCTCAGCATAGAAGACAGCGCTTTAGACTGTGATAACTCAGCATATAGATATCAATGCAACAGCATGAAGAGAGGAGACATTCAGAACGTTCAGTGTAACTTCAAGAGAGAGTACTCACAATGGGCGTTCAGCTGTGGTTGCGTTCAACTTAGATGCTTGGATCCTCCACCCATCGACACGTTGTTATTGCACTATTTTCCCTCGCTGCAAGCACTGTACTCTGCCCCACACGTGCAATCACCGCAATATCACTCTCATTAATCGTGCAAAGTTCAATGGACACCGCAGTATCACTCCAATTCCCCAAAACTAGAACAATGCTCAAATCCAGCGAGATATTTCCATGCCGGTCGATGGCGGACATCTAGTGAAACAACACAGTTTTATTCCTGATAACAGTCAAAGATGTTCCTCTACTGTCGCCTTGTTTCTCACAACACAAAGTGGAACACTTATCTTTCTAGTGGTAGCTCCGATGTATAATCCTTCCTTCCTCAACTCCACGGCTGGTAATTTATCACCACATGCACGGATTCACTGGAAGAAGCTGGCCAGATGAACTGAGCACGTCTTCTCAACACTGCACTTGTCGCTTTTTCCCAAGAAAAGCTCACGCCACGAATTATCAACGTCACAGCTTACATAACCACACTCCTGTAGAACGCTGCTTTTATATCCTTCTCTCGCATATCACTCGCGTCTTTGTTCTCTCCCACATGTGCGGCCAATCTCTCATCATCAATGTGAGCTGTCTCGAGCTCATGCGCACTAGCCACCGGAATCAGACTCGGGGCCTCCGGAAAGACGTCCGGGGGGGAAGGGGGAACAACAAAAGAAAAGTTCCGGCTTTTTAGTCACCCCGTGACAAAAGTACCAATTAAGCCCATGCCAGACTTCTGACTTTATTCCTAAATTATCTTAATTTTATATTCTAAAATGTACATCAACTAATTAATACAATTTCAAATGAGAGATTAATCTTGCATTTTAACAAATGATTTTTCTTATAAACTATGTCAATATCTATGAAAAAAACCTAAACTTAGATTTTGGTGGGCTTAATGGGTACACTTACCCTAATTCAAAGTAAAAGCAACCGCAAACCACACAGCAATTAACTTCCTGGATACTACCGTCTTCAAAGGCCCAAATTTTAACACGACTCACCAACTGGATTCAAAGGTTTATTTCAAAGAAACCGACACACACGCCCTACTCCATCACAAAAGCTTCCACCCAAAATATTCCGGGCACAACTCTTGAGATTTTCAAGAATCTGTACAAGGGAAGAGGATTTCCAGGATGCCAAACAAACTACAGATCCCTCCATACAAGGAGATACTCAAAATCGAAACTTAAGAGAATGTATAAAGAACACTGTGATAAACAAACAAATCCGAGAGAACAACAAATTTCGAACAAATCGTCAAATGACGAACAAGTGGTATTTCCGGCCATTTTCACTCACACACCAACCTCAATTAAACTAAACTAAAAAAAGTGAAAGACAACTTCTCAAAAACATTTGAGGACACGCAAAACATCACCATTATAGCGGCATACAAACGAAACCCCAACCTTAAAGATATTCTGATCAAAAGTCGCCTTCCCACTAGTAGAACCACACATTTAGTCTCAAAACCTAAAATGATCAGACAAACAGGGCAAACAAGGGCCTACTCCGCACCAAAAATACCCCTCAACAGTTCTAATTGTGTATATTTAATAATGTGCAATAAATGCAAGATACAATATGTCGGACAAACAAAATATTCAGAAGCCAACTACACCAACACAAATACAACATTTGTACATCCCCCAAAAATTCTAGGAGGCAAATAGGGTAAGTTTACCCATTAAGCCCATGTACCCTTTAAGCCCCCTTTCAACTCTGAAGTCAAATGAAAAAAAGAGAAAATAATATTTTATGCTGCTTATTATTTTAACCAATCCAGTGATTTGTTATTTCCTTGGCATTTTTAATTGCATACCAATTACATTTGGCAATGTTGAGTTAGTCCCACCCATGTGCATGCTGTCTCAGGGGATCTCACAGAAAAGCTGTGTCCCAATTTGAAGGATGCAGACTTCGAAGGATGCAGCCTACGTGGCCTTCGAAGGAGGCTACGAATGTAGCCTTCATTGGATATCTAATTGAGCCACCAGGTGTCCCCAATTGCCGCCTTTTAAACGGTGCGAGAGGAGAGCTGCCGTCCTACATGACATTTGTGAAATTTCAAAAATTCCAAATTCAAACAAGTAAATATGGAGCCAGAATTGCTCATTTTTATTTTTTATATGTTACTGGAGGAGATGGTGTTAGGGATTCATCCCCGGCGCCGCCTGGTGATGTATCTCAGGCTTTGCCAAGACCATGGGCAGGTAAATTTAACTGGTTTGCTGTGTCCTTAATTGACGGATTACACTTTTAAATGTAGCTAATTATTGGTTCAACTTACTTGAATAATCTAATGATACATATGAAAATACAAAATACACAAAACGGTTTGCATGTTGACTTAAATCTTACCAAGATTCAATTTTATATAGTTTATTCTCTTGACCATGAATATATTTTGAACCCTGTTTTATTTTACACAGTTTAAACATAAAAAAAAAACAATACAAAAAAAATGTAGGAAACACATTATGCATCAATATTACTGCTATGTTGCATTTTACTTATTTACTTTTACTCTTTTACTTTTACTCTTGATGCATTAGAGTATGCAAAATTACACATTTACTTAAGTAAGGTTTTAAATATGATATAAGTTTTTCCCCAATGTGGTACACAAATTTCTCTTTTCCTTCTTTTCCTAATTAAGAACAGACCCCTGTACTGCAGAATAAACCTGAACGTTCCAGTGCTGGACAGGTTTTTTAATGAAATGGAAGACACTCGACCTGATTTTCGGCTGAGCAGGGAGGCCCTGAGAGTGCTGCTGGACCTGTTGAGAAGTGACCGGCGACACGGATGGGGTTCCACAATAGAGACCCTGATATTTCTTTTCTGGCTGGCGTGTGGTACATAATACAGGGTCGTCTCCAGAGCATTTGACATGCCTCGTTCCACTGTCCACCGCATTGTCCACCGGGTCGCTGAGGAGGTGGTGGCCATCCGCCACCAAGTCATTAACCTACCAAACACCCCAGAAGACCTGGAGGCAGTTTGCCGTGGGTTTGCAGGGCTGGCAAGACACCGGGCTTTCTTGAAAGCTGCAGGAGCAATCGACGGCTGCCATGTCCGCATCAAGCCTCCAAGCGGTCCTGATGGTCAATGCTACAGGAACAGGAAACTGTTCCCTTCCATCATCCTGCAGGCTGTTTGTGACCATCAGGGCCGCTTTATTGACACCTACGTGGGCTGGCCCGGGTCAGTGCATGACGCACGGGTGCTCCGGTACAGCCCACTGTACAGGAGGTCAGTGTACCCTCCTCCAGGGCAATTCATCCTCGCAGACGGAGGGTACCCATGTCTCCAACACCCACTCCCCCTCATCACTCCCTACAAGAGGCCAGTACGAGGTGTGGGAGCCCAGCGCTTTAATCTCCATCATTCCAGGGCACACTCCATTATAAAGCGTGCTTTTGGGATGATGAAGACCAGGTTCAGGGCCATCTTCCTGAAAGCGCTGGAGGTGCACCACACCTTTGTACCTCACGTAAGTGAATTAAAAATACACTTTAAAAATACTGCAAAATAATAAACGCAATATGTTAAAAAATATAAATTTATTCCTTAATTCCATTTCAGGTCATAACAGCCTGTCCCATCCTCCATAACATCTGCCTTGGGGTCGGTGACATCATGGCCCTGGAGGATGAGCATGAGGAGGATGATGCAGAGGATGAGGGGGAGCACGGTTTGGAGACGGTCAGTGGTGCTCCCTGGCGTGACCAGCTGTCTGCAGAGGTGTCTGCCCTGGAGGAGGTGCCAATTGACCACGACTATTTGTAACAGGCAAGTAAGAGAATTGTAAAGTTACAATGCATAAGGAAAAAAATTTTATGTTGTTGTATGTCGAAATATTTTATTTTAATATTAAAATATTTAATATTTTATGTATGTCGAATTTTTTTTATCCCTCTTTCTGAAAATATCTCAGTGAGATGGCAGCCGTTGATTGAGTCAGCCCTGCAAACCTGTTGAAATACAATGCAGTGGACAGTGGAAATATGCAGTCAAACACTCTGGAGACCATCCCAGATGATGTCCCACCAGCAGGAGGCCTTACCAGGGTCTCTATTGTGGAGCTCATCCCAGTCCAGCAGCAACATCAGAGTCTCCCTGTTCAGCTGAAAGTGTCCATTTTTTTCCATCTGATTTATGTACCATTAATTTGAATTGTTTTCCTGTTATTGTAAATATTTGTAAAGTACTTAATCATTTTCATTTTACATGCTAAAAAAAACATGTATACAAGTCAAGACCTATTATTTTATTTCCAAATGTATTTTTTTTTTCAATTCCATATGTAAAACGTATTATAAAAATAAAAAATGTACAAAAATTGCCTTGCCTCATTTACAAATAACTTAAATTCCATATAGGTTTTAACTTAACACAAACAGTGTACAGAAATTACTTTTTCATGTAAAAATAAGTGACAAAAAACATAAATACCAAAACTGATTCAAACAAATGTAAATATTATTTTTTTTCAACCATTCTCTCCAGGAGAGCAAACAGTCTGTCCATTCTCTCCCTGCTCTGTTGTGCTCTCCTCTCCTCTGTTTCCCTCTGAAACCTCATGTCCTCCCTCATTAGCTCAAGGAGCTCGTCATGGCCCCTTTTTTTTGGCTGCTGAGGCTGTCGGGGCGGCTGAGGCTGTCGGGGCGGCTGAGGTTGTCGAGGCTGCTGGGACTGCCCGGGCTGAACTTGGTCCTGGTTTGTCCTCAGGGAGGGAGGCAATTAGGACAGGGGGGGTGTTGGAAGGCCTATGTCCCAAAACCTCATCCATGAGGACAAACCACGGCCAAGTTTCAGCAGTGGATTTTCCGCTCACCCCCTCACCTGTCCCAGGACACTTGCAATCCTAAGGCAGAGCAAATATACCATACCTGTTGTTAACAACAAGAACACCACAATACATTTAAGCAAAGATGTGTCAATTAACTTAGTTACCTTGTATTTTTTTTTTTAAGTTGTCCCATTTTCTTTTGGCCTGCAAGGGAGTGACCTTCCCCAGCAGGTCCATTTTCTCCAGAATTTTCCTAAAAAAGGAGAAAAAAGGAAAGAATTATGAAAAATATTAAGACAGGGTTGCAATCTTAATATTAGAAAAAAATCACACAGCAGTACATGCATACAAAATACTCCTGGATTATATTCCTGGATCCTCAAGTTTGCTTAACACGTTTATATACAAAAATACTACATAAGAGAAAGACCATTGCCTTAACTAGTTGTCTCATTGCTGTGGGCTTTGTATAGGGTGAGGGCTAATTTTTGCATACAAGAGGCAGCTAGTGGAAATATTACAAATGGCTAATGCCTTTAATGACTTTGACTTTTACCTCCAAGCCACAGTGGCAGAGTTTTTGACCCCTGTAAATAAATAATCATGTTCGGCCCTTAAACGAATAAAGTCAGCCGTCTGCTCCTTGGTCCCTGAAACAAAAAGAATTACAACAGGTTTTGCCTCAGACCACCTGATAAATGAAGCTGCAGTTTTTTAGTTTAAGTTCAGGTTTTTTAAGAAACACCCCTGGGTTTTAACACTTGTTTCGCTAGCTATTTCAGGTAAATTAAACAATGTATTGCAGACACGCAAGATATGTTTTTCAGGGATTTTTATCTACCACATTTCAGATGGATTTGTGCTCCTGTTTTATTTACTTGAATATATCCTCCTTGAAATTCACTGCAAAAAATAATCTTAAATCAAACTGAAAACAAGATTATTTTTCTTGTTTATTTTTTTCTAAGATTATTTTTCTTGTTAACAAGATTATTTTTCATATATAACAAGATTATATATATACTAGAACAAAACCAAACAACTAAGCAAGAAAAGCATTTTGATATTAAATTTAGTATTTGCTTCATTTAACTCAGTTGATTGTTTTCACACAGGGGGTTCAGTGCTTGGTCCATATTCATGCTTTTAACACTTGTTTCGCTAGCTATTTTAATAAATTAAAACACAATACTTACATTTATAAGTGAATTCCTCAGCCACGACACTACTGACACCCGACATTTTTTGGAATAACCTTGCGTGAAGTTGCGTCGTCACCGTTTATATATTGGTCGTCACCGGCGCGCTATGAATTCTGGGGAAGGGTAGGCCACAAAGTGTCCATTTTTGTATCCTTCGTTTGTCAGAGAAATGAAGTGCGCATTTGGCGGCGCATTTGAATGACATACCAAACTGGAGCAGCCTTCGTCGCGCCGTGGTGACGCAATCGGCCTTCGAAGCGTGCAGAGTTTGAATTGAGACAGCCTTCTTAGCACTGCTGTGACGCAATCTGCCTTTAAACGCGGCCTTCGAAACGTGCGTGTTTGAATTGGGACAGTCTTCGTCGCGCAGCTGTGACGCAATGGGCCTTCAAACGCGGCCAATCAGTTTTCAAATACGGCCTTCAAAGGATGCAGTCTTCAAATTGGGAGACAGCTAAAGTCACCCCAAAACTTTGGTGTTTCAGGACCCTTCAGAAATCAACACATTTCAGCAATTTTCAGCCACTTCTTTGGTAACTACATTGATATTATGTCAAATAAGAGATAAATGTATTGTTTTTTGTGTATGAACAAATAGTACTTTATCATTTTATATCATTCTCCTTTAAATGGAAAGATGAGTTTTATTAGCTTGCGTTCAAAGCTAATCTCTAGGTCTAACCATTAGCCTTACAGAAAGATAGACTGCCAAAGAATTAAGCATGTGAACTGCAAAAAATGATTTTTTTGTGATTCATTTTACATTCATTTACAAATAAATACATCATAAATTGTTTTGTAGATAAGATTATTTTTATAAATTAACTTTTTTTTAAGATGGGCTTAAATGGTACAGTGCCACAAAACGCATGCAAACTACAGTCAACACAAGCTAACCTTGAATGAAAAAAACTTAACATTTCTCAATGTGGGCACAATGAAAATCACAATGATACTTAGTCCACAGTATATTTAAGCTCCATGCATTTATTTGTAAACATATCTTACATTTTTAAAGGAAAAAAATGTCTTTTTTCACCATTACTCACTGTGGAACCATTTAAGCCCACCTTATGTGTTTCAATGAGGAATCCCTCTAAGTGCAAACTTTGATACATTATCTAAAAGTGTTTAATGATAACATGTCTTTGTGTGCTTTTACCTTACTAACCTTTTACCCTTACCTTACTTGCACACAAATTACACATTCATTCAAATGAGATAGAGCCTGTTTTGTCCTAAAGTCCTTTATGTATAACTGGGCATAATTCGGGAGTCAAGCTGAGTTAAGGCTTGTGATTCCGGACATGGAGAGCTCCCAAAGGGACCCTACATTCCCCACAGTCCTGAGCCCCTGGGACTGTTAGGGGGGCCCACTAGGAGGCCCAGAGTATTGAGCCCTAACTCAGCTTGGCTTCCGAGATACACCCGGTCAAACTTCCAGCTTGACTCCAGCTACAACTACAGTCAAGCCGACTTAAGGCTTCAGACCACCGGCCACTAACACCAACCCATCCCACCCAGGGCTCTAATCAAACATTAGCAAAAGGATTTTTTTAAATACTTCCCTGTCACTGAATAAATATATTGATGTTTAACTTCTTTAAAATCATTTAATTTTTTTATATTTTGTGAATCAATGATGATGTGGGCTTATTTAGAACACATGCGGGCTTAAATGGTGCCAAAGTACCAATTAAGCCCATGCCAGACTTCTGACTTTATTCTTAAATTATCTTAATTTTATATTCTAAAATGTACATCAACTAATTAATATAATTTAAAATGAGAGATTAATCTTGCAGTTTAACAAATAATTTTTCTTATAAACTATGTCAATATCTATGAAAAAAACCTAGACTTAGATTTTGGTGGGCTTAATGGGTACACTTACCCTACTGATCAAATATTTCCAAAGAAAAAACAAAAATTGATACAACAAAATAAATAAATAAATAAATAAATGAATAATAAAAAATACCCTAATTTAGATTAATATGTAGTATAAATCATAACATTAAACATTAAAACCAAAAACTTAACCAAACATCTTAAAAACTGTTACATGAACACTCTTCTCCCTTCCAGCCAAAAAAGAGGGAGAGGGGGACGGTTTTAGGGAATGGACCAAATGCCCAGACAGGCACACAAAAATGGGTGGCCCTGACAGGTCTAACATTTTCTGGTCCTTTTTTAATAAAAAAAAATCTATAATATCCCACTACAAAATAAAATGATTAAATAATATAATCTGCTAAGAAATAAATTATTCTGCATCATAACTTTTAATTTATCTTTCATTTAGGGAATACACAAAAAAGCAAAAATGTCCGAAGATGAGAACTTCAAGAAATTGGTGAGAAACTTGTATGCCTATCTCAGGGCTTTCCACCATGAAAAGACCCAGAGAGAAGGAGAAGCGCAGAACACAAAACCACGCCGGTTAGAAAAAATTGCACAGAACCCCGAGTACGGCAATCAAGCCAGCCTTAGTGAATACAAACGAGAACACAAGTCTGTGGATTTATGCGAATGCTCGCAACTGGCTACATATCGGCCTAGACATCCTAAAAGACCACTATTCCGAATGCCTTGAGAAAACCCAGACCACCATCCTAGCCACTTCCAGAACCAGGTGGGAAGAGGCCTGGCAGGTGGCAATAAAATGGGGAAGAAAAAATCTCTAAACAATACAAGAAACAACAATCGAACAGGCGTCACAAGTAGTGACAACATTTATGAGCACAAAGGATACATCAGACAGCTCTAAACAAACGTGCCGCCATAAACTAACATCTAGTAATGACGAACACCCTGAAACAAAGAAACACAAACCAGCGGAGGAAGGCGATTTCACTATGGGAGCAACAGCAGACTCCGATGACGAGGTATTTTAGCCAACGGTCGAACCGAATAGTTTGGAGCCAGCAACCAACGAATTACAAGAAAATCCTAGTTCCGAGAAGGAGAAAGAAAAAGAACAAGAGGAACAAGAAAAACGAGACATGACTAAAACAAAGAAAATAACACCAATGCTACGATAGCCCCTAAGAAAAATCAAACCCGGAGGTAGCTCAACAGAACACACTGTAGTACCAACCACAAAGCTCAAGGTAGAGACGAGGACCCGGGCCTTTGGCATTTTCGAACGACAAGAACATTCACAAAATAAATATAAAAATTGGTCCCTTAGTCCAAAAAAAAAACGGTCCTTTTTCTGGGGGCGTCAAACCTCTCACATCTGTCCAAATTAGAAAACAATAAAATTCAAGTAGTAAGTTACCCTGGAGCAAAGCTAGAACATGCCTACCACATTCTAAAGATCAAAACAGAAACAGCCCCAGAGGTCCAGATTGTCATCCTCAACTTCGGTATCAATAACCGTGAACAGGGAAATATCACAATCCTGAACAGAACAGTGGAGAGATTGTTGGGAGCAGCCAAACAAGCATTTCCATCGGCACTAATACTCTTCCAGCTGATTAACTATGATAAAAAGCTGCCCACACACGTCAGAGAGAATCTGGACTTTTTAAATCAGATTCTAAAACAGAACACATTCCGCTCTTACCGGCAAAATCATTTAGAACGGTACAGGATAACATCCATTGCACCAAAGAAACGGGAGAGGCCATGGCGAGACATTGGTTGGAGTTTCTGAAATTAGAAATTAGATTTAATTATTTATAGAATTTATTTTTTAAAGAAACAATGTGTAGTTTTTTAGGTATTTTATTATCTAAAATAAATATTTTTATTCATTGATATGTCGTATGGTGTACAAATACCTATGCCAATGATTTGACTTATCCTCGTAAACGAAGAATTTATTATCTTTATATACATGGGACGGGTACTGTAGGTCCACGGAGGCTTCCATGTAGTTCTGCCATATTGAAAAACTATAATAGCAGAGAGGGACAAAAAGTACTAGGCCAACGCGTTTCCGTTCAGAGCCAGCTTCACGTTTCCGTAAAAGGAAACGTGACCGGAGATTACAAAAAACAAGGGTTAATGTCGGGATAGCTTTTTAGTGGATAGTGTAAAGTAAAGAGTAAAGAGCTAATGCAGCAGAAAGCTTTCAAAAGAGACGCTGAAGTTGCCTGCTTTCTTCTCGACAGGTAAGTCAATGTTACGGTCTTGAAATAACGAACCTGTTCACCCGAAAGAAAACTCGATGAAGTGCCATTAAAAGACATCCTGTCATAGCTTTTTGGTACATAACGGCTACCGTAGATGCAACACGCATTTGAAAAAGCGAGGTGCTGTAGAGCAGTGGTTCCCAAACCTGTCCTGAAGGCCCCCCAACACTGCACGTTTTCTTTGTCTCCCTACTCAAACACACCTGATTCAACTCATCAGCTCATTATCACATGGGTTAATTGAGCTGATGAGTTGAATCAGGTGTGTTTGATTAGGGAGACAACGAAAATGTGCAGTGTTGGGGGGCCTTCAGGACAGGTTTGGGAACCACTGCTGTAGAGCACTATTCGTTTGAATGCAAAATACAATTTCACCACTAGATGGGAGAAATTCCAACACAATGGAATTTAATAAAGTCGTTATTTTTGTTTGTTTTTTTGCGCACAAAAAGTATTCTCGTCGCTTGATAAGCTTATGGTTGAGCCACTGTAGTCACTTGGACTATTTTAAACATTGTCTTTACCAACTTTCTAGGCTGGTAAGTTTCAATAACATAGAAGCCTATGAAGGAGTGAGCTCTCAGATTTCATCAGAAATATCTTAAATTGTGTTCCGAAGATGAACAAAAGTCTTATGGGGTTGGAACAACATCAGGGTGAGTAATTATCAGTGATTGGAATAATGGCGTTATAAATAAACGGCGTTACTAATGGTGTTTTTTTTTTGACCTAACGAAGCGAATGCCGCAAGCGTGCTCGACTGTGCGAGAGAGGCCTAGTGTGTCAGAGCATAATACAGTTTGTTTATAATTAAATTACACATTTCAACATTATGATAATCTCTGTAGCATATCTGTATCATCTGCAACGTTTTAATTAGTTTACATGGTTATAAAATAAAACTCTAAAATACCCTGAAGGGAACGTTCAAAGAAAATATCTTTGTTTGACTGGTTGTGAACGTGCAACAACGACTAGAATTTGGCTTAAATAACCTCTGATGATGACGTTCTCTGTAGGTTATAAAAATAAAACCTCAAAATATTATATTTTATTATTATTATTTATGTTGGTACATTGTTCAGTATTATATTGAGAGCACTTTTTGTTAAACTGTTTTACTTTTGTGAGGAAGAAAATACTTCAAGTAGGCTATACAGTATGTCTACTAGTTGTAAAGTCTACGAGTTTTATCATTTTAATTTGCACTACAAAGAGTGTATGTGTATGAATATTTTTTATTACTAATTTATTTTGGGTACATTTCTTAAGAAGCATAATTTATTTGTAGACTTATTTATTGTGGTCTGTGCAATAACTGGTAAATAAGTGATTGATGTGATATTATTTTCTGAATATGAACTGCAACTTTACGTTCATCACTGGAATGACCACGCCAGTGCACAAAAGCCACATTAATATAGTCTTTTTATTCTTACGTACTGCATTTGATGATACAAGTTGGTAAAAGTCCAAGTGCCAACCTACACACAGGCCTAGGTGAAAGTGTGTAGGCTGTTGGTTCAAGAACATAAAATCTGAAATGGCCTGTATTACATCACCAATTTTTTAATTATTTGACGATAATATTAATAAATATGAAAAATGTAAAAAAAAATATTAATTTTTCTCTGTGTTTTTAAAGTAGAAACCTTTTTTATTTTTTAAGCTTTTATGGCTCTACCGGATGAAATGGTTCTCGACCTGTAGGGAATGATAATAATCAATAATACTCAGTCATGACATGCTTTTTCATTCTTTTTTGACAGACCCAAATTGGACAGGTACACTTTCATTTGTTACTTCACAAATTAATTGTTTCACTGAGGTGACTAACTGAGATAAACTTATATTTTTTTAAATAGACCTCTCTGAGTAAACACAAACAATTGATTTTATTACAGTGATTTGAATTTCAGTCTCCAGTCTTCACCCTCTCCCACTCTGACAGTGAAGACGTTGGAAGTTAAATGTTAGAGGTTTCTTTGCCATTTTGTTATGTTTTATTAAAGAAAGTTAAAGTGTTTATTTGCCATATTGTTTTTATTAAATGTTACTAATCTTTGTATATAATTGCCAAATGATTTATCAAAATTGTTATTTTGTTGCTTAAGAGTAATAATAAATAAATTATATATATGTGTGTGTATATATATATATATATATATATATATATATGTATGTATATACAGTGCTATGCATAAGTGAATACACCCATGCTAAAGTTGACTAAAAAGAGGAATAAAAAATCATATTTTGGAAATTGAACTTAATGCATTAATTAAAAAAATTAGGAAAAATCCAACCTTTAAGGACACCAATTTTCTTTGTGAATAATGTATCGTAAATAAATAAATGTTCTTCCTTGAAATACATGGTGCATAAGTGAGTACACCCCTATGTTAAATTCCCATAGAGGCAGGCAGATTTTTATTTTTAAGTATTTTTTTATTATTATTTTTTAGGATACTATGCATCCTGATAAAGTTCCCTTGGCCTTTGGAATTAAAATAGCCCCACATCATCACATAGCCTTCACCATACCTAGAGATTGGCATGGTTTTATTTCAGTTAGCCTAAAAGCTAGTTTGATTTGCATTGAGAGATGATCTTATGGAAAGTACCCCATGCCAATCTCTAGGTATGGTGAAGGCTATGTGATGATGTGGGGCTATTTTAATTCCAGAGGCCAAGGGAACTTTATCAGGATGCATAGTATCCTAAATAAAAAAAAAAAAGAAATACTTAAAAATAAAAATCTGCCTGCCTCTATGGGAATTTAACATAGGGGTGTA
This sequence comes from Scardinius erythrophthalmus, assembly GCF_964197995.2. NCBI lineage: Eukaryota > Metazoa > Chordata > Actinopteri > Cypriniformes > Leuciscidae > Scardinius > Scardinius erythrophthalmus. The sequence goes on from NC_138224.1 coordinate 34,936,232, forward strand.
CTCACTTATGCACCATGTATTTTAAGGAAGAACATTTATTTATTTACGATACATTATTCATTCACAAAGAAAATTGGTGTCCTTAAAGGTTGGATTTTTCTTAATTTTTTAAATTAAGGCATTAAGTTCAATTTCCAAAATATGATTTTTTATTCCTCTTTTTAGTCAACTTTAGCATGGGTGTATTCACTTATGCATTGCACTGTATATATATATATATATATATATATATATATATATATATATATATATATATATATATATATATATATATATCCACACACTTCCAAGGATGGAAACATCTCAGGTTTTAGTGATTAACGTGTTATTTTGCGATTTTCGGGTGAACGTGATAAAAAAAAGTATATGTGACGTCCAGAAAGTACCATATTAAGATGTGATATTTACGTTTATATTAACGTGATATCGGCGCAACTTAAAAAAAAAAGTTTCTGCAACGTTGTGAAAATATGTATTTATGACATTGTAAAAAAAACGAAATCTGTCGGATAAAAACATTATGACAACTTATTCGTGACATTTTTTATTTTATTTTTTACAACGTTTTTGTTTTGCTGGCCATTGCAACACTTTTTGTGTTTGTTATTTCAGCGCGACATCGCAGAAAAATATAGACCGTTTTTAAAATAGAATTGTCGCGTGTCGCCCCGTTGCTTGTAGTTAGGACACGGTGTAATAAATGTAGGCACTGACAGTGACAAGAAAGCCTATATTAACAATTGACAATTGTTATTGTTCTCAGCTACAATTTGTTTAAGGTCAACAGTTGTACAATTTTTTACAAATAAATGAAAGGCCTGTTGAAACTAACATCTCCCCTCTTGCTGTATCAGAATCTCACAGATTTAATTTATGATTGTCAGTGTCACAATAATGTGACTAAGATTCCTAAATTCAAGCTGCCTCATTCTTTCAGGTTTTTTTTTTTTTTTTTTTTTTCAGATTCTCTTGGTCAGCGTTACGTCACAAATCATGTGACCTGCATAGCAACAAGCCGCCGCCATGTTTGAAGGGTAAAACAAACCGAAGGCAAAGCCCGAGGCAAATCAAAAAGGTATCTATTCACAGAAGTTTTGCTGTGGATTATGTCAGTTAAGGATACTAACGGACTACTTTGTATTAATGATGAATGATATCTGTGTATGCAAATGTATGTCGGTGGTGAGAAGTGAATGTAATAAAACACTCATGTAAAGCGCTTTGTGTTGATGAATACAGATCTTCTTCTATTACAAAATGTCTTATCAGTATATAGACAGTCTCCTAGCACCTGCATTGACCAGGTACCACAGAAAGCTTTCGCTTGTAGGTTTACAATCTTGTCCCTATCGGCATCCAGCTGAGTCCTGGGAGAACAACCCAAAGGCATGGCCCAGCCCCAGGCTCGAGTATCCAGACATATACAATTACCTCATCAAGTCCCCTGGTATGAACACCATGTGTACATACCATGTGTCCTACACTTGCAGTCATGTTTAAATACCCATCAAGCATCGATTACATTAACTATGTTCATTCAAAAGCATTGTTTTACACAGTGGCTGTAATGAGCTCAGTCAGTCAGTGGCACAGCTTGTACAGTGTCAGTGAGGGACACAGTTTTTTCAAAAGCCAAAAAAGGCTAACTGCAGAAATGTATCTTATTCCCCACCCAACTAGTGCATTTCATTGTTGCTTATCAGTGTAGAGCTGCCGACCATTACGCATAGCAATGTCATAACATAGCAACAGAAAATTGAGTGGCCATCTCTGCAATGGTATTATTTTGTTATTCTTTGATTTGCCCCTCAATTTGTCCATTCATTTGAGATTACATTTCTATTTAGATTTAAAGTAAAATGGTATGTGCATACCCTCTATTCACACTTTTTGCATTAACCTCGAGCCATTTCTCTCTCCTTTCTGGCTCATTTGCCTCACTAGGAATCAAATAAAAGGAGAGGTCACTCCTTTTTACGCTGTTGTTGGTGCAACAGTTTTTCGGCATGATTTGCAACCAAAGGAAAAGAGCTCGGCACTCGTTTGTCTTCCCCTTCGTGTTGCTTAATGGCGGGCGCTTGTTTTTTTTAGCCTTCGCCGCGTTGCTATGCGCAAGCAGTACATTGAATGTCCGACCTCGAGAATACTGGACTAAGTTATCTTTCTAGTCTTATTGTGCTAATACTGTTAAACACACACAAGGTTTACATAAACAAAGTCGGATATGACTAAAGTGAAAGCAAACGTGAGAAAATTGAGAGAAAATCTGCTTGTCAAATGCGTGTATATTAGACGCGTCGTGCGTAGCTCTAGAGACAGTAGACGAATAGTAAACACTCTGCCGCTTGTCCTTAAAGGGATAGTTCACCCCAAAATAAAAATTCTCATTATTTACACACTGTAATGTTGTTCCAAACCTGTATTAATTTCCTTTTTAATATTTTCTAATATTAATATTTTGAAGAATGTGGCTATCCAAACAGTAGCTGGTCCCCATTGACTTCCATAGGAGAAAAATATACTATGGAAGTCACTGGGGTACATCAACTGTTTGGTTATCCACAATCTTCCAAATAACTTTTATTTTCAACAGAAGAAAGAAACGTATTCAAGTTTAAAACAACTTGAGAGAGTAAATTATGACAATTTGAATTTATAGGAGAACTATTCCTTTAATGTTAATAAAACAACAAAATGCAAAGAGAAAATCACTCACTGCTCTTGACTCATAACTTTTAATAGTAGCTTTAATAAGTATCAATGTATAATTTATACAGTGATGTCTGTTTTATTTTCATATTTGTTCATTTTATTACTTTCTTCATTGCTACTGCTAAAGCCTAGTTCACACTACGTGATTTTAAAACGTCGGGCTGAACTGTGCGGTTCACACTACATGACTTGCTCTCTGTGAAATCAGGAGTGTTCAAGTTGTTGAGGTGTTCACACCACACGACACAACGTGATTGATCCGCAACAGGAGGTAACGCACTACACGAGTTGATAACAACTCTGTCACCCAACGATTCTATCTTGTCTACAAACCACGTTTTGTCACGAAAAATCACGCGATAAAACGAACCGGAAATGATGCGAAACAGCACGCGCGCCAATACCCAGCGAAGAAGAACACAACGCGCGAATATGGACGACAGACAGAAACTAGTGCTGCAAACTGTGTGCGCGATGATTTGCTCTGAGAAAAAAACGCCAAAAAAGAAAAAACAAGAGAGTATGGGTGAAAGAGTGGATCCGCACACGCGAACAGCAGGGATTGTCTGTGTTACAGAGAGAGTTGGAGGTGAGTACAGCATGTTTATATCGGAGATGTAGCTGCATGCTTATGTTTGGCTGACGGCCGCATTTAAAATGTTAAAATATCAACGTGTTGTGTACTGTGCTAAAAAGCTGTGTTTCTTGATTTATTTATCGTTGTAATAGAATAATGATAGGTCAGGCTTCAGGGAGTTGCTGCGAATGACGGCAGAGGAGTTTGATTTTTTGCTGGTTAGAGTCCAACATCTTATAACAAAGCAGGACACCAAGATGAGACGTGCAATACCACCCAGAGAGCGTCTGTCTTTGACCCTGCGGTTCTTGGCAACAGGTTTGTGTGATTTCATTTTAAACTAATATGAACTGAATATAGTGATAACGTTTTTGCCTGTCTGGGTATGTTTCTGAACTTTTTGGTGTCATGCAGGTGAAACGTTCAAGTCCCTCAGGTTCCAGTACAGGATGGGGACAAGCACCATCTCACAAATAGTGATGGAAACCTGTACAGCTCTGTACCAGGTTATGATGGAGGATTTCTTGAAGGTAGGGAGTCATTACAAAATGTAAAGATATACACTCTACAACTTCATTTTAAAAAAGAACACCCAGAACATCAACATTGTGGACATCAGCAATATACAGTTGACTTTCCTTTTTCCTAAAAGTATTTTAGTAAAACCTGTGATTACAAACAGGGATATACTTCCGAAAAGCATAAGTAATTATATTTGTATGTCTACACATACTTGTATGTTTAATCTCTAGTTTATCTTTATATACATATTTATATGGATTAAGTGAGAAGGAGTTTGACTCACAAAAGTATGACTATCCAATTTTGTTCTACATATAACTGTATTCTTGAATATATATAATAATTCCAGTCACTGACTTTTGGTGTGTCATATTATTTTAGACACCATCAACGGAGGGAGAGTGGCGTACAATAGCCATGGATTTCGAAAGAAAGTGGCAGTTTCCACATTGCCTTGGGGCACTGGATGGAAAGCACATTTACATACAGCCTCCAAGAAAAAGTGGAAGTTTTTACCACAGCTACAAGGGGAGGTTCTCTGTGCTTATGATGGCTGCAGTAGATGCGAACTACAAATTCATCTACGCAAGTGTGGGTACCCAAGGTCGAGTTTCAGATGCCGGACTGTTTGCTCACTCTGACCTGCGCAATGCAATGGACGAGGGCAGACTGAGCTTTCCCCCACCTGAGCCCTTGCCCGATTCTGACACAGTGATGCCCTACATGTTTGTGGGAGATGATGCATATCCCTTAAGGCATGACCTAATGAAGCCATATCCTTTCAGGCAGATGGAGCACAGTCAGAGGGTTTTTAACTATCGTTTGTCTAGGGCACGAAGGGTGGTAGAGAATGCATTTGGCATTCTTGCCAACTGGTTGAGAGTGTTCAGGTCGACCATATGCTTGGAGCCAGACAAGGTGGTAAAGATAACAATGGCTTCCCGTTGCATCTACAATGGCTTCCCTGTGCAATTGTACAACTTCCTCTGCGAGCGCAGGTCAGAAGCATATGCCCCTCCAGTTTTTGCAGACTGGGAGACTGCTGACCACAGCATGGTTGATGGGCAATGGAGGAATTATGGCATGGGTGCTTTCCAACCGATGGAGAACACCTCACATCGCAATTGTACAGCGACAGCAAAAATGCAACGCAATCTGATGCGGGACTACTTTGTCTCACCAGCAGGAAGTGTTCCTTGGCAGGATCAACGCATTTAAAAAGGAACTGATGTAGAGTTATCCCAGCAAACAGCAGGTTAAAGTCAGTTTAGGACATTTATTTTCTTGTGTGTTCAAAAGTCCTGTATTAATAAAGAATATTGTTTTATCAATTTATAGTGTTGTTAACATTGCTTCTCAATGATTGTGTTTGTGGTGCACAGCAATATGTGTTCTAACAATAAGCTAAAATATGCATATATGTTAAATATATATACACCATTCCCCATAAGAGTGTACATAATAAAAAACAATTGGTCTGCACTTTGTAAATAGTTGTTTTTCCTTTTATTATTTCCTTTTATTACTAGGTTTTAATTTTTTAAATATATTATAATGTGAACGATGTGAAGGATACTCTGTAATTCAATCATCTACAATTTGAGCATTGAACAGTCAATTAGGTCACTTCACTTTGAATCAGGCGCGTAGCCAGTAATGGGCCAGGGCGGCACTGGCCCACCCACATAACTCACTGGCCCGCCCAGGCAAGTTTGATCAAAATACATTTTTAGTTTATTTTTATTATTCAAATGTATTTAAGAAAATATATTAATATAAACCTGATTTATTGTTGACTGGTGTGTGTGTTTAATTCTGTTTCCGAATAAAATGCGTGAAAGCCTCCCTCCGGAACGTAATTGGTTGCTATGGTTGCTAGGGGTTCCGAGTCCGACAGGCAGACTCTCTAGGCGGCGGGCTCTGGCGGCCTTTAGTTCTTTGAAAAATAACTCTGTGACTCTTTGGACTATGATGAGATCATTTCTGTTTTTAATACTAAACCCAGGCACTTGCATCTTGTTTTGTAGAATGAAAACAACAAAGGTAGGCCAGTTGTTTAACTAATTTCCTTAATTTTTGCCCGTGAAGTGATTTAAGGCGAGACACGGCAAAAACATCGGGTTTTTTTTTCACTGGTCAATTTTAAGATTTTGGGCTATTTGTCTTCTTCAATGCATTATTTCAGACTTGTGGTGAGAAAAAAAAATCCAAAATACACATTTAGGTCTTTATTTTACTACATTTTGTCTATTTGCGTCTGTATATTTCTCCTAAATTCAACAAAAGTTGGCGTTGTTAATCAATATGCTGCACCGCGATCGCTTTCTGCACCTGTCATAACACAAACACCGTTGAAAAGCTCTCTACTTTCTCCTGTACACAATGCTGTCGGAACCAAATATGGTAAATTCCTTTAATCAGCAACCAATCGTGAAAGTACAATGGGGCATTTAACTCTAAAAGCGAAATCTCATTGGCTGATATCAATTTCTGACAATATGATTCGTTCAGATGCATCACGTGACGTGCTCTGACATTTTGATGTGTGTTTTTGACTGTTTTTGACTGGGGTTCTGTTCAGTTGTTGGCCATAAATGCTGTGTTATAAGTTTTGATGTGTTTTAGGTGGTTTGTATTGTTGTTGCTGATGATTTGATAAGATATTGTGTCTGTAAATAGTTGTTTCTGCTAAAAAGTATGATTTTTTACATTACAAATCTTTAAATGCTGTTTTCTCAAAATTAGTTGTTTGTCATTCTCCAGAATAACTGAGGAAGTTTTATGGTAATATCTATTATTTTAAAATGTTACCCTATTCACCTGTCTCGCCTTAAAGGAGAACTCCGGTCAATTTTAACATTGAGCTCATTTTTTTGTACATTTGGAGTGCTGTCAATACAGAGAACAACGACAAAAATCGGTGTTGCCTACACCGAGTTATTCTATTTTTAAAATTTGCACCCTATTGACTTCAATGGGGCAAGTAGTAAGCCTGCTTTTTAGCCTCTTAACATCCTTGATGTGTCATTACAAGTGCACAGAAAATGTGAGTGATTCCTTCCGAGTGAAAAATTGACTTAAATGTTAGAAATATTAATAAAAATGAAGTTAATTCAGCCAGCGCTCATACCTCTGTTTACATCCTGTTTTCGGTGGAAGGCCATAGTAATCGATTGTCGAGTTCACGCGCGTGATCATAGGCACTAAACCTATGCGCGTGAACTCGACAATCGATTACTATGGCCTTCCACCGAAAACAGGATGCAAACAGAGGTATGAGCGCTGGCTGAATTAACTTCATTTTTATTAATATCTCTAACATCTACTGCAGTCAGATTCACCCGTGTTCACTCGGAAGGAATCACTCACATTTTCTGTGCACTTGTAATGACACTTAAAGGATGTTAAGAGGCTAAAAACAGGCTTGCTACTTGCCCCATTGAAGTCAATAGGGTGCAAATTTTAAAAATAGAATAACTCGGTGTAGGCAACACCGATTTTTGTCGTTGTTCTCTGTATTGACAGCACTCCAAATGTACAAAAAAATAGCTCAATGTTAAAATTGACCGGAGTTCTCCTTTAAGTTACTGGTGTGTTGTGTACTGTATAGCTGAATGCCTTATAGGCTATCCTACTGTACATTGTTTAGTTTAAATTAGTTGCAATTTTTTTGGCACAAAAGCTTAATTTCCACCAGGCTGCATTGTATATGGTTGATTTAACAGAAATTGGGGAGTGTGTTGTTATTCATTTCAAACCATGCTTATTAATATATTATTATTATTTACTTATTAATTATTATTTAAGTAATTTTTTTTCTAGGAAAAACTATTGGCCCACTCACTTTTTCACTGGCCCGCCCAAAATACAATTTCTGCCTACGCCACTGCTTTGAATATACTTAGAATATAAAAGCTTTGAGAAATGGACAGCCAGCCTGTTTTAGAATTTGTTTTTATTATAAAAAAAGTATGTTTACATTAAAGAAAAAAGGAACATTATACAAACAAGTTTAAACTGCAAGTAGTGCACTACTATAATAAAATAAAATGTAATAGAACAATAATGTTTAAAATAGTAAAAATCCACAATTATTTAAAGGTTCATTAAAATGTCTAGTCATAGGCATGTTCGGGTTGTGTCTCCAAAAGTGATCTATGAAACCCATGACCTGAGGCATAATAAGGCTGCTGGGAATGAGACTGGGCCGTAGGTAGACCTGAATTGACAGGTTGATATGGGGTAGGTTGTCCAGGTGACGACAATGACCCGCTTCTGTCATTCTCCTGGGCGTTGTATATCATAATCATTATGCTTCTTTTTACTCGTGATAACAGAACTGGGTCTTGAATATCCCTCAATTCCAAAGCCACCTGGTTCCCAAAAGAAGTTAATGTATCCCGAGGTGTTTGTGAGTCCACTTGAGCAACCATCTGTTTCAACAAATCCAGCTTCTGCAGCTCTACAGCATCCTCAGACACCCGCTTTCTTTTTTGGGGATTGTTGCTCAAACGTGGTTGTTTACGCTATCACTTGAAGCAGTTGAAGCAGTTTCCTCTGGTAATGGAAAGGCTTCTTGATTTGACGGAATTGGGGTGGATGCAGTACATGGGGAGCTGTCCACAGATGGTGTATCAGGCCTTAGGTCTGAGAGGTCCATATCCTCTGCATCACTCTGCCCACTGAATGATGCACCAAGCTGGAACAGAGAAGACGGTGATAGGATTAAGAAAGAGCTGCTTTAACAACATGCACTTACATTAACAACATGCACTTACATTACCCAGTTCAGCACAGTGTAAGATTTGAGTCAAGAGAGCAGAATAAAGCATTACTGTAGCATGTGTGACACAGCGTGTGTATGTGTGTGGTATTGTATTTTTCAGTGATTTTTTCAGTCAGTGACTGAGTGAGTGTGCATGTTTGTGTATATGCCAAATCTGCCACTATTAATAAGCTTTTGTCCTCAAATACACATTCTTGCATAATGTAAATTGTTAGGTAGATTATTTTATACAAAATCCGATGGAAAACCAATATTTCTCATCTGTAATACGTTTGTGGACATGGCTATTTCAGCAGAGCAATCTCGTCTGGAGTTATGACGGACGCACAGAATGAGTGCATTCAGATATGACCTTGTTGCATAAAATGTATTATAAAAGAAATGACATCTAAACCCTTTCACCTTTGTAATGATATTTGGCATGACTAGTTTAATACCCTTCTTCATCAATTTAATACATTGTAAACTTTTAATAGTTTGTAAACAAAAACGAGTGTTACAAATGCATGCTATTACAAATACATTTCTTGCTTCTGTTGACTGTTTAACTTACTGTTGTTTCACATGGCCGGTGGACAATATATGTTTTGATGAAATCCATCACTCTGAGAAGCCACCTTTGCCTTGAAGTCAAGGGTTTTCTGCCACTCCCACTTGGTTTGGGTTTCTGCAAACGACAGTACTGCGTTCGCAGGGATATTGCCCTGGTCTTAATGTCCTCAACAGTAAACTCTACAATTAATAAAGAAAATGCATTATTTTCAGTTATGCACCCCCACAAATTCATTTATTTTATTTGTCTGTTTCAAACTAAATATGACAATTTAATCCTTCCCTGGTTTAAAGTATCTCTCGACTGGTACAAAAGGCAGATTGGACTTAAACTTTAACTGAATATCCTCTTACTACACAATAATATATATCACAATAAATAGAATTACAGTAAAAATATTTAGTTTACGTTTCAACCTATAACATTTAGATAATGTAAAAATAACATTGTGCTCACCTGGCTGTTTGAGAGCGTTTGTAATTTCCGTCCACCTTTTCTCTTTCTCTGAGCGGTTGTGGTACATCTCATGTCCAACATCATAAAGGCATTCATGCTCCTGCCAGAGTTCGATTAAATTTTGCTCCAAATCCTGAGTCCATTGCTTTCTTGACGACATGTTGCTCATCTTTCTGTAAACTCGTCTTCTTCTGTGTTTCTTTGAAAACCGCGTATTTACCCGTGTATTTACCCGGTGACCTCAACCCATGATTAGGTCTGATTGGCTGTAGCTCATGACATCAGTGAGGTTGAGTCGGCCAACAGCTCTGGATATCTAACATGCTAGATATTTTTCTGGGCTCGGCGACGCGTCTGCGAGGCGTCTGTGAGCGTCTTTGATGTGTTGTTGGCTCTTTCATACTAACAGATTGGCGAACATTCATCGCCCGCTAATCCCCGCGATTTGCACGCGATAACACCCTGACCTGTCGGCGAGCTCAACGATTTGCAAATCGGGCTTAAAATCATGTAGTGTGAACTAGGCTTCAATAAACCTACTGTAGCTGAAAACATAAAGCCCTTTTTATTTCATTTGTATATTAAGTTGTGTATGTGTGTAATGTTTCAGGGTAGAAGGAAGAGGAGTTCCAAGCAAAGATACAAAATACTCAAATATTTATTCAAAAGACAAGATCCAGACTCGTGACAGTGTGAATATTCACAAACAATCACTGGGTGAAGACAAGGAACTTAAATACACAGTGAAGACAGGTGATGAACATAATGATAATGAGTAAATTAACTGAACACAGGTGACAGAACTGAACTAATGATGACAATAATGAAGATAATTAACTAAACTGGTGAAGACAGTGGTGGTGATGATGATGAAAAACAAACTGAAAGTCCATGAAGACACAACAGAAAGTTAATGACAACATAACAATGTGTATCTTCGATCTTAATATTTAATAACAAAGAAAATAATGACACATTTTTTATCTTCGCCCCTGTCTGCCATTCTTTTTTATTTTATATTTTTTTACCTAAGGCCTTTTTTTTTAAATATGGACATCAGTTTCATTGTAATGCTCAGTCACAAAATAGTAAAACCAACATAAAAAAGAATCGTGATAAAATTGTGAATCGTGACACAATTACACAATAGTAAAAGTTCAAAAGAATCTTAGTATTTTGAATAAACTCTCGAAGCCTACGTAAAAAGAAGAACTGAACTGAACACTGAACAACATTCTCCACCTCCTCGCGATAATGAGATTCATCGTTTGAACTAATCAGCCCAATGATGGTTGTATCATCGGCATATCTAATTATCACATTATTATCATGAGATGCTACAAGGTCATGAGTATACCATGTGAACAGGAGGGGGCTCAAAATACACCCCTGCGGTGAACCAGTACTCACATACAGCTCATCAGAAATACCATTCATTTTGACCCTTTGTGGTCAACAAATTTAAAAATTAAAAATCCATTTACAAATGTCATCGTCAAGTCCAAGACATTTCAGTTTATGGATGAGCTTTGTTGGGACCATTGAATTAAAAGCTGAACTGTAGTCTAAGAATAGTATTCTAGCATATGATTTATTTACATCAATATGCTTGTAGACAGAGTTCAAAGCAAACGAAATTACCTTAACGTGTGATAATTAATTATTAATAGACAGGTAAGCAAATCTATGTTTTTTTGTACAAGTAACGTAATTGAACACGTAAAACAACACTGCATTAACCCTCTGGAGTCTGAGGGGTTTTCTGGGCCCTGGAGGTGTTCTGACATGCTCTGACATTTGTGCTTTTTTCAGTTATTTATAAACATGTTAATGGCAAAGGTGTAAATTCACTCTATAAAGCACAAACAGGGCTACCATCATATCTGATCAACATGCTTGTAAATCTTTGTGTTTTTAAGAGAATAATGTTTATGCGTGTTTTTTTGAAAAAATAAAAATGAAAGTTGCTAAAAGAACTCCACAAAACATATAGTAAATATGTGTCCACAAGACTTTTGACTAATGGATGAGGTCACCTAGTGTTTTTTCTTCAAAATTATGTGAAAATCATCCTGCCTAATCATTCTCATAAAACAATACATTGATTTAAACCTTGTAAAACATTTTTTTTGTCAGAATAGGTTTATACATGGGAGGGGTGATTAACCATGAATATTAATGAGATTCAGACCAGGCGTGTGACTTACACTCCCCCAGTGGCTAATGGCCCATCACAGCCTGAACAAAGAAGAGGAGATTCAAAGGTTTTGTTTTTCAATCTGTTTTATTGTAATTCCTCTATGTGGAGGAACTTAATGTTCTAAATTTGCAGGTATCTCACAGTAAATGCCTATGCCCCGTTGATGGCGGGCTCTAAGCAAAATAAAGCAAAATAATGCAAAAATGAGCAAAATAAACTAAAATAAAGGCAGATAGAATATAGTTACATGCAGGGCTTGACATTAACACCCGCCAACCCGCCAAATGCGGGTGGATTTTGCTCGTGGCGGGTAACACAGTCACTCCAACTAGCCACTTTGGCGGGTTGAATAATTGTAGTCTTTTCAAAAGGCATCTGAAATAAGTGTGACACTACGACACTACAACTCCCATAGGGCTGTCAACGAATATTCTAAATTCGAATATATATTCGAATAGTTTTAAAAAACAGAATTTCGAAGGTGAAAATTAATATTCGAATGTGGAAAAACGCCCGCGGTAGCAGAGGCGCGGCTGTCTGCTTTGTGAGTGGGCGCGCTGCCTGAGGGGTCATTTTATTTAACGTTAAACAGAAACATGAAGTGTAGGCTACTGTAGCCTACTGACTGAATAGATATTGCATGAATAAGGTAGGTTAGATACAGCAGTTTCATGCACTGCAGGCTTCCACTGGTTTGATTATTTACCGTTTCATGTCAAGGAAAAGTTCCATGTTTCCCACAGCACGGCTCGCTCGGAGCATTCAATGTCGATTATATATACTGTAAAACTTCAATCAATGTTAATAATATTTGTTTCAATCACTGAATGAAGCCTGCTATATAAGAGTCGCGACCTTAAATGGCTTGCATTAAACTCTTGATCAGCACTCAACATTCGCTTATTGTTGTTGTTCATTTTTAAACTGTTATGCACAGAGCGCGTGACGCCTCATTCGCGCCGCAAGACCTCCAGACGCGCGTAAACGCGTCTTTACACTCGCGCCAGATGCTCTATTCGCGTTTGGTGTTGAGTGTGAGGGCTAGAGAGATGAAGAGTGCCTGCGAGTGAGCGAGCGAGAGTGAGTGAGGTCTGCGGTCTTGGCCATTAGTTGATTTCCTTGTTTTCGTGTAGGTAATACGTTGTCAAATATGTTTAAACTTAAATAAACTACCTGTACAAGTAGTTATGTCTCTTTGTATTAATTTGTCCTGTTATTGACGTAATGCACGTCATTGACAAAATGCGCAACCAGATGTTCGAATAGTTCGAATATAAGCTATGTGTTTTTTTTAGAGGGAATATTCGAAGGTCATTTTTGAGCAATTTTGACAGCCCTAATGAATATTGTCGCTAGTGACAGACAACAAAGAACCTGCTGGAGTTATGTCGTTTGCCGGTGGAGCAATGTGGCGACATAATACATAATACATGGTTTTATTTTAAAAAGGAGCTTTACACACAACCTTATCAGAGCTAATGATAATGACCTGTATTGTTATATATTTATGTAGTCTTGATTTGGGTGTATACAGTGGTTTTACATTTAAAAGGGTTGTAAATCTAGTTCAAGTACATTTTAGCACGCCATAGTCAACTTTTATCAGGTAATTTCACAACAACAAAAATGTGGCTAGTAAAAATGCTGTGTGGCTAGTAACTTTGGAAAACCACTAGCCACATTGGCTAGTGAGCAAAAAAGTTAATGTCAAGCCCTGGTTACATGTCTTGGTGCCATTTTTGAAAACAGTTCCTGTTCGGCTGAAGACACAAGTGAACATTACATGCCTGGCATTTTTCCAATTACTTACTCTTTCTGATTTCTGTCTATGTTGCTGCGTGTCCTCTTAGTGTGAGTTGCAGAACCTACATCATTCCTTTAAAAAAAAGTTGAAAGCTATTATTATCATATATTTTAGAGTACTATTCCAGCACATGCACAACTGATGGACATATGCTGATAAGATTAAACAAAAGAAAAAATGTAACATTATCAACCAACCTCCAAAAATAAAGTTATACAGGCTCATATTGTAAAAAAAAATTGAAGGAACATGGGTAAATATGTACTTACTCGTTCTGATGTTTGACTGTGTTGCTGCACGCCCTCCGAGTTGCAGATGAAGGTGATGCAGCTACATTCCTTTTTTTTTAAAAAGTTGAAAACTATTATAACATAAATATTTCAAAGTATATTACCATTAGTCTATATGAATAACTGATGCAAATAATTGTAGACACGTGCTGTAGGCATATATTGCGTGTCAATGGGCCATTACTGAGATAGCACAGCTCAAACATTAACACATTTGCAATTCATCAGCTGGGCATATTTACACATTTCAGCACATACATTTGCAATAGATATTTGCAAGCACTCTTCGTTGATGATAATGAGGCAGCATAAACACTAGTCAAAATCTAATCTAATCTAAAATTTTCTAAAATTTTCAAAATCCTAACTTTCATACAGGCCATTTTCTAAGATCGTGCGCAATCGCGAGACAAATGGAGTGGGCAGACAAGATTTAGACCATTTCATTAGGTTTATTTTTTGTATAAAGCCTTTCTTTAAAGTGAATTTCGTTTTGTATTAATTGTATCTTAATTTTAATCGTTGTTTCATCAACAAATTGCCTGTATTTAATACATAATAATTAAAAATAACAGGCAGTAGAGCTCCGTGTCGGCATGTGAACTGGAGCTTGTCTCATAAATGAACCCAAACTCATAAGCTTTGCCTAAAATGCCAGAGAAATATATATAAAGCTCGAAATGTGTTATTTTGAACAAAACTATTAAAATATGTAGCCTACGTTTATATATAAAATAGCTTGTCAACTTATGCAAGTAAATTTAAAAAGACTTACTCATCCGAAATATTATCCACAGCTGGATCAAGCCGTTCTTCAAAATACAAACGTTCGTCGTCAGAGTCCCGCTCTTCTTCTGAGGAAAAAGTGAACTCATCATCACTATCCAGGACTAGCTGAAGAGCTTCCTCACCTGTGAACAGTGTCATCTTCCTACATCGCAGAAAAGTGAATGAATGAAACTTGCTAGTTTTAAGGCATTTCAGGGGGTGTTACCTCATTTTGCATAGATCACCTCAGTGCATTATCTTATGAATAGCGCGATGTGCGAGTGGGTGTGAACTCATTACATGTAATGAGATGAGACGGGAGAAACTGTACTTCTCTTTAGTTTCATACAGATTACATTGCAGGAGAATATTTGTTTTGAATGTGAATTGTTTTATTTAAAAGTAGAAATTTAAAGCTTTCTTTAGACACATGTTTCATGGTTGTGTGATAAGTATTAGCTGAGTTTCAGTTCATTTTCCAGACTTGTTTCAGAAAGATTTTTGCGGAGACAGAGTGAGCTGAAAGTGCACCCTGTTTAGTTTATTTATTTAAAAATAAAAACAAGGTTTTGATGTTAATGTGAGTATACACAAAAAAAGAAGACCCTCTATAGTTTATAATCATGTATTTATTTTATTTATATGACCATAAATTACGGATTTTTTTAAGTTTATGTTGCTGCTATGTGAAAAAAATCCAGCAAAACGCGCCGGTGCGTTCGTCGACCTCAGAGGGTTAACCATAAACACGTAAAACTGCGCAGCATTAATCCACCAAACCATTTGACTAATAGCTGTAACAGGATAATTTAGCATTGCATTTTGCGTTCATTGTAGTTAATTCATTACGAAGACATAAAATAGTGTGATCACACGTTAAGGTAATAAAAAAACTAATAAATTACCTCATCCATTATCATGATTTGTTCATTTCATACATCTTTGGATGCTGAGAACGACATCGCCCAACGTTCCACTCTCCTTCATAGCGTCATCAAGGTTCGCCTTTGTTATTCTTTGGAAACTGCGCCCTCTTGTGGTGAAAAATCTTACATATTGTATCTTTAAAACGCCGCTCCCTTAGACTCCATTTTTAGACTCCATAGTAATACATTTGAACATTAATGTATTTAGAACAAATACAGCTTCATAAACATGTTTGTAATGTGTGTGGAAAAAGCAATAGTTTGAATTTTTTATATGTTTGTTAGAAATGTAAAATGTAGTGCAACGATGGAAACTGTCGTTTTTGGACAAGGCATGTTGGGAGGTATGACACTTGGGGCACTGTTTCTTAATGGTGATTGCTGCACCGGTGATGTCTGCTGTTATTGTGTGTAGTGTGGGCGGAGGAGTTTGGGTGGGCATTGCAATTTTTTAGTGAATTGGCGTTGTGGTGGTTGTACATGTAGTGGTGAGTGTGATCTTGTCATTGAATTTTCTGGTAGACAAATGTGTGAAAGAGTATGACTTGCCTACATCAACTAGGTTAATTTGAGAGTCCCATAAGGACAGTGTAATTGTTCCGGTTGAGTCCGCCAGGCAGCAGGTCTTCAGTTCACAGTCATTTTCTCTTATGGTGACACTTGTGTTGGAAATGTCCATTGTGTAGACAGATGCCTCCAGTTTGGTGATCTGTAATGAATAACTTGTTAATAATTGAAGTACATTACAACATTGATCTATAGTTATCTTTATGATTGATTAAGCATTGATATTTGGTTTAATTTGA
The DNA here is from genome assembly GCF_964197995.2 of Scardinius erythrophthalmus. NCBI lineage: Eukaryota > Metazoa > Chordata > Actinopteri > Cypriniformes > Leuciscidae > Scardinius > Scardinius erythrophthalmus. Next base: position 34,952,632 of record NC_138224.1, read on the forward strand.
TTGGGAAATATGATTGAAAATGCATCGATATATAGTTGACCGGGAAATATGATTGAAAATCCATCGATTTTTGGTTGACCGGGAGATCAACACCAATGTACTGCACCGGACACAGCTCATTCTAGACCCTTGGCACAAGCGTACAGGTAAGCTTGCTTAATGTTCGATATGAATGAATTGTACCAAATCAAATACTGTTAGGTTGATCGTTAACATGATGGTTAATGTAGTAACCGACGCAGTGCTGCAGTCACTGAAATAGATTTTTGTTTTACCAATGTGTCAAAATCTGCCAAAAGTACTTTGTGGTTCTCTTCTAGGTTATAAAGTTAGCAAATCCTCATTGGTCCAGTCTATTTTTGTGACAGCTAGCTCAAAATACATGTCTGTACCCATTGCTAGTGTCGTGAAATCTATTAACACAGCACCGCTATTTCTTCTGACCGCCGGAGAACACCGGCGGAACCAACGCTAGCATAGTGCTCTATCTAACGCTAGCTAGCTAGCGCTACCCACAGCAGTGACCGCGGCGGGCCAGAATTACACAAATGGTTTACCTTTACTTTATTCAATGTCTCGAGTTGTAACGTTAACTGGAAATGCCGATTAGACCATCTCGTCGTAATAGCCTACAAATCCAAAATATGAATAATCCTCGAGCAGGGCTGCGATATGCGTGCGATACAGTTTTGTAACTCCATTGTGTTTGTTTTCAGAAATGATGACAGTCGTTTTATACTAGTGCTTATGCAATATCACGATCTTCTGCACCTTTTCTGAGCGCGTGGATGCGCGTGCACCACGCGCGCACTGTTATTATACAAGTCAATTCAAGTCAAGTCAACTTTATTTATATAGCGCTTTTCACAATACAGATTGTATCAAAGCAGCTTCACAGTATTAAATAAAATAGTACATCAGTGTTTGTTTCTGGTGTAAAACATCCACGTTTGGTAATGCAGATCAATAGCACTGTTTAACTAAGCCCCCCCTTGATGCCAGGCCTGGTTGTCAGGCGCTGTGCCTGACAACCAGGCCTGGCATCAAGGGGGGGCTTAGCCCCACATACTTCATTTAGAAACAATTAAAATGCCTTGTTAATTTTAAAGACATGGCCTTATTATTAGCCTGTTTTTGCGGTGAGATTTATGCATATTCCTCCATGCACCCAGTATTTAAGAAGAAATTAATGTGTAATTTAGTCAACCAGAAAAATCTTTTGTCTATGGTAACTCTAATCAATACATTTACTATTTAATTAGTTATAAGTATCCAGTTATTTATATTTTATTTGTTGAGGTAACAATTAGTTCTGATTTAATAAAATAATAAACATGATTTTTTTTTAGTCACTTGGCCTCATAAATTGTCCTTATAGTCCAGGCGTTTTAGGAAAAAAGGGTGAACAAATTGCAAAAGAATCAAACTCAACTGATTTTGTATCAATATGTCCTGAGTAAGGAAAAAAAAGCCCAGAAGAATCCCATTAGGGGAAAGTTCCAAAAAAGACCCAAATATATTCTATTCATACGCCTATTCATTATTTTTCTCACATGAACAGGGTAAAAAATGTAACCTTTAGATATCACCATGACAATTACTGAGTTGATTACTTATATCAAGACAAACAAAAAATGTATTACAAGTTTTTTTTAATTGTTTGTTAACATGGACAAACGGTGCATAATCTAATTACAGATGTGCTAATTTGCATAAAAACCACAACAGATCTAAACATTGGGTATAGCCAGGTGAAAATGTCTTGTTGAATCTTGTCGACAAATAACAGTAAAATACTTAATATTAAAGTCTGAATGGAACCCATTTCGGCTACCCATGAGCATTAATACATAGAGGCAGGAAGAAGTACTTTAGAAACCAGCCTTTATTAATTATTAAAGGTCCCATGACATGCTACTTTTTGTAGGCTTTAATATAGGCCTTAGTGGTCCCTAGTACTGTATCTGAAATCTCTTTCCAAAAATTCAGCCTCGGTGCAGAATTATAGCCACTAGTCAAGTCAAGTCAAGTTTATATATATAGCGCTTTTCACAACACAGGTTGTATCAAAGCAGCTTCACAGTAATAAATTAGAACAATACATCAATGTTTGTTTCTAGTGGAACGTCTACGTTTGGTAATGCTGATCAATAGTATCGTTGATTGATTAATTCAATTAAATATCCCCAAATATCCCCAACTGAGCAAGCCAAAGGCAACAGTGGCAAGGAACCGAAAAACTCCATCAGGTGACCTAATGGAGAAAAAAAAACCTTGGGAGAACCCGGGCTCAGTCGGGGGCCAGTTCTCCTCTGGCGTTTATGAACTAGAGGTCGGATTTAACTGTAGGATTAAAAGTATTATATGAATGCCTGGCTGAAGAGATGCGTCTTTAATCTAGTTTTAAACTGGGAGAGCGAGTCTGAGCAACGAACAGTATCCGGAAGACTATTCCAGAGTTTTGGTGCTAAATGTGAAAATGCTCTCCCTCCTTTGGTGGACCTAGATATCCTAGGTATGACCAAAAGCCTCGAATTTAGTGACCTTAAAGAGCGCGATGGATTATAGGGCGATAGAAGATCCGTTAAATAGACTGGAGCTAAGCCGTTTAGGGCTTTATAAGTCAGTAGCAATACCTTGTAATTAATACGGGACTTTATAGGTAACCAATGTAGAGATGATAAAATCGGTGTTATATGATCATATTTTCTTGATCTAGTTAGAACTCTAGCGGCGGCATTTTGGACTAACTGTAGCTTGTTTATTGAGGATGCAGGACAACCGGCTAATAACGCATTACAGTAATCTAGTCTCGAGGTCATGAATGCATGAACTAACTTTTCTGCATCAGAAACAGATAGCATATTACGTAGCTTAGCAATGTTTCTAAGGTGGAAAAAGGCTGTTCTTGTAACATATGAAATATGATTTTCAAAAGACAGGTTGCAGTCTAATATAACACCCAGGTCTTTTACTGTAGAGGATGAAGTAACAGGACATCCTACTATGTTAAAGTTGTATTGTGAGAGGTTTTGTGGGTGGTTTTTTGAACCGATGATTAGTACCTCTGTCTTGTCTGGATTTAATAAAAGAAAATTATGCGTCATCCAATCTTTTATATCTTTAACACACTCTGTCAATTTGGATAATTTAGCGTTTTCATCTGGCCGTGATGAAATATAGATTTGAGTGTCATCAGCATAACATTGGAAACTAATTCCATGTTTCCTTATAATATTTCCAAGTGGCAGCATATATATTGAGAATAATAGAGGGCCTAACACAGATCCCTGCGGCACTCCATAGTTTACTGGAGTTATGATAGATTTTTCTCCATTTAAATAAACAAAATGGTAGCGGTCAGATAAATACGATCTAAACCAGCTTAATGCTTGTCCTTGAACACCAGTATAATTTTGTAGTCGATCTAAGAGTATTGTATGATCTATAGTATCGAACGCAGCACTAAGATCAAGTAAAACTAATATTGAGATACAGCCTTGGTCAGAAGCTAAAAGTAAATCATTTGTGATTTTAACGAGCGCAGTTTCAGTGCTATGATGCGGCCTGAACCCAGACTGAAACTTTTCATAGGTGTCATTTTCTTGTAAGAAAGAGCCCAGTTGAGCGGACACAACTTTTTCTAGTATTTTAGACATAAAAGGTAGATTTGAAATGGGTCTATAATTTACTAGATTATTCGGATCTAATTGTGGTTTCTTAATAAGAGGTTTTATAACTGCCAGTTTAAATGTTTTTGGAACATAACCTAAAGATAAAGACGAGTTAATAATATCGAGGAGAGGCTCTTCCACTACAGGTAACACTTCTTTCAATAGTTGAGTTGGTATAGGATCTAGTAAACATGTTGTTGTTTTAGATGAAGTAAAAAGTTTATTTAACTCTTTTTGTTCTATAGTTGTAAAGCACTGTAATTGTTCTTGCGGGGTGATAATTGAGGCTGAATTATAAGGCGCGATTGAGGATTGAACGTTTACAATTGTGGTTCTGATGTTTTCTATTTTCTCAGTGAAGAACTTCATGAAATCATTACTACTAAACTGTAATGGAATATTTTGTTCAGGAGACATCTGTTTATTTGTTAGTCTCGCCACTGTGTTAAATAAGAACTTAGGATTGTTATGGTTGTTTTCTATTAGTTTGCGTAGATGCTCAGCCCTGGCCGCTTTTAGGGCCTTTTTATAACGTGACATACTGTCTTTCCATGCGATTCTAAAGACCTCTAAGTTGGTTTGTTTCCATTTACGCTCTAAATTACGGGTTTCTCTCTTTAGAACACGCGTAGTATTGTTGTACCATGGTGCTTTACTTTTCTCTCTGACCTTTTTTAATCTAATGGGCGCAACAATATCCAATGATCCAGAGAGAATGGTGCTCATAGTGCTAGTTAATTCCTCAAGTTCATCTGTTTGTTTGGGTTCACTGAGCAGCTGAGACAGATCCGATAAGCTGTTTGAAAAATTATCTATGGTGGATGGAAGGATTGTTCTGCCTAATCAATAACGCGGCGCAGCATGATATATTACAGGAGTACGTAATATGCAAGTTACCATGTAATGGTCAGTGACATCGTCACTTTGTGGAATGATATCTATATCGGTTGGATCGGTTCCATGTGATATAATTAAATCGAGTGTATGATTAAATCGATGAGTCGGTCCGGTAATGTTTTGCTTGACCCCAAAGGAGTTTAATAAATCAGTAAACGCAGCCCCTAATGCATCATTTTGATTATCTACATGGATATTAAAGTCTCCAACAATTAATGCTTTATCGAAGTTAACTAATAGGTCTGAGAGAAAATCTGCAAACTCTTTTAGGAAATCAGCGTAAGGCCCAGGCGGTCTATATACGGTAGCCAAGGCTAAAGATAATAGGGATGTTTTTCGAACATCTAAGAGCGTAACATTTAGTACAAGTACTTCAAATGAAATAAACTTATAACCCGTTTTCTGAGTAACATTGAGAAAATCTCTATAGATTGTTGCAACACCGCCGCCACGACCATTCAGACGGGGCTCGTGCTTATAGGAGTATCCTGATGGAGTAGACTCATTTAGACCGAAATAATCATTTGGTTTAAGCCAGGTTTCAGTAAGGCAAAGTACATCGAAGCTATTATCTGTGACTATTTCATTTACAATAACTGCCTTAGGTGTGAGTGATCTAATGTTTAGAAGACCTAGCTTTAAAAATTGTTTTTGATTACCAATAGCAACATTTTCTGGTTTAATAACAATTAGATTTTTTCTAGATCCTGCAGTAGATTTATGATTTGATCTCACTAAACGAGGAATAGACACAGTTTCTATGCAATGTTCTACACTATTTATATCAGTTAAATTAGTGCAGCAGAGACTATGATTTGGACTTTTGGTTACGAGTCAAAAGGTATTTAACATTTTGGAGATGTTATCTGACAGAAGATCCGATCCGAATCTGCTTGGGTGTAAGCCATCAGCACGGTAAAGCCTAGGACGCTCCCAAAACAGATTCCAATTATTTACAAAGAGAAGTTTCTGCTCATTGCACCATGACATTAACCATTCATTAAGCGCAAATAATCTACTAAACTTTTCATGACCTAGTCGGTACGTGGGAAGCGGTCCTGACACAATAATCGTTATATCAGGCGATGTGCTGCGTACCGTATCGATCAGATTCCTGAAGTCTTTCTTCAGAACTTCCGTCTGGCGCAGTCTGATGTCTGCCCCTCCCGCGTGCAGGACAATGGTTCCGACGCGCTCGTTCAAAATCTCGGGAACGTGAGCAGCGATTTCAAAAACACGAGCACCAGGAAAGCAGTGACTATGCACCTTACTTTTATTTAACGTAGCGTGTACGTGTCGAACGATGGAATCGCCGATGATCACAGCATCGCGTTCTGTTTCGCGAAGAGGGGAGAAGCGGTTTTGTGTGGATATCTCGAAAACCGGGAGGGTCGGAGAGAGTTTTCTTGGTCTAGACCTGGCTCGCGTCTTCCGCTGCGGAAAAATCCAGGCTTCGTGATGGCATGTTGGAGCCGGAGTGAACGAGACCATGGCTGATCGCGACCTCGACGTTCGGGACCGATGTTGAGGAACGCACGGAGTAGACGAGGTCGGAGTCAGCGGGTTAGTAACGTTAATCTCTGATTTGTGTGCCTCGGCACGTGATGTTTCAAGAGCTAACCGCCGGTCTATCAGCTCGGCTTTTCTTACTAAAAGGTCGTGGATCTGTTTCTCAACAGCTTCCAGCTCAGACTGCACGGCGTGCAGCTCAAATGTGTCCTCACCTGCACCAAAAGGTAGACTACTTACATTTGATATATTCGCCATTTTAACAGATGGACAGTAAGTTAAGTTAGCAACGACGCTACCAGTGGTGCTATCAATATTAATACTAATTTATGGCTTAAGTCTTGGATATAATCCGTCTTTTCAGTGGTACGGGTGTAGAGTAGACGCACGATAGGCGAAAAAATGTTTGTTTGTAAATGAGTGCGGAGAAGACGCGTTCAGCCGTGATCCACGGACGTAACCTATAAGAGTATCCAGCGTTGGATCACTAGGCTTGAGACGCGTCTGCTCAACAATCCGCGTTATAACTATGAGGTGAGGAAAAGTAGAAAATGTTCGTTGTAAGTGAGTTTAAAGAGAAATCAAGAATTATAAATCAATCGATGGAGCTCCAAAGACAACAACGCGCTCAGACGCGACGCATGCGCATTCGAAACATTGAAACATCAAGCCAGTCTGGCTTTCCACTACAAGCCAGTCACAGAATGAGCTTCCTTCAGACAGGCCATTTCGGTGTCTGTAGCTTTAAATGTTAATGAGGAGGAGAAAGGCGGCACAAGGTGGAGGGTGGGTGTGGCCTTGATCATCTTGCGCAACGGTACCGTGGCGTGCATGTTTACGTTGGATATAGCAATGGCACGAAGACACGCAGTCTTTCAAGCATTTCAGTTTGACCCAGAATCTGATCCGGATGGAGAAGCAACGGATGAAAAAGTTGCAACTCAGCGGCTCCAGCAGGACGTTTCCGAATGGTTAGTTTAAAATATTATGTCTGGATATGATACTTAATCGGATGGTTTACAGTTATTATCATGTAGCTAACGCTAACCTACTGTTGCATTTTCATGAGAGATCTGTAACATCTGTAATTTATCTTATTACAATTACATCATCAAGTTTTGCGATCTTGAAATGCGGATATCGCGCGCGCCATATAACCAACAGGAAAACGGTTATCCAAATAACAAAGAAGTGTACAACACTCGCGTTACAGTGTGTGTATTCACACACATAAACTGCATGGCTGCATAGCTAATGTGACAGCCACATTCTACTTGTAACAATCTAGGTAACCATAAACAGTAAAGCAACACACTTGTATATCATTAGTTGACTTACTTTGTCCGAGGTGTGTAGCTGAGCCAAAGAGAGTGATCCAGACTTTAGTTTCAGACGTTCAGCAAGCCCAACTCTGTATTAACCCTTCGGTGTTCATTTGTAACGTTACATCCAATTATTGAGCAATTGTTATGCTTCGCTCGCTCAAAAGCCATGATATCTCTCGTGGACAAACTAAATTCGCGCGCGCGCGCGTTCCTACTTCCTATCGCATTTTCTCATGGGCGGAAAATATTCTCTGGGCGCCTGGGCGGGCAAAGCAGAGAAAGGGGAGGTAACATTCCTCCTTATAACGTCACAAGGAGGAGATTCAAGATCAGCGCGATTGAGCGTCCATTTTCTCAAAGGCAGAGAAAGATAGCAAAAGCTCGATTTACACCGATTGAAATTTCTAGAAAATTGGGGACCATATACAGGCTAGGGGAACTCATATTAATGTTAAAAAACCTCAGAAAGTGGAAATTTCATGTCATGGGACCTTTAAGAGATGGGTTTGGGGCTGGGTCTGTGGGACTGTTTCTGGGGGACGAGTCGAGGGAAGAACAGGAGACAATGGTAAGGAGAATGCAGAAGACAAAAGGTAAGTAAAATAATGTATGTAAAGTAAAATCTATGTATTAATGCTCATGGGTAGCCTAAATGGGTTCCATTCAGACCTTAATATTAAGTATTTTACTGTTATTTGTCAACAAGATTCAACAAGACATTTTCACCTGGCTATACCCAATGTTTAGATCTGTTGTGGTATTTATGCAAATTAGCATATCTGTAATTAGATTATGCACCGTTTGTCCATGTTAACAAACAATTTAAAAAAAAACTTGTAATAAATTTTTTGTTTGTCTTGATGTCAGTAATCAACTCAGTAATTTTCATGGTGATATCTAAAGGTTAAATTTTTTACCCTATTCATGTGAGAAAAATAATGAATAGGCGTATGAATAGGATATATTTGGGTCTTTTTCGAAACTTTCCCCTAATGGGATTCTTCGGGGCTTTTTTTTTCCTTACTCAGGACATATTGAGGATACAAAATCAGTTGAGTTTGATTCTTTTGCAATTTGTTCACGGTTGACCCCCATTTTGGCTTAAAACGCCTGGACTATTATGAAAGATGTCACTGCAAGATAATCCTTTTTGCCTCCCTTTAATTCGAATACATCCATGAACATATTGGGCAGTTTTGAAAAGTGCTTTGAATGTAGCCTGTCTTATACAGCCTCAACAAAAATGCGTTACTACCCAGAAATATAAAATGATTTACCTAACTATGAGATGGCAAGATGAGAGAGGGGGTAAAATCTTTGCGTGGCAGGTGGAGCTGCCACTCGACCAGTCACGGATATATGTTCCATTCAGACATTATAGCACATGTGACAGAAAATTACGTGATGTGACGTGATATAGGTATCTTGTACTTAAATATAGTGAACCGAGTCCATTATTCATGAATAAAAATTGTTCAGTCTTTAGAAAAATCTTTGCAAGCCCAGTTTAAAAGAACATGTTATCATCTGCTTTGTGGGGAAATAATCAGGGCAGTGAATTAAATTGCTGTTTACTGACACTGTGATTTACTTTTTGTCCTTTTTTTTCAGATCATTAATCCACATCGTTTTTCAAGTAAGCAAGTCTTTAGTATAATAAGCCTCATCTGAGAATCTTAAAATATCTGTTTCTGATTCTGCACACCACATGCACTCACAATGGCATCACGCTGGTCAAAGAGGCGCAAATGTAGGTCAATGCTTAATGTCACAAAGTCAGAGATACTACAGCAATTTGAGGAGACCTTTAATAATACAAATATGCAAGGCAAGACTGACACAGCATCGGAACATGTAGAGTGCCCAAGGGAAGTAGTGGATCCAATTGTTTCAACCTCTAGTCACTCAGTTGTAGAGGAGCTACCAGTTATAGAGGAGCTTCCAGTTATAGAGGAGCTTCCAGTTATAGGGGAGTTTCCAGTTATAGGGACCCCCCATACCCCCCCCCCCCCCCCCCGCCTGCCCCAGCCTGCCCCAGCCAGCTGCCAGTCTCTGCTGCCCTACCCCAACAGCCAACCCATTACCTTCTCTGCTGAAGATTTTCAGTTGCCAGTGGCTTCTGCCGGTACTCCCCGGTGTGCACCCAATTTCTCTCCAGAAGGTATGTTTTAGAAAAGAGAGTTTCATGTTATTCCAAATACCTATAGCCAGTCTTATAGATAAAAAAAATGTTTCTTCCATATTTGTCACAGACTCAAGAGACTCCGCCAGGCAGCTTTTAAAAGGCAAGTGCAAAACTGTTGTGCCTTGGGATTATTATAGGATTCCATTTATATATGAACGGAATAGCCTTGTGCATTAAAACACCTAAATATTACAGTGGTTTGCATTCTCTATGGAACAGTTAAAAACTAACTAAATATTGTGATTGGTGCTGGGTTGAATCCCCTACCTATAGCATTTAACATCCCTCGTGTATATTTGAAATTGGGTTGACCATTTGAAGAGTTTGGTTTCAAAATGCTATATCCACCATTTTCATTAATTTTCATAAATAATTTTACATTTTGTTTCGTAAGTAATTTCAGTAGAACTGCAATTGGGTATTGTTATTTATCTTTACTCAATCAAAACAACAAAACAGCAATTTGATTGACATTACCTGAACTACAGAATTAAATAACATGACTTTTTAATGTTTTTAAAAATGGAGATATAGCGTTTTGGAACCAAACTCTTAATTTCTTTATTTTACGCTTTTTTACATTACAAAATAAAGGAATGCAAAGTTTTGCACTAAACCCAAAACTATTTGTTATCCCTGTCAATAGATGTAACCTTGCAGAAACTGCTCACCACTGTCACAGAGTTGACGAAGGAGGTGAGGGACTTGCGGCAGGACTTCCGAGAGTTCCGCCAGTCCTGTAGGTGTGGCCTAAGTGCTGGGGTGGTGGGCTTGACTGAAGAGCCACTGCAACTGCCTCTGCACAGCATGGAGGGTGCTGGAGAACGCAGAGGTGATACTCCAGTCCCAGGAGGCTAGGAAGGCAATGGTAATTATTTAATGATTAAATAGTGGTCACATCATTCTTCTGATTGACCTTCACTGATCTGCCCAATTTTGTTAAACTGTTTAACAAATCTGTTAAACTATCTGTGTTTAAGCTCATCCCAGACGAGGATAGAAACAAATATCACTTTAAAATGTCCCAGTCAACAATGTCTGATATTTTAGCACATCTTTATCAATCTCAGTTAAATTAAGACTTGACAATTGACAAACCTACATAGAGCAACATTACAACATCTTTGAAAAAGAGCTTTTTTTAAATTGTTAAATTGTTAAACTGAAAATAGTTGCTTTTTTATTTTGATAGGTGGCCCGCTTCACAGTTATTGGGGGGACCACCCTGGAGATCAGGGTCCGGCGCATGCTGGCATACAGCATGACCAATGAGCTGGCCTAAGGCCTAAACTGGGCAGGCAAGAAGGATAAGGATGTGGGCAAACAGAAGCGGCCCTTTAAAGAAATGGCTCTATGCATGTTTGGTAAATCATTCTGCTTAAGTATGAATGCAGTATGAATGCAGTGCTTTCAGTAAAACAGTATGCCCTCAATTGAGTAAATAAACTCAAGCTTCACGCTTCTGTCCCTTGGACTATGTAACATGAAATTTATTATTAATTTAGCTTATTATTTTTTCCATTTTGTCTATATTTGACAAGTAGCCTAGTTTGACTGAACACCGATGTGCGTTGAACCTTGAAACGAAAATGGGAATGAGTGAAGCTTGCTCCTATTTGGCCAATTCGCTAGTAGTTCGTCCATAGACTGTAAAAGAGTTCGTCTGAAGAAAGGGCTAACCTGAGGCCGAATCACATCTGGCAGGCGGATGTCTACCTCAGCTAGGCTATTTCTCTAAATTGTGTAACACTAGACACATTAGGCCTACAGAAGAAATTAAAAGATTTTTCTCCCTCTGGTGAGAAGTGACAAGCACTCCACACAAATTTGAGTCTTAGCCTACTGTATGTCATAAAACTGTAGCCTAGGCTACGTGTTTGTCAAAAAATGTCATCCTAAGATAGGCTATTTGACAGACTTTTCCAAATTGATGTTAAAAACGGCTACATTCACCTAGCCTATTAGACGTTGCATTTGACTTACCAGTTAATGTTTCCAGATGTGAAGTTTGTTGTGGTGTCCCTGCTGCCACAAATTACCTCAGTGACTCTTCAGACCAGAGTGGAAAAATATCGGACCAGCATCCAGCACACACATGACTGTTGAATTTCACGCCAATCAAAGAGTGATCACACCTGTAACGTGATTCAGAGAGAGAGTGGCGCGTGGGCCAGTGCGTGACATCATTTGTCCAGCTGAAGGGCATGAGCGGAAAATACATGGGCGCGCACAAATTAAATTAGTCAAGTCAATTGGGCTATTAAGACTTGGGTGTGAGGCGTTTTGAGGGAAGGATAGCTATGCCACACACACACTTTTTTCTACATTTCTAGGCTGCATGGCTAGGTCATCAAGTTTAGCCTATATCATTCACAGGCATAGGCTAATGTTAAACTGAAATGTACGGTAACGTCGGTGCCTATGCACTACGGCTCTGACGCTGATGCATGCTGGGATTCTGGGAGAACTTTGGGGTTGTTTCGTGTGTGTTATGCCTTATTTACTGTTTATGTACGTGTTTTAGTGTAGCGTGATTACCCTTTTAATTCTACCCCGTGTGTGACCCTTCGTGTGTGGGTGGCTGCGTCCACCCCTGTGTGTGTAGCGTGTGTGTGTATTTGACTTTCCTATGTGTACTGTGTTCGTGCCATGTTCTGCTCCCAATCCTTGACGACAGCTTGATTGAACAAATCATTGACTAAATCACAGTAGCATACTTTTACTTGTTCTAGATGCCTTGACTCAACGTCTTACAACGGCAAACACCTATGACTTCGCTCAAGCTGTACAGAAGTGGCTGCGCTACGCCCCAGACCGAGCGGGAGGAGCTGGAAGACAGACGCAGCAGGAGTCAGCACGTTAAAAGAAAAAAAAAATGAAATAATACAATAAAAATGATTGTTTAATTTTTAAAGAATGTGTGGGGTGTCATTTGTGCTAGTCTAGGTTATAGCCTAAAGGTATCAGGGCTTGACATTAACTTTTTGAGGCACTTGTCCTTCGGACAAGTAAATTTACGTTTTACTTGTCCATGCACAAAAGTCACTTGTCCGGGTAAAAATGTATAATTTTATCATTTATCTATTTTTTTGTGTTTTGTGCAGAATTCGAACAAACCATTGAAAGCGTCCAAAACACTATCAATATTAATAAAATTCAGTTGAAACAGTAGAAAGGAACGTGTCCCAAGGACAGAGTTCCCCTTCAACAAGAAATAAGGATCTCCAGACTCCATAATACAAAGTAATACTTTGCACGCTGGTGTGCAGTGCATCACCAGAGGAAGTGGTGACTCTTGTAGGTATCCTCAGTATTTGCAAGCTAAAATATTCACAAACTTGCTTACCATGTCATAAACAGCATATCTGATATTCCGATTCTCAAATACGTGTAAGTGAGTGTGTTTGGTCGTTTAAAAACCTTTATAAATAATCTTGATCTTTAACATGAGATGGGCGCCGCAATGTTGTCCTGTCAGTCGGATTTACAGCACGTGAATTCATCAGTTTCTCCCAAAATAAATGCAAGAACGTGGCCGGTGAACTGAGAAGAATAGAGTAAACTTTATAGTTACTTCCACTATGTTTGTCTGATATGAATAACACATGTCGGCAAATTATATTTGAATAGATTGTTATTGCTGCTTCCACAGACATCAGTGTGTATTTTACAAACTCCAAATGTATTGTTTTACTCGTGCTTATAAATATCTGAAACCTAAAATAAACATTATGAGGTTGAAAACACTGCTTATTTGTGATATGACAGCGCTGAACGCGTCCGACTCTGGCTCAGCGCCAGCCAACGCGCGTAAGCAGTTTGAATCTGGCAGTTATGCGACGTCTCAAATCGGTAAAATTAAATCTGTAAAATTATAGACATAATGAGTGGCACATAACGTAAAGTAACATGGCATTTTATTTTGTTTGAAATTTAACTTGTCCAGTGGGACAACTAATTTTCTCTTCCACTTGTCCTACAAAAAAATCCACTTGTCCCGGACAAGCGGACAAGCCTTAATGTCGAGCCCTGGGTATAGTTTCTATTTTCTATACTTTGCTAGCCCATCCTGGCTGTCGATAAAGCAGGATTATAGCCTAATAATAATGTTTTTAATATTATATTAAAATTACAGACCTTCAGATTAAACCTGTGGTATACTAAAACATCATTGAAGTTTTGTTGATATGCTGGGATTTCAACATTGTTTCAATATCCATTGTAATCGAAATACCATTGAAATTCTGTTGATCTCTAGGTATGATTTAAACGTTGTTTCAATGATAATAGAGGGTGCAACATGATGAAGAATCAACATCAGAGTTCGACGTTGATTCAATTACTTTATCATTGACAGCGGGATGTTGATTTAACATCGTTTCAATTACTATTTGCTATCTGGGAAAGTTATTGGGAGATTTGTATTTTATTTTATTTAAATATTAATTTATTTATATTGTAATTAATTGAGATAGTAAATATTGAGATAGTAAATATGTGCTGGTATTTTGGTAATGTGATAAATCGTGGTAATGAATATGCACAATATTGTTATTGCAGGCATTTCAAAATACTTTGAAAAATAGATCTGAAATGAGATTTTTTTCAAATATGCATTATTTTCCATCAATTCCTTAAAAAAATTATGTGTATATGCTGCATAAAGCACGTTTGTACTAGTCTAATGTATACAATCCTCATAGGAGAAGCGTGGCAGAAGGAGGAACGCTGGTGATGATTTATGCCCTTCAACTCTCACTCATTTAGCTTGAGACAATTTACATTTTTCACTCGCTTTTACGCCACACATGCATTTTCTCATGTAGAGAAAAATCATTGAGCAAACAGGACACTTACACTGATAGACAAGACAGAGCAGGTGCCTTTTGATATGAAAAATTATTAGCATTTAGGTTCGGTCCATTTTTTTAAAAAAAATTTAGATACATATTTTGGCGCTTGTCAATGTGATGTGATGGATCGCTGTAGTGCCTCAGTGCAAGTAAAATGATCATGTTTTACTGTTATTTAAAGATACAGTACACTTTGCTGAAAGGTATATATGCCTCATACATTATATTGACTGATCAGTGTTTTTCAATCACAAAAAGAGGTCAATAAAATTGCTAGAGAACAATTGTTTCACAGAACGTTGTTTACCTTAGGAAAGCCATTTAATGACCATTTAATTTAATGTTAGTTAACTAGAAAAAATAGCTATAGAGAGGAGTATTTTTGTAGATATGTGCACTATATTACATATTTATTATATTTTACTTGTGTTGTTACATAATTGTTATTATAATGAAAAGATGGTCCCAATAATGTGTTAAAGGTGCTCTAATACCCCTTTTCCACCAAGGCAGAGCTGGTGCTGGTTCGGAAGCAGAGCCTAGTTTCAAATCGGTTCTTTGTTTTTCCAGTAAAACTGGTTCTTAAGTAGCACCAAATCATTGCAGGGTCTAGAACGGAGCCAAGAAAGAACCGCTTGCGTCAGAGGCTGGGGGCGGGGTTACCGTGGCCAACAAGACTGAAGAGAAACTTGTGACCGCCATTTTCAAATAGCAGCTAATCGAGCTAACAGCAGCTAAACACGATGGACGCGATTAAACAAAAACAGCAGTGGTCAGACGACGAAACAAGCTGCTTTCTTGCACTTTGGTCCTCTTCAAAAGTCCAGAGTAAGTTAGACGGGGCTTCGCGGACGAAAATAATTTTTATTATTAAAAATAAATGTTATGTACATACCGTTACTCTCGCTTGTAATCTCCGTCTGTACAAATAATGGCGAGCCACGCGCACACGTTGGATCCTTGCCGTTTGTGGAGCCTGGGGTGTCTAAAGAGACTGTGTTTCTTTACAGTGTGTTCAGGGGACAGGCAGCTAGCGGATGGTGAGGAGATGTTTGCTGTATGTGACAAAAAATGTTTTAGCCTAAAAAACGTGTGACATCGCTTAGAGCACCTTTAAAGTGAAGTAAATTTACTTTGTGCATGATTACATGATATAACACATTTTTTAATTGTGCATCCTAAATTGTGGATAATTAAGCTATATATCATATGCCGAAGTAAATTTCTGGAGTTTTAAAGAAAAAATAAATAACAAGAATTGTACAGAATTGAAAACTGTGACCCTAAAATTGTGATACAAACTGAATTGCTCTTTATAAAGGTACAAAAAAATATTTCAATAAGAGTGTTTTCAAACAGTGATGTAATGAAATATTGACAATTTAAGTTTGAATGGAGTAAAGCCTCTGTTTAGGCTATTACGGAAATGTAATTTTGCCTAAAGAAGAACTTTTAATTTAAATAAATGTTAAATGAAGATGAAAAGCATGAAACAGTGCAATGTCTTGCAAAAGAAATGACAACAACTAACACTTTGTGAAAACTGAACAGAGATTAATTGAACTGTCAACAGATTTGTGATTGACTTGAAGCACAGAAGATAAATGCCAATTAAGGATTTTGTTGAGTATGGTTTGGAAGTTCAATTATCTTAATGAAAAGAGCAAATGTATGAAACAAAGATAACTGACAGCTTTTCAGATGTGCACAATGTTTATGGTGTACTTTGGTGATTTAAATCATGCCAATTTTAAATAATATTATTACATGGCTTGGCTGAATTATTTCTTGATAACAGACCGCTGCAAAATATAACAGACCGTTGCCATGAAAAACAGTGCGTTGCTATGGACGTGGAACGGACTATTTTCTTTGGCGAAGCAATACAATTGTTTTTAAATCAATAAACTCCTTTTTAAATCAATAATTCGTGTCAAATTATTTATTTATTTTGTAGGTAGCCATGTAATAAGCGGGATAATGTATAGAGAGGCGGTCGTTATAGCGAATAACAACCCCTTCAGGCTGATTCAAGACCTCCGCTTCGCGTCGGGGTCCTGTTCAGCCTGTCGGGGTTGTTATTCGCTATATCGACCGCCTCTCTATACATTATCCCTTACATAGCTCATGAATAGTCTTGCCTCTCCCACAAGCCACTTGTGAGGTTGCAGAGTTTTGAACTCTGAGTGATGGACGGTGTACATGGTCTTCCTTTCTGCCGACGACACAACAGCAACCACCACTTCACAGTCTTTTTTTGGACCTATTTCTGCAAATTAGATTTTTATTGTAAGAAAGATGTTAAATTAATTGAAAATATTAAAAAATATATAATATGAAGTAATACCTCAGTAGTTATGTCCTCAGATGTTTTTTCTGGTTTATCATGTTCAGGATTGACCTTGTATTTTGGCTCATGTTTTGCTTTGGCTGACAGGTCCATTGGTGTATCTGTATTGACTTTGGTGTTTTCCATCTGGCTGGTGTTGATGCTGATGTCTTTATTGATTTAGGGAAAAAAAGAGCGATTTTAAGTGTAGGGTCTACTCACACGCACACACACACCTACACACACACACACACACACACACACACACACACACGCGCGCGCGCACACACACACACACACACACACACACACACACACACACACATTCCCGCAAACCCCACAAAGTGAGGTCTCAGTTAAAAACCTCCAAACTGAGGACATGCCTTTCCCAGTGTTTCAAGAAGAAAACAATACACTTTCTAGACACTAGTTGGAGCTGCAGAGCTATACACTCCATTAAAATATCTTTAGAAGCAAGATTTAAAGCAACAACATGGAACTTTTTCTCTGCGGTCGCCCTACAGGTTGGAAGCGGAATTGTCCATTACCGCTGTCGTAAAATGATTTACGGTTACTGTATATGAAGCATGCAGGTTTTTTTCATATGGGCAATGACAATATTATTAATCTTCCCCCTTTCATAATTTATACATGTTTAGTAGACTAAACATTTTAACTCAAACATTTGCGATTTGCATGTCGATTGCAATGCTCAAATCTGAACGAGAATGATAGCGATAGCATCCTAACCATCTAAAACTACCATGTTAGTGTTTACTAGCTTCCAGATTGATAATTCGCTCATCTACTAGCTGATTCATGAAGATAAATAAATGGAGGACCAGATAGTTTCCGTAACGTAGCCAGGCAGACAACAGATTAGAAAAACTAAAGATAGTATGCAAGCAATTTACAGTTACTTACTAGTTCAACAGCATGACGGCCAAGTCAGCATCGGTCTGGTAACTCTCCTCCTCCATAAGCTAACGCCAGTGAGCAAACGCTCGACCAATATTGATCCTCGTCCTGACTTTCAGTTTATTACTCTCCCTTTTCCTCTTCCGACTCTACTCCGACAAAACCTTGGACTTCTTACGTTTCGCTGCTGCTTCAGCCATTACGAAAACAGACGTACGAAAACAAACGCGCTGGTTGGCCACATTTGAGGAAGTGGTGGGCAAAGTGACGTATGCCGTAAAGCAGTCGAATTTTGTAGTTCTTTTTGAGCTCTGGTTACTACCCGCACCCCGAAGTTACATAGTGCCAGTAAAAGCGATACAGACCCCGTCAGGCTCTGGCAGACGTCTCATTCAACCTATTGTAAGTCGATGTACTATCACAAGGGTCTTGGAAATATATTATGAAGGTTGAAAAGTTACATGTTGTTGCTTTAACCTGTTAACCGTTGCCAGAGCGCGGGCGCACTGAAGCGGTTTTATTTATTTATAGTTCAAAGTTACTATCAGATTTAATGTTATACCTTGACAAACTATACATCATTAAAAAGATATAAGACTCAAGTTTCAGAATTTGACCACTATTGTATTCTGAGAAGCTTATAGCGACAGTTATTTCTTAATTTGTGTCAGGAGTTATGAAATGAAAAAATGAGTCGATACCTTTAATATGAATTTTGCGCGTCAGCCGCTTTCATTCATAAAAAACTCCCGTGCCGTCGTCATGACAGCGATACACAAAACAACGTCCTTCTAGGCTTTAGCTCAAAAATGTGCAGATTTGGAGAAATATTGATATATTCTCATAGGTTTACATCAGATTTCTATAGACAGGAATAATATTTATTGAATTTATACCCAAATGCGTCGATGTAATCATTATGAGCGTTTGCATACTCTGTTAATGTGTTTTCAATTCATACCAATAGCCTGAGGGCGCCCTCGCCGCCCTGTGCACAGTATTAGAACATGAAGAAGTGCCAATCATGTGACAATCCAGGAAGCCTCGAACACACACACAGCTAACAACAGATCGCGCTGTAACATGGAGAAACAGTCGTTTTGAAGACAATAAACATGTTTGCTATGATATTTGAGTTACCTGTGTTTTTCAATCCATGCCAGGTATTTCCATAATAATAGATTATATTTATAATGTAATGCTAATCTATATAGAATCGTTGTGCAGAACAGTATTAGACATTCTCTGACAATCAGGGCCGGATTAACAATTTCCCGTGCCCTGGGCAACAAGACTCAAGGCCCCCCGTAGTTAGGGTGGTTCGGGGGCATGCTCCCCCGAGAAAATTTGGATTTCTCTGACCTACATATGTGCAATTTAGGACTTTTGAAGGCCAAAAAATGATAAGAAATAGGCTAGCTTTAAAACCTTGTCATTAGATTATTTGTCTGCTCTCTCCTCATCTTCATATTTCTTATTCCCTGCTCCTAAAGCTACCCCTTTAGGAGCAGGGAATAAGCTAAATTTTCTACCCCTCCTAAAGCTGAACTTTGACTGATAGTCTTTTCATTTTCGTCTGTGTCAGTGACGAAAATAAACATAGGCTCAACTGATAAATACGTTTTATGAATAATTTTCTTAGACAAGTTAATTTACTCAATACCAGGAAAGCTAGCCTAAATCAGTATTGACATTAGGAACCTTCTGCAAGCTTTGGGATTTGAAAACGTCTGTTTTTAAATGTTAAAAGTAATTTTAAATAATACAAATTATAGACTACGTTTAACGCAGTTGGTGGAATTGGCAGACGTTCCCTTAAGCATCGTGCACTGTGGAAACGCGTCAAAGCATTCTCAGGTATAATTATGCAGCATTAATGCACGAATGATTTTGAACGAATATTTCATCATGTCGATATACAATGGTCACATAATGTTAAAACTAATTTTGCTATTGATATCTTTGTTAGACTACCGACCCTATAGAACAAATGTCCGGCTAATATCGAACCTGAAACGAACTTTACCGCGCTCAACCAGCGGGAGTGCATTTGACGAATTAGTAATCGCTTGCGTTCAGCGGGGTGGGAGGAAAGTCGCGTGAACCCGCGTAGATGCACTTTATGCAGTGAAGAAGATCGTAAAGAGTTTGATAACTTTATTAAATTTCTGTGTATTTCCTACCTGTTAGGGCCCCCTAGATGTCATGGGCCCCTGGGCAAGTGCCCAGTTGCCCTAATGGTTAATCCGGCCCTGCTGACAATAGTATATTTTCTGTCTGATTTTTTATCTGAAGCCAAATTAGATCACAGAAAATTATTTAAAATACTCGATTTGCTTTATAAAGTAAGTTTATAAGCACAAACATGGTTTTAATCTCATAAATTGTCGTGTATTGATGGTGTGCTAAGCTAACATGCTAGCTAGCCCTAGGTGCACCTGCCACCTAGAAGTTATATTTTTATTATTTTTTGAAAGCTTACTGAAATGTTTCTTTATTCAAGAAATGCATTAGATACAGTTTAAAATGTAAGGGTGAACTTTGAGAAAAGAAATTGGTGATTGAAAGTGAAACCATATGAATAGCCTGTGAATAGCCAGTCGTTAGTAACTATAATGCAGACAAAAGAAATGCATATTTACAGCCATAACCAGGCTGGAGAGGTGTGAATGTGTGCAGGGGGAGACTGAGACTGAATGGGGCTCGTTTGCACCACAAAACAATAAAGACAATATACTGGATAGATGGTTAGAAGATGGCAATAAACATCAGAAGCATCTTAGCGTCAAATCAAAATAAAGTCACATGACATGGTCTTGAAAAACATTTCACTAAATACAGAGTTTTGGACTTACTATCTTAAGATTTTAAACATCAAATGTTTAGACATGTGGCATTAGCTGTAGTGCATTTCTAGATTGCTCCAGGGCCAACTTCAATTTTATTTTCATGAGGATATTTCATAAAAAATAATTTCTAATAACTTTACAAAACTTTGAAGCTATTTATAACAATTTTTGTCATTATGACAATAATTAATTCTACATTTACAATAAACTGCCAGGTGTCAGCTTTCAAATGAGATCATACTTGTGCTTTTAGTAAAAAGGGTTCATGAACTGTATCTGTTTCAGTTTGGGTATGTCATTTCTTGGGATTTTTCAAAAGTGGGGTTGCAGCTTAACAGGTTAAAGGTCCCGTTGCATGCGATTCCATGTTTCAAACTTTAGTTAGTGTGTAATGTTGCTGTTAGAGCATAAATAATATCTGTAAAATTATAAAGCTCAAAGTTCAATGCCAAGCGAGATATTTTATTTAACAGAAGTTGACTACAAAAAACGGCTCGATTGGACTACACCCCACTACATCCTGCATTAGTGACATCACCAGAACCGTTTCTTGACTAACCTCCGCCCACAGGAATGCTCCCTCAACTCTACTGGCTACTTGCGCACTTCTTATAACTTAGCCTACTCTGTTTACTCAGCTCTTACGGTGATTTTCTGAAGTAAAACTGACGCTTCATCTTTTGTGTGATGTACAATAAACTTTATTAAACTCATCAGTATATGTTTGATCATCATTCAAACAGCAGACTTGTAGGCTATTAATAAATAATGGATACATAGCCTACAAGCAGGTGACAAATACGTTATAATAACCGTAATTAAACCCTCTGAGGTCGACAAACGCGCCGGCGCGTTTTGCTGGATTTTCTCCACATTGTAGCATTATAAACTTAAATTTCTCCGTCATTTATGGTCATACAGAAAAAAGAAATATAAAAAAAGAATCTGTGGTATTTCTTCTTTTGTATGTGTCCACTTCCAATCAAATCAAAACATTGTGCTTTTGTAAAATAAAGAAAATAAACAGTGTGTGCGTTCTGCCTCTCCGTCGCGGTGAACTTTTTTTTCTTGAGCACGTCTATAAACTGAAACAAAACTCAGCGAATACTTGTCACACATTTATGAGCCATACACCTTTATAAACATTTAAGTGTGTACTTTTAAATGATCGGATTCAAAACGAAAACAAATATTCTCTGTTTAAGTAATTTGTATAAAACCAACAAGATGTCCAGCTTCTCAAACGCTTCCTAATTATTTTTAATTCGGCCACGCCCACTCGCGCAAAAGATATTCACATGCAAATCTCCACATGGAACGCGATCGCCCTCATTACCTCAACAACAAAACACTTCACTTCACTTTTCGTCGAGTTTGAAAGACCTGCCTGAGCTTACATTGGATTTACATCAGAAGAAGAAGAACGATATTTGAAGACAAGAAAGATAAGGTAAGAAATTCTTACATATTAGTTTGCTATTGTTGCATAAATTTCACATTGCAGTTGAACTGTTGCTAGATATATGGTGAATATTATAATATTTAGACCCGTGTTTACTGTTACTGTGTTTGTGGATATCTGCTCAAACGTAGATATGTATATGGTAGACCTAACCATAATGTTTTATATTTGATCGCGATCGCGTTTTAATGTATCATATTTTTGATCGCGATCGCGTTTTAATGTATCATATTTTTGATCGCGATCGCGTTTGAATGTATCATATTTTGGAAAAGCAAAACGCTCCAAACGGCTTCATGTTTTTACTATTGTCTCATTTCATATCATCAAATGGAAACATTTGAAGTAACATGATAATCAATATATTTTTCTCTAGCTTAGTTGTTACTGAAATCATTTTGAAAATATATAGGCTGCTATATTGTTATTATTTTATGCAGCACTGCGCATAGCCTATACCTACAAGGCACAACAAACCTGGTGTTCATTATATATTGTTGGAAACATTTGTGTGAGTGTGTGTGTGTATTCTGTGAATTTTAAAAAGCAATTTTAACAAGAAAAATCTAAAATGTATTCCCAAAATCGTGCAGGCCTTTCTCTTGATATCAGCACTTTTTTTTTTTACTTTTTTTTTTTCAGGGCCCAGATGCCACTGAGTCCTGCTGACTTCAACATTTACAGTACATGTCTCTGTACATGAGCATGGTAAAGTGAAAATCAAACACCTTAGAAAATGAAAGGTATGTACAATGTTTTTAGGAATGGCACAAAGGTCTCTTTCTTCAATAAGTGCTTTTTTGTTGTGTATCTTTGGATTATGTTGTGTTGTAAATAAATCCAAACAATTTTAAAAGCCATTCTTTTTTAAATCTCCTCATTCTTTGTGCAAGGTTGGTCAGAATGATGGGCCCTGATAAGCTCCTAATAGGGCCATTAGGGAGGTTCTTTGTCTTTCTCAGGTGTGGAAAGCTTTCATATTAATGAGCTGATCCGCCCCTTCGCATATTGCTTTCTAACACAAAACACGTCGTAAAATTTTTAAATCAATATATTGTCTTCTCTGAATGAGCAGTCAGGGTGATTCTCACATAGTTTTAGAGCAAATATTCTAGGCTACGTCATACAATTTTCAAAAGTCTTGTGAAGAAATAATCAGTATGGGTTTCATGACCTTATTTCAGTGAGAATTTATTTTTGTATTTTCACAAACCACGCATAAATGTCATTATCTCAAAACTACAAACTTTTACATACATGCTGCTGATATATTATTGTAGCAGAGTTTGTGCTGAATACAGTGTAATTAGACTTTAGCCATGAAAATGTCACAAGTAGCAGAAATAACCACAAATGTCAGAGCATGACAGAACACCTCCAGGGCCCAGAAAACAGCTCAGACCCCAGAGGGTTAAACTACTAAACCATACCTGTTTCATCTCTATACAGCAATCTGACTCTGTAGGCATTATTGTCCAACTCGAAATGAACGCCGTTACTGAGAGTTTCTGATATTATCATCATTCCGTGAGATGAATTTTTTCTGACAGACTGAGCACGAGCTCATGAAGCTCCGCCCCCTGTGTCGTCCAGCAGCACCTCATTTGCATTTAAAGGGGACACACTGAAACGGCTCGTTTTTCTGAGCCCCAAAAAATGTCAATTTAAACATGCTGTAAAAAATGATCTGTTGGGTATTTTGAGCTCAAACTTCACATACACACTCTGGGGACATCAGAGACTTATTTTACATCTTGTGAAAAGGGGCATAGAATGGGACCTTTAAGAAAAAGTTTTTAATCATCATCACATGTGTAGAACAGTGGTTCACAAAGTGCAGTCCAGGGCCTTCTGGCGGGCCTCTGAGGCACTGCAGGGGTCCCCCAAAGATTGCCTACATGACAAGTACATAGAATTATATGGAGTTGAGTGTAAGTGAGTTACAAATGTTTTGTTTGAATAAGTATTTATCTTAGAATAATTATTTCATGATTTTAATGTAAATTGACGAAAAAGTTCATTCTTATCAATACTGTTCATTTGCTTTTTTGGGAGGTCTGTGGTGGAATTAGGTGAATTAAACACCACAAACTAGACCAAAATGTTTTAAGCATATTTGCCTTTATATTTTTTGCAGAACAAACCCAACTTATTTGAGGGCTTACAATAAAACAGTTATAGCAGCTTTGATCATCAATAAAATAAAAAGATTAATATCTGGCAGCTTGCAAATAAAAGATAAATAAAATATTGGTCTTTAACCAAGACAACAGTACATTGTGTCTCATCTTATAAGTGCAACATGTTTGGCTCACAGAATGTAAATCTATTTTATCCACAACTGAAAAGTGCTTAACAGGCATAAAACCTGACTAAGAAGGCTTTGTCCCAACACAGGGAAATTCAAGGAAACTATATATGTCTTTTACAGTGCACAGTGTGCATGGGTGAATGAACAACTTTTAAATGCTACAACTAACTGGTGCTGAACACTGATAGAACCACAGCAGAAAATCAAACTTCTCCTCCTCTCCGAAGCCACGACAAACTTTAGCAGCATCCTTAAACATTTTGAAACAGCCTTCTCTTGACTTTAATTATCTCATTGTAAAACATAATACTTGACATCCTTCCAGGTGCGGTTCTTCAGTGCTGGGGACTCATGTGTGATGCACAACATGCAGGCTTCTTTCCCAGGCACTCGTCTCACAGCTATGAATTTGCCCATCCTTCTCTCCACTGCACTCTTTTCCTCCCCTCTCCACAGTCTCTTGGTCTGTTTTTGAGCATCTCAAAAAGGAGTGTTTAATTGAAGTTAAACATCATATTTGCACAGATCTCTTACATTTAAGTCTCTAAATGTCAAATATTGGACTAAACTTATTTGTATACACCCCTGTAGAAACATTATGATGTCCAGGGTCTAAATTATTTGTAACTGAAATCAGGCTAACTTTGATGAT
The DNA here is from genome assembly GCF_964197995.2 of Scardinius erythrophthalmus. Taxonomy (NCBI): domain Eukaryota; kingdom Metazoa; phylum Chordata; class Actinopteri; order Cypriniformes; family Leuciscidae; genus Scardinius; species Scardinius erythrophthalmus. The sequence goes on from NC_138224.1 coordinate 34,977,596, forward strand.
AACAGTATCAAAGAAATCTGTCATGAGGTATTCTTTCATTGATTATACATGTTCCATATATAAAATACTAAGGCTAATATGAAAATCGTTTACCAACCAAAATGTGTTAAATTGTGCGTAAACTGTGCTGTTATAGCTGACGAATCCAAAGCCATAGCCATCATCTCATCAATAATAAGAAAATAGGCATATTTTGCAGTTTAAAATGTGCAATAGAAGAAAATATTACCAGTTACTCCACTTTACCTCCATATTTAACCTCTTAACCCCCGCCTTAAGCGAGCGCATTTTCTCCAGTTCAATATTACCCAAATCTAAAAGCTTCTCGACTGGAGCTTACAGCCTTTATGGGACAGGGTTAACGCTTCATTTGAAAGCTAAGGCCTACAAAACTAACCGCTATATTTTTATTGCCACGATTTTGTCACATTTTTGAAGCTTTTATGCCGTGTGTTTCGTAGTTTGTGAGTCATATCTTTGTCACCTTTTTGTCGCCCTTTTATGGCTTTTTCATCACTCTTTAGTTGTGATATTTGTTGCTTTTTTATAGTGTTATTGTTGCTTTTACGGCATGTTTTTAATGCTACATTGCCACTTTTTTGTGTGTTTTCATCCTCTTTTTTGTTGCTTTTAGACTTGGGTAAAGCAAAACTAGTGAAAATGTGCTCGGTTCAGGTGGGGGTTAAGAGGTTAAGAAACAAACAGGGAAATGTTTAGCTGTTTCAATCCCTTGCAGCCAGAACTAAGCAAAGGTAAAGAAAAAAATAGACAACAGCAGCCCTAGTTTCAAGATCTTACCATCAGTGACTTTGTTAATGGGTCTCTTTCTGTGTGGCTTAATCTTTGACCGCTGGTCTAGGGTGCTTTCCTTTCCATCTCCATCAGCTCCATCAAACTCTGACAAAGACACATAATAAACTTCATTAAAGGGGTCATATAATGGTACATGCACTTTTACAAGGTGATTGTACTGAAATGTGTGTTGGCAGTGCCTGTACACAACCATCATAAAATGATAAAAATCCATCTAATGTTTTTTTTTTAATCTCCTTTTATGTTTTCCCCTGGCTCAAATCAAGCCGTTCGACCGTGTGACGTCACGCAGTCGACACCCCTCCCACGGTTGTTGATTGACAGCAGCGTTTCAACACAGACCAGCCCTTGCTCGTGAGCGAGTTGTCGATCATAGTCCACGCGGACCGGCGCAGTCATTTTTGATACGCTGGAGCACTGTCTATGAGCAGAATAGCATCTAAGCGATTGTGGTGTGGTGTTCTGTTTTTGGGTGCAATAAGGAACACAGCAGTCATTTTGATCATTTTGTTCCTAAATCCGAACCACTGTTGTTTTCGAAGGGAATATTCCCCACGATCAATGTCAATGCTTTCATGTTTGCGCGAATCATTTCACACACCAGACTGCTTTATAAATGAGGAGGGTCAGTATAAAGCTGGTTTTGCTAAGAAGGTGCGAGCTAGCTCTCTGTTTTGTTTGAACAGATGTGACGTTACCCCGCCATCGCTGATACAACCTTTAACATCAGGCACAGCATCGTCCACTAATAAGAATCAGTGTAGAAGGGCCAAGTCTGGAGGATTTTGATGCTAAGCAAGATAGTAAATAAAAACTACAAAAAGCCTCAAACAACAATTTTTTTTAACCATATATCATGTTTTCATGTCTACCCGACCATACAGTACATCCCATTCTTGTTTTTGCTTCTGTTTCACAGATATGCAGAGTATGAAAGGGCAAGAAACGCCTGCACTGATGCTACACAGCCTGTAATTTCCCAGTTCCTCCAGTCTCGTCCTCAGGAAGCCTATTCAGCTAATCATCCAAGTCAGAAGGCCATAACAAATGCCATTCTAAGAGACCTGGTGATAGGATGTAGCATGCCTCTTTCAATCACTGAGAATGGACATTTCCGAAACTTCATGTCTGTGGCTGACTCCAAGTACCAGCCTGTAGAGTTCTCAACGGATCGGGTCGGCCCGACAAACCCGGCGGGAGCCGCGGGTTCGGGCCGAAAATTTAATCAAATGACTCGGGTCGGGTCGGGTCGAAAATTTAATCAAATGACTCGGGTCGGGTCGGGTCGGACCTCAGGCTTAATCTTTTTCCGCTCAGTAAAAAAAATAAAAATAATAATTAATCATCGCTGCTGTTCACCGTAAAGAAGTCTGGCTGCTGCGTGCAACATCCATCATGGAGAGGGGCAGACCTGACGCTGATGCGTGCACGTCTTTAGCCTGGAGAGAAGAAGATGGAGTTGGTGAAAAGTTAACTTGCCGCAGGTGAATTCACCGTCGCTACTACAGCCTATTTATATATTTAAAGTTTATTGTTTCAGTTGTTTGTATTGTTTGTATTGTTAAAAGGCGTGAACATTAAAGGTTGATTTGAATTCCCATCTGCTGGTCATGATAATACGTGTATGAGAAAAAGAAAATCTGTCGGCCGTGGGCCGGGTTCGGGCAGATAATTCATGTTGATGTGTCGAGTTACATCGGGTCTGGGCTTTAAAAGCCAGGGGCCGGGTCGGGTCGGGTTTCAGGCCCGTTGAGAAGTCTACCAGCCTGCCTGTTGAAGGACAATAACTTTAAAGATATAATCCCTTGTTGCAGAGACTAAAGAGAAAATAAAAGTGCTTCTTACCACCATTTAAACTGAGCGTTTAACATATTTTCTAGAGAGTAAAGCTCTTCTGTACCCATACCAAAGTGGGTTCCATAGGGGTCGGAATACAATGGACTCAGTATTGTGCTTAAAATCAGACATCAGAAAAGCACAGACCAACTAAGAAATATTGGTAGCTGTATTTTTTGACGTAGAAAAAGCATATGATATCCTATGGAAAGAAAAGAGTTACTTATTAAGTTGAAGTCATTGGGTATTGGTGGTAGAACGTATAATTGGGTTATGAACTTTTTATTTGACAGGGAAATACAAGTAAGAGTAGGCGCAGAATACTCCAGTGTATATAAGGTGGAGAATGGGACTCCGCAAGGTAGTGTGTGTAGCCCGCTGTTATTCAAGGAAATCTTTGTACACAGATGATGGAGCTCTGTGGGTAAGAGGCCAAGCTGCAATAGTTGCTGTGGAAAAATGGGCAAATAAATGGGGATTCAAATTATCTGTAGCAAAAACACAGGTGATCTGTTTTTCAAGGAGGCATAAAATCACGCCTATTTTCTTGAAGTTATATGAACAACCACTGGAGCAAGTTAAAACAGTTAGATTTATTGGGGTTTGGTTTAATGAGAAGCTCACATGCGTGGCAATCTGGATTTCAAGTGTTTACTACAATGCCAATTACAGCACTAAACCGACTACGCCACCCCGGAAATGGGCCAGGGACCCAGTTACATAAACTGTAAAGCACACAGATTCGCAGTGGCCGAGTCAGATATCAGACAATGGATAAACGGTTCACAGATTTTATTCAATACGTTGTACAATAGAATACAAACTGGTATCTTTTTAATATACAAACGTTAAAAAAAAGGGGAAATGCATCAGTCATGGAGCATGATACACAGACACACATACACACTTTACCACTTCAGAATTGGGGAGTTCGTCTTGCCTATCCAATAAACACAGCAACTACTCGTGCTCTCACACAACACCAAATTCACTCGCTGTGAACACTGCAGATCAATAGCCGAACCACCACCACACACAGAGGACTCTGGCTAATCTGGAACCCCAATTCTGAGTGGGAGAGAAGACAATATGAGATACAAACAAACAAACAAATACACATTCCATGTAATGGTCTATCAATTACACCTGTCACATGTTGCCAAAAGGAATCGGTTTATCAAAATATTGTAATCGTTCACTGGCTGATACTAGTTAACTCTGTCAGCCCAGCGCCGTCCTATAAAAGTGTATTCTCAGACTGCAATACAATAGAATACTCAAAAGCACATTCACAGACAACCGACATTCAAAGACACATAATATTCGCAATGAAACACAATGGTAGTGACAAAGAAAATCAGTAGCTTCTCGCCACTGTAAGTTACTCAAGTCTAAATGTCAATTCTGGAAAAGAAAATTTAGATGCATCACTACGGCCGTGAACGCGCTATCTTTCCGGTCGTCAAGGAGACCCTCGTTCACGGAAATGAGATCGTCAAGTAATTAGAGTAAAAGTACAGATCGGCAGTAAATGCGTCATTCCAGTAAAAGGCAAAGGAATGGTCGAAGACAGCTTGCATGGGAGAATCCAACTCCGTTCCGAAGCGCTCCAGCTCAAATAATGACTACCAGCTGCAGGCAATCCTAAATCACAGGACCAGCAATGGGTCGCTAAAGCCTAACAGCGCCCACGAAGCCTGCTGCACCACCTCCTGGCCCCCCGTGTCACTGTTAAAATATAATACACGTTTCAATTTAAGAAATCACTGTGCTGTGAACCTAACATTAAAGTAAGTGTAACATACCTGCATATGGTAACTCACACCGCCCAGTGCACTCGATAGCGTGCTAATTATGGCCTCACATTGACAAATAGTTGTTCGACATGTCTAACGTACTCCTCAGCCACACACTGTTAAATCAAATGAGTCTCAAATTACCCTTACACACAAAACATTCATGAAGAGAATGCCACTAGTAGCTCTTACCTCCTGGACAAACACGGTGGCAAATCCTCGAAGGTCGCATTTGAAGGCCGATTGCGTCACCGCGGGCGTGATGAAGGCTGTCCCAATTCAGTTCTGCATCCTACGAAGGCCGTATTCGAAGGCCAGTTGCGTCATCGCGGTGCGACGAAGGCTAAAAGCGACGCCAAATGCACCCTTCATTTCCCAGAGAGAGGAAGGATACAAAAACGGATCCTTAGTGGCCTATCCTACCCCATAAGTCATTGCGCGCCGGTGACGACAGCATTTTCATTTGAAAAAATGGCGTCATCGAGTTCCGTGGTGGAGGGAAAATTCTCTTTTAAATCTAAGTATTATGTTTTCATTTACTTAAAGGTATAGCGGAGGATGTTTTACTTCCTGGTGGGTAACCTATACTATTGGTCCTCCTAATTGTCAATCATTCTGGTGAATCAATCAAACTTTTCAAAAAGTGGAGAGGGCGGGTCTTATCTAAAATTTGGAAAGATCCTCCGCTATACCTTTAAATAGCTAGCGAAACCACAGTCAAAAGCCACAAGTTTTTCTTTCTTATAAACTTAATCTTAACTCCTTTGTTACCATTGGGTGGCTTTATTTGTCAGGTGGTTAGACGCAAAAGTTGTGCTAATTACTTTAATAATTTTCAGGGAGCAAGGAGCAGACTGGTCAATTTATTAAATTGCGGTCTGAAAATGACCATTTATTTACTGGGGTAAAAAACTCCGCCAGCGTGGCTCGGAGGTAGGGCTGGGCAATATATCGCATGACATTGATATGCGCATCTCGTCAGTAAAGCCGGTTCCTTGATTAGTAGTAAATCGCCATCACCTGTTTTCAGATGGAGCGGCATTTACTATACAGAGCCGTAGTTAACTGACAAGCTGAGCCATATCGCATTAATATTGCGGACGTATCGCCAGCCATAATTAATGCGATATGGCTCAGCTTGTCAGTTAACTACGGCTCTGTGTAGTAAATGCCGCTCCATCTGAAAACAGGTGATGGCGATTTACTACTTATCAAGGAACCGGCTTTACTGACGAGATGCGCATAACAATGTCATGCGATATATCGCCCAGCCCTACTTGGAGGTAAGACAACAGTTGTAAAATTTGCAGTAGTCTGTCTCACTTGTGTATTATAATAAATATCACTCACCCTAGAAAACCCACAACAATAAGAAAAACAGTAGATGATGCAATGGGTTTCACTTTTATGTGTTTTTGTAGTGTTGTCATGCAAGTTATGTCAACAAAGGTTTTAACCCTCTGGGGTCTGGGGGTTTTTTGGGGTCCTTGAGATGTTCTGACATGCCCTGACATTTGTGCTTTTTTCAGTTGCTTATAAACATATTAATGGCAAAGGTGTATATTCACTCTATTTAGCACAAACAGGACTACCATAATATGTGAACAACTTGCATGTACATGTTTGTATTTTTGAGAGAATAATGTTTATGCATGGTTTTTGAAAAAACAAAAAACTAAAGTTTCTGAAATAAGGCCACAAAACACATACTAAATATGTGTCAATAAGACTTTTGACCAATGGATGTCGTTGCCTATAGTTTTTTCTTCAAAATCATGTGAAAATCATCCTGCCTAATCATTCACATAACACAATACATTGATTTAAATCTTGTAAAACACTTTTTGTTTGGAAAGGCCATATGCGGGTGGGCGTGATTCACACCTTAGGAGACAATGGGGCCCGCATAATGAGGCTGCATACGTAATGAGCCTTTCATTCAGGTGTGTGACTGAGCCACAAGAATGCAAGGACAATATATATATATATATATATATATATATATATATATATATATATATATATATATATAACTGGTTCACAGTTGTTGTTTTTTCCACAAATTGTGCTTGCAAATTGTACAATATCCAAGGTAAACATTTCTAGTAATTGTGCAGTTAATTGTTCTCATACTGTATTTTCAGATTTGGAATATATTCTCTTCCCAAATGTGTCACTAATAAAGCATAATAAAATTATTTAAAGAGAAGGCTTATAATGACCTTTTAAGATTTTGTTTACATCTATCCTATATATATATATATATATATATATATATATATATATATATATATATATATATATATATAAAGGTTATACAATTACAACAACATTTAAAATTGTAACAATATTTCCTGTGTAATCTTTCTTTGTAAAAACTAAAGTATACATTTTATCATATGTAATTCAATTCATAAGAAATTGGCAACATTATAAGCTTATTTGATGTGGCAGTATTTTACAGTAAAAACTTTATAATCTATCCGATTTTGTAGTCGATTTTTACACATCTCAGTATAGCAATCGAGTTTAATAAAAGCAGTTCATTCATTCATACATAGAAACGCGATTCATATTTAAACATCATATTTAAAGTCTTTTTTTCCAGCTGTAGTAGCTCCACAACAGCGCGCATCTGTGCGTTCATTCAATCATAGAAACGCGATTCATATTTAAACAGTATTTTTGCCAGCTGTAGTAGCTCCACAACAGCACGCATCTGTGCGTTCGTTCATTCATTCATACATAGAAACGCGATTCATATTCAAACAGTATTTTTGCCAGCTGTCCCAGATAGCACACGTACGTCGGGCCGACGTTGGCCCAACATCGAGCGTCGGCCTCCCTCCCTATAACATCGCAAAGGCGTCGGCCAGGCGTAGGCAGATCTCTTGTCAGTCAGTGCTCTATTTCCCAGCTCCGTTACGTCGGCTTTAGGTCGGCCCACTATACGGGAGGCCGATGTCGCGTTGTGCTTGTGAACTTTCAAGTCGCTTTCAAACACTGGAGCGGCCGCGGCGCAGAGTTGCCATGGAAACGCCGCGGGACCACTGAGACTGGTAAGCAGGAAAACTCCCTCTCTCGATGTTGTTTTCAAATTCACTGCTTTCAGGTGATATTAGTCTCTAAAATCACACAGATAATACACACAACTGTTCTTGACACTTCTCTTACTTGTAATTGATACGCTTATGTTGAATATTTACTTTTATAGACATGGCTTTGTGTCTTCGGAAAAAGTCCGTTAGCATCTCAACCGTTTTCAGAAGAGGTAGAATAGAAGAATAGAATAGAATAGAATAGAATGAGGCATTTATATAACGCTTTCATATGTACTACTGTACACCCAAAGCGCTTTACAATCATATCAGGGGTCTCTCCTCAACCACCACCAGTGTGCAGCATCCACTTGGATGATGCGACGGCAGCCACAGAACAACGGCGCCAGTGCGCTCACCACACACCAGCTATAGGTGGAGCCAATTCAATGTAAGGGGATTATTAGGAGGCCATGATTGGTAAGGGCCAATGTGTGGAATGTGGCCAGGACACCGGGGTTACACCCCTACTCTTTACGAGAAATGCCATGGGATTTTTAATGACCACAGAGAGTCAGGACCTCGGTTTTACGTCTCATCCGAAGGACGGTGCTCTTTGACAGTATAGTGTCCCCGTCACTACACTGGGGCATTAGGACCCACACAGACCACAGGGTGAGCACCCCCTGCTGGCCTCACTAACACCTCTTCCAGCAGCAACCTGGTTTTTCTCAGGAGGTCTCCCATCCAGGTACTAACCAGGCTCAGCCCTGCTTAGCTTCAGTGGGCAACCAGTCTTGGGCTACAGGGTGATATGGCTGCTGGCATTGTTTTGTGTTGACAAACAACTTAGGTAAGTTAAGCTAAGTTAACGTTAACTCGGTTGAGCTTTTGTTTATGAAAGTTTGGGCTTTTAATCACCTCTTATGTGTATATGAGAGGTTTTGTAAAGGTTTTACTTGGAAGTGAGCTAACTTATTTTACACAAACGTAAACATAAACGTATGTAATCGGTGACGTCACTTACATGGAGAACTTACACTTAAGTTACATGGTTGAAACTAGCTCAATGGTAAACAAATATTGATTAAACAAAATGTTCTGTGATTTCAGCAGCAACAAAATAACCCATAACAGAGGGAAAGCTCCACGACTTCAACATTTCTGAAGAAAGCTACTGCCGGAGAAGTAGGAAATACAGGTAGGTAGGTAACGTTAGGAAATCCAAAACTAAAGAATTAATTACTGATTTTAGGAAACAGAGTCCCCCTCTTCCCCTTACTATCATAACCTGTTGAGATAATACAAGAATACAACCTTGGCACAATAATTGATAGTAAGCTATGTTTTGAATCACACACTGATGCTGTTTGTGCCAAAGCCCAGCAGCGAATGTATTTTTACCGTAGACTGAGGAATTTTAACATTGACCCCACTTTGATGAGAATGTTTTATTCTTGTTTTATTCAGTATGTTTAACCTTCTGTTTTATCTGCTGGTTTGGTTCCTTGTCTACAAAAAAACGATTAGAGAGTATTGTTAGGACGTGTAGCAAGATTGCAGGCTTTAACTTCCCCCCTCTCTCACACATTTAGCCACTACTCCAACAGAGTGGCAAAGAAGGCACTATCTATTGTAGCTGACCCTAGTCATCCTTTGTCCTGCCAGTTCAAGCTACTTCCCTCAGGCCGTAGTAGGTACTCCATGCCCAGATGCAGGTCAAATAGATTCAGAAACTCATTTCAGAAAAGCATTTCACCTCTGCTGTAGCTTATATATAATATAGCTTAGCTATAGCTTCTTACTTGTAATAAACCTGGCATTATATAATAATATTGTTGGCTCTGTGACAAATGGTTTGTTGTGTTCCTAGATCCTTCAATGTTGATGCCCTGGCCTCCACCGTAGCAGAGTTGGGCGGATCATCATCTCTAAGGCGCTATGAACCATATGATTAGTAAGTAAAACTTCAAACATACACTAATGTCTAACATGCACTAATTGTGTTGGTAAAAAATTATGTTTTGAAAGAAGTCTCTTATGTTCACCAAGACAGCATTAAAAACAATAATATTGTGAAATAATATAACAAATTTTAAATAACTGTTTTCTATGTGAATATATTGTAAAATGTAATTAATTCCTGTGATCAAAACTGAATTTTCAGCATCATAGCTTCATATGATCTTTCAGAAATCATTCTAATTTGATGATTTGATGCTCAAGAAAAATGTATGATTATTACCAGCTTTCATTTTCTCAAAGGCGTAGCAGGATACCCAGGGCTTGGTTTACACCTATCACAATTTCTAGCCACTGGGGGACCATAGGCAGGCTAGGGGAACTCATTAATGTTAAAAAACCTCATAAAGTGAAATTTTCATACCATGCAACCTTTAAGTGTTTTATACCAGTTTTGTATGTGAGGAAAATGCTTAACTGTACATAGTAGTCTATTTTTAATTAGTATGGTGTTTACAGAGTTATCATTTATTTATTTTAATATCACTGTCTATGCGTTAAGTCACGTTCTGCAAGTGCAAATCTCTAAATTCAACTTTGAACTTTGGTATTTTACAGGGGACAAGTTCTCAAATTCACATCTTTATGCTCTTGAGTTTTGCTACTCTTTTACTTTCATAAATAACCTTCCTGATATGTTCGGGGCTCAGACACACTCTCCCAATTTAAATCTAGACTAAAGACACAACTCTTTAGCCAAGCATTCAATTAACACATCTCATAATCTTGTTTTACAGTTAATATGTGATGAAAAAGTGCACATGATCATCCTTTGCCTGAAATAATATGAACTGCAGCTATGCTAATCTTTCTCCTGTTGCTTCCCTGTTTCTATCTCAGGATGCTCAGCAAGTTCACTAGAGATTATAGCAGCTCCAGTTTGGATCCAGCCTCACTTGTGAAGACTTCAGATGATGGCAACTATAGATGGACATAAAAAAACTGCCAGATATTAAGGTGGGGTAAGCGATATTTCAAAAACGCTGTTGGACACTGTTGATATTTGGAATTAACCCAAACAAACACACCCCTCGCTTCAATGCTCCACCTCCAAAACTCACCAGATTGCCCAGCAGCCGCATCACCTTATTGGTGTAAATAACTAATTTATGTTATTGCATGACCTGCTCAATAAAAGCGCAACACTAAGAACGTTTCAGGAAACACGTTTTTAATTATGATAAGGGCTGGATTTCCCGAAACCTTCTTAACCTTCATTCCTAAGTTATACCTTAAGCTGTACCTTATCGTTAATACGTGTTTCCCGAAACGTTCTTAGTTAATTGTACCTTCTGTAAGTCATACGTTCGGATATTTCCCCACCGGTTAATCAAACTGTGACAACACCGGTAATACCATAATAGAAGTGACGCGCATGCGATGCAGCGTGCTCGTTTTTCCAGGCACGCATATGCCACAGCGAGGTGAAAACATCTCAACTTTTCAGAATGCCACAAGCGCACTGCAGGTCATGTGACAAAAACCAACCGATCAGCTTTGGCCTTTCCGTAACAACATGGAAAACTCGGCCGAACAGCCGATCATAGCTGTACAGGGCGAGTTTTTATTTCTCATCTCCATAAATATATCTAGTAGTAAAGCTAATGCAAGGGCTAGAAATAAATTAATCCTTTGCTGATACTTCCTCGTCATCATGGAGAGCGCAGTTCATGGTTGCATAGCAACGACAGACGCCACGGGAGCGCAAGTGCTTGTATAAAGGAGAGAGCGCTTTCCACACGTTTTAGACGCGATATGTGAACGGCTCCTAATTCAGGATAAACTGAGAATCTATTTGGTTTAAAATCATTTTTGTTTTGTTTAAAATGGAGATCACGATAACATACATCAGAATAACATGTTTCAGTCTACTTAAAAAAAGATACTCAATTGAATCATTAATTCAAACATTTTTAAAACCAATTAATTCAGTGTCTCATTCATAAACACCTGGGCTGGGTTTCCCGATAGCGTTGTCTCTTAGCGAGCTACGAAGACTCTTAAGGTATAACTTAACTAAAGGTATACCATTTATAGGCGTGTTCCCCGAACCATACCTTAGAAAGCTGCTAAAGATATTCCTTCTTACGTGTGACATTACCCAGTGCTGCCCGTGGCGATGGTGCTGAATCTGCTGATATCGATGGCTCGAGAATCGATTATTCTCTCGTGCAGGGGCTGCTTCACTGCGTTAACTGAGAAAGCGGTGTTCTTTATAAAAGCAATTAAGAAATGTACGCGGGTTAGGTGAAAAACACTGACATTATGGATTCGGATGGCAATAAAATCACAGACTTACCCCTGTAAATGTTTAAAATACCATACAAACCCATGAGAAACAGTTAGCATCTACTTACAACTTAACTGACAGTCTGCTTTCACTGGCCTTTGAAAGCACTCCGCGGACGGCGCCGTCTTTTAGCACAACTATTCGCTGTATCGCTGCCATAGTTTGAGCAAACTCCCCACAACAATCATTCCCTTTAAATAGACTATTAAACCTATTAAACTATTAAATGGTTTGCCAGCTGATGTACCTTTGATTGTTGTTAGATTTTTAATTATATTATCCAGTGTAATGACAATTTTATTCTTAGCTTTAGTCCTAACTGCTTTTTCTCAATGTTTTTCACTCTGTTACAGGTTGCCAGGAAGAATCCTTCTCTACATTTTTGCTGTTCCTTTTTGATATCTTTTCTCCTGGAGTTCTTTCTGGTTTCATTAAAATGTCTTAACTTGAATTGTGTCTGTTCATTATACTAGAGACAGTTACACACAAAATTAAGAAGATATTTTTCAATGTCAGTATAGCCTACTTTTTTCATATTGGATAGTCAAGTAACTCCAGGGCTGTATATATGTACATAGACATTGAGGGGGACAAGTCCTACACTGCAAAACATGCTTTTCTTACTTAGTATTTTTGTGTTGTTTCCAGTCCAAATATCTAAAAATTCTTAAATCAAGAAGCATTTACTAGATAAGTAAAATGACATAAGAAATTCTATTTTGTTTTCAGATAAACAGAGTAATTTAAGTAATTTTTGCTTAAAACAAGCTAAATTATCTGCCAAAAAATAATCCTGATTCAATTGGAAAACAAGATTATTTTTTCTTACCCCACTGGCAGATAATTTATCTTGTTTTAAGCAAAAATTACTTAAATTACTTTATGTTTATCTGAAAACAAAATAGAATTTCTTATGTTATTTTACTTCTCTAGTAAATGCTTCTTGATTTAAGAATGTTTAGATATTTGGACTGGAAACAACACAAAAATACTAAGTAAGAAAAGCATTTTTTGCATTGTATAATTATACGTCAATAATAACAATAGTATGTCAATAGTTAGAAATGGCCAAACTGGAAATTCAATATTGGAAATTCTTGCTCCGCTCTGTTTTTAGGATGGCAAAAAGGTTTAAAAGTTACATTTTAGGCTGGTCTACCTTACAGAGACCATCCAAATAGATAGCCAATCAAATCATAGAAGGCGGGGTTTACTGTTCACAGAAGCAGAGCATGTATTTCATCAGTTTAACGTTGAAAGAGTGCGAGGTAAGATGGAAGTGTAAAACTGCTCCACTTTTTTTTCTTGAATATGGCCATTTTGAGGGATGAAAGTTGCATGTGTTCAGTATCAAAGCTATTTTATCAATTTAAGTCTCGGGGCAATGTTGACAGTTTATGTGCTGCTGAGTGAGTGTTGCAGTGCCATCTCCGCTCTGTGTGTGTGTGTGTGTGTGTGTGTGTTCGTAAGTGCGTGCGTCAATGAAAGCAGCGCATGGTGTCTAATGTAAAGAGTAGCCCGAAAGGTCCGACCTATAAATAAAGTTCCTATAAAACCCATGCAGAGCTGCCAAAAGATTTACAGCTTTGCATCGTTCAAACATCGGCCGGAGATCATTTGCGATCAAAGGCCGATGTCGAGGAGACATATTGCCGATGAGCAAACGATCTCTGAGCGACATCGTGCCGATGGAAATTTGTACATCGGGCCAACGTCGGCCCGACGTACGTGTGCTATCTGGGGTAGTAGCTCCACAACAGCGCGCATCTGTGCTTTCATTCATACACAGAAACACGATTCATATTTAAACAGTATTTTGCCAGCGTTCATTCATTCAGATTAGAACAAAGCAAATATAACTGACCTATTCCTCAGCGGGATCCGTTTGCTCCTCCAAATGATACTTCCAGAACTTCTGAGATAAATTTTCCAGGATTATTATCAAGATAGTATTATTCCTCACAGCATCGTAAAGTACATAAGTCTGAAAGTGAACTCGCGGTGTGTGTTATCCAGCTGATGTGGGCGTTTCACAGGTTTGTATGGATCGCCTCACATTTGCGTTTGAATAGCGTGCGCTCTCCGTGGGCGGAGCACATTAACCCCCTGAGGTCGGCTATCGCGCCGGCGCGATAGGCTCGTTTTTTTCCTTATCAGTGAAAAAAAATAAATAAATAAAAATATTAATTTTTATTTTATATGCTTGTGTTATACATCAATCGATCCTGTTAAGTGTGTATTATTTTTGTATATACTAACAATAAAAACAAAGTGTTGTGCTTTTTGCCAAATAAAGAAAAATAAACATGATGCGAGTTCTGCCTCCTCTCCGTCAGTGTAGTCCATTCTGAAACGCGTCCGAAAATGAACCATAACTCAGCGAATACTCAGTCAAACAGGCATACAGACACACAGGCATGAAGCTTGAATTATCTTCTTTTAAATGAAGTAATTTTTATAAAAAACAAATATTCACAGTTTATGTAATATGTATGCAAAGAGAGAGATGTCAGTCCTTCTCATCTCAGCTAATTAAGTTTTAACCCTCTGAGGTCTGCAAACGCGTGGGCGCGTTTTGCTGGATTTTATCCACATTGTGGCACTATAAACTTAAATTTCTCCGTCATTTATGGTCATACAGAAAAAAGAAATATAAAAAAAGAATCTGTGATATTTCTACTTTTGTATGTGTCCACTTACAATCAAATAAAAACATTGTGCTTTTGTAAAATAAAGAAAATAAACAGGGTGTGCGTTCTGCCTCTCCGTCGCTGTGAACTTTTTTTTCTTGAGCACGTCTATAAACTGAAACAAAACTCAGCGAATACTTGTCACACATTTATGAGCCATACACCTTTATAAACATTTAAGTGTGTACTTTTAAATGATCGTGTTCAAAACGAAAACAAATATTTTCTGTATATTGTATATTTTCTGTAATTTGTATAAAACCAACAAGATGTCCAGCTTCTCAATCGCTTGCTCATTACAGTTAATTTGGCCACGCCCACTCGCACAAAAGATATTCACATGCAAATCTCCACATGGAACGCGAACGCGCTCGTTACCTCAGAAACAAAACACTAAAACACTTCACAAGTCTCTGCTTTTCGTCGAGTTTGAAAGACGCACCGTGAGCTTACATTGGAATTACCTCAGAAGAAGAAGAACGCGATTTGAAGACAAGAAAGATTTAAGGTAAGAAATTAGTTTGTTATTGTTGCATAAATGTCACATTGCAGTTGAACTGTTGCTAGATATATGGTGAATATTATAATATTTAGACCCGTGTTTACTGTTACTGTGTTTGTGGATATCTGGTCAAACATAGATATGTATGGTAACCATAATGTTTTATATTTGAGCGCGATCGCGTTTGAATGTATCAGATTTTGCAGCGCGATCGCGTTTGAATGTATCATTTGAAAATTTGAAAAGCAAAACACACCAAACGGCTTCATGTTTTAACTATTATCTCATTTCATATCATCATAACGAATGGAAACATTTGAAGTAACATGATAATCAATATATTTTTCTCTAGCTTGGTTGAATTATTTTGGAAGATTTATACTGCTATCTATTGTAATTATTATTTTACCCAGCACTGCACATAGCCTATGCCTACAAGGCACAACAAACCTGGTGTTGTTCATTATATTATATATTGTTGGAGTGTGTGTGTATTTTGTGAATTTTAAAAAGCAACTTTAACCAGAAAAATCTAATATTTATTTCCAAAATCGTGCAGGCCTTTCTCTTGATATCAGTATGTTCACTTTTTTTTCAGGGCCCAGATGCCACTGAGTCCTGCCGACTTCAACATTCACATGAGTCTCTGGAACATGAACATGGTAAAGTGAAAATCAAACACCTTGGAAATGAAAGGTATGTACAATGTTTTTAGGAATGGCACAAGGTCTCTGTCTTTCAATAAGTGCTTTTTTGCCATTTGTTGTGTCTATTTGGATTATGTTGTGTAAATAAATCCAAACAATCTAAAAGCCATTCTTTTTTAAATCTCCTCATTTACAGTATTGTGCAAGGTTGCTCAGAATGACAGGGGCCTGATAGCTCCTAATAGGGCCGTTTATGGCGTAATTTTTTAGTCAAATGTTATGAGCGTGTAAGACATGCTCACGAGCACATTATGTTATTTCACACGCGCAAAAATGAACCTTCAGCTGCTATTGATAAAACTGAAATTTAACAAAAAGAGACTGGGTTGAGTTTTGTCATTTTAAATTGTAATAATTGTATTTAAAAATTTAAAAACTGTAATGTTGTTTACTGCAAAATCTGTTGTTTAGTACAAATGCACATATTGCCTGGGCCATATTAAAATGTTTAATGTTTTTATATTATATTTAAAACGAAAAGAGGCAGGTTTGTGTTTTATATTTTGTTTTGTTTTTATAAATAGGCAATGTGCAGTGAATATAATCAATACGCGTTGCATGAACCACATTTGTGTGGCTATCATGTTTAAGATTTCTTTAAATGAAAACGAAAATAGTTAGTAAGGTGTTTTATCACATATTTCGTTGTCTAAAATATACAGAGATAGCCGGAGTAGCAGAGCGAGCTGAGAGACGCGCGCTGCGTCAGAAGGTGGGCGGGGTTAGGATTTACCAAGATTTTCCATGATGAAAGTGACCAATCATAAGAGGGTCAGTGCCCTCCTTGGTTTCGGCCCCCAAATTGTCAAAAGTCATGTAGACTCGGGGGAGCAGAAATCAGCTGAGCGAGCAGAAATCCTCTGCGCGAGCAAAACAGCACTCCGCGAGCAGAAGCCCGCTGCGCGCGAGCAGGATTCCACTGTACAAGCATGAGAGTATGCCAGGCGCTCGCTCGCAGCTACCTGTACACCTCTCGGTTGTTGAATTTGTGCGCGAGTACTTTTATCATGCCAGCTGAAGGTTCATATTTGCGCGTGTGAAATAACATAATGTGCTCGTGAGCATGTCTTACACGCTCATAACATTTGACTAAAAAATGACGCCATAGCCGTTAGGGGAGGTTCTTTGTCTTTCTCAGGTGAGAAAAGCTTACATATTAATGAGCTCCCACATAGAGCTGTCTCACACAAAACACGTCGTAAAATTTTTAAATCAATATATTGTCTTCTCTGAATGAGCAGTCAGGGTGATTTTCACATAGTTTTAGAGCAAATATTCTAGGCTATGCCATACAATTTTCAAAAGTCTTGTGAAGAAATAATCAGTATGGGTTTCATGACCTTATTTCAGTGAGAATTTTTTTTTTTTTTTTCACAAACCACGCATAAATGTCATTATCTCAAAACTACAAACTTTTACATACATGCTGTTGATATATTATTGTAGCAGAGTTAGTGCTGAATACAGTGTAATTAGAATTTAGCCATGAAAATGTCACAAGTAACAGAAATAACCAGAAATGTCAGAGCATGTCAGAACACCTCCAGGGCCCAGAAAACAGATCAGACCTCAGAGGGTTAAGATTGTATTTATCTGACGCTCTACGAGTCTGCTGTTTCGGGAAGGGACCTCTCTGTGTTGGTGAGACGGCGTTTCAGCGACCGCGCGTTTTCCTGTCTGCCGGCTGCGTCTACACGCTGTTAATTCAAAAGCTGTTTTTACAGCTGGTAAACGGTTGAGTGCGCACAGCGGCCTTGCAGTTTCCCCGCTGTGTCGCCGCGTTGGGTCCCTGTGTGCTTCAACACAATAAAGAGAGTAATTTCTTCCTGAAAGAGCAACACGAGTGAAGATCGCGTCCTTTTCAGGATGACGTTTCTCTCGTGTGTTTCTGGATGTGATTGTTTCCTGTCCTCATTTGACGGCCACGTTCGTTGTTTCACATGCCTAATCAGTGTGTGAGACTACGTTCGTGGGTGGTTCATGTTCTCTCAGGAGTGCATGACCACGTCGGCACGTTGTTCGTCTCCCCTTTTTTAAAAAGGCTCGAGCCGCTCAGCGTGCTGTGTGCTGTCGAGCGCCGGCTGACAGCGCGGGTTGTCACGGCAACCCAGCTCGCGTCATTCGGCGCTCTAGATGCGCGATCGAGACTCGTGTACCTCTACGAGGTTGAGTCCCTTTGCTTATTCCCCATCTAGTTCCTTTTCAAAAAAGAGGACTACTTTGGCTAATAGCATTGGTGATCTGGAGGTTACAGTGCGGAACGTCTCGCCAGGTGAAAGACCCTCACGAGCTTCCCACTCCTCTAGCGCATCGCAAACATGCTGAGACTGTGTTCGTGGGTGGTTTATGCTTTCTTATGAGAGCATGACCACATCGGCACGTTGTTCGCCTTGACTGAAGGCTTGAGCGCCAGCGTGCCGTGTGTCATCGAGACGATGGCCACGTTCACTGTCTTGCATGCCTGGTTGACGGCCACGATCACTGTTTCACATGCCTAATCAGTGTGATGAGACTGCGTTCGTGGGTGGTTCATGTTCTCTCATGAGTGCATGACCACGTCGGCACGTTGTTCGTCGACCCTTTCTCGTAAAGGCTTGAGCCGCTCAGCGTGCCGTGTGCCGTTGAGGCTTTCGGATGGGATTCTGGACTTTCTCATGAGGGACCAAGCATTTCATTCGGGGCCCCAGGGGAGGGCAGATGTCGATCGCTACATCGGAGAGAGGGCTGTTATACTCTGAAAATGATGCTGAGTTCCTACTATAATGGTGTGTTCTCATGCTGAAGATTCAGACTTGACAGCCACACTTTCCTGGGCTGTTCTAAAGTGCCTGGATGGGTGTGAAAAATTTTAGCAGTATGGAAGCATTTTGGTGCCAATATGGCAAGCCAAACATGCTTAAATCTGCAGAAGTTTTTCCTCTCTCACTACCCCTGCACATTCAGTGCACGTGGGTAGTTCTGACTCGGAGTAGAGCTGCGCTTTATGACTGACCGTGATTAGTCACAGCGCTGGCCTTCGGTCAGACGATGTCCACACTGGTGGTCCAGAAGCGCCTTAAAACCAGCCCGCTCGGAGTTCGTTTCCCCCCAGCAAAAGGAAGGGAAACGACCCTGAGAGGAGCGACCCAGAGTATGTGACGTCTGCTCTTCAGGAGTGTGTGTCATCACCACTCCTTCCCCCGGAGGAGGGCCGGGTGGAGAATCCTTGGTTGAATTTTCTTGTTTCTGTTCCGCCGCCGACCAGCCGGTCGGTGGTACCCAAAACCTCATTAAAAGAGCAGTTTCTTCCTCCTCTGGGTCATTCACCGTTGGGACTGCTGAACATGCAGTCTCTCCCGCTCGAGAGTGGGATGTCAGTGTGCGCCACCCTCGGGTCTCGCCACTCTCAGTCCCCTCTTCCCAGCTCTCAGATAGCCATGGCGCCACCTCGGTCACGTCACTCCTGTCTGCCGCTGGGCGGGAAGGCACGGAGACCAGCAGCCGCCCTTGGGCCTCGCTCCTCGTCTCCTCCCCTTCCCTCGCCAGGTGACAGCCCGGGGGAGAACACTCTTGGGTCTTCTCTGCCGTCTGTACCCCGGTGGAAGCAGGTAGGTGTTGTCCAAGCACACACCCAGACCCCGCTATCGGCCGCTACAATGCCACCGGAGCCGTGTCCCTGCCTTCCACCTCGCTGCCCCTCCGCGGGTACGCCGACGGTGCGGGTGGGCTCGTTGCGGCGGTCAGTGGTATTACTCCCTGACCGAAGGAACTCTCGGCACGGATGCCCTGGCACACAGCTGGCCCCGGGTCCTATGCAAATATGCGTTTCCCCCAGTGAGCCTTCTTGCACAGACCCTGTGCAAGGTCAGGGAGGACGAGGAGCAGGTCCTTTTGGTGGCCCCGTATTGGCCAACCTGGACTTGGTTCCCAGAACTCATGCTCCTTGCGACAGCCCCTCTTTGGCCGATTCCTCTGAGGAAGGACCTACTTTCTCAGAGAAGGGGCACCCTAGTGCACCCGCGTCCAGACCTTTGGAAACTCCATGTCTGGTCCCTGGACGGGACGCGGAGGTTCTAGATGGCCTGCCACAGGCAGTGGTAGATACCATCTCTTCAGCTAGAGCCCCCTCTACGAGGCGCCTCTATGCTCTGAAGTGGAACCTGTTCGTCGGCTGGTGTTCTTCCCACGGGGAGAACCCACGAACTTGCCCGATCAGAGTCGTGCTCTCCTTCCTACAAGAGGGATTGGAGCGAAGGCTGTCTCCCTCCACTCTCAAAGTGTATGTTGCCGCAATAGCCGCACATCACGATGTAGTTGAAGGTAAGTCCGTGGGGAAGCACGACCTGGTCATCAGATTCCTTAAGGGTGCTAGGAGGCTAAATCCACCTCTCAATTTGCACCCTGTACCCTCTTGGGACTTAACTTTAGTGCTTAGAGCGCTTCAAAGTCCTCCTTTTCAGCCTTTGCCGACAGTAGAGCTTAATTACCTGTCCATTAAGACAGCGCTCCTGTTAGCATTGGCTTCCTTCAAGAGGGTAGGGGATCTGCAGGCATTTTCGGTCGACGAATCGTGCCTAGAGTTCGGGCCTGGCCTTTCTCATGCTATATTGAGACCCCAGCTCGGATATGTGCCCAAGGTTCCTACCACTCCCTTCGCGGACCAGGTGGTGAACCTGCAAGCGCTGCCCCAGGAGGAGGCAGACCCAGCCTTAGCTTTTCTCTGTCCCGTCCGGGCCCTCCGGGTTTATATAGACAGAACGCAAAGCTTCAGGACCTCAGATCAGCTCTTTGTTTGTTACGGAGGCCAGCAGAAGGGGAAGGCTGTCTCCAAGCAGAGGTTAGCCCACTGGCTAGTGGATGCTATCACCAGGGTTTATGAGTCCCAGGGTGGGCCCTAGGAGTGTTGCCGCTTCCTGGGCTCTGGCACAAGGCGCCTCGCTAACAGACATTTGTAGAGCTGCGGGCTGGGCGACACCGAACACGTTCGCTAGGTTTTATAGCTTACGTGTGGAACCTGTTTCCTTCCGAGTACTTGCTACAGCCAGTAATTAGAGGGAATAGGTGTGTCAGCTTGCGACGCCATTCCGTGAGCGGATACGTGCGTCTTTTTTGCTCCGTGGGTTACCCAACAAACGGCTAACCTCGTGAGTTCCTCCATCACCCCCTCCAGTGCCAGGCGTTGCGGACCGCCTGGCACCAGGTCTGCTACCTTCAGTAAGGAGTTGCTAGTAGACTGGGTGCCTTTTCCAGTGGTCCCTGCGGCGACCATGATTGCCATGTGCAGTTCAGCCGTGTCTTCCCCTTAACAGACTCATTCTGTCGTCCCTGTTGAGTATGCTCCTCACTCCTCCGGACTGGGACTACCTTCAAGGACTGCCATATGTTTCACTACCCTACGTGGTTAGTACATGTGTGTATTTGAAGGCCTTCCTCTAGGCTGCCTCAGCTTCCGCAGCGTTCCCCCCCCCCCTTATTATTTCCTTGGGGTCGGGCACGCTTTCCCAGTGTTATCCAATATCCACTGATTGGGTCTTGCGGAACAGCAGTGTGATTCCCTAGCTAGCTCCTGTAAAATTTTCTGGAAACTGCTGCAGGGTAGCTTAGCAGGGCGCTGGAAGGGGCCAGCACTATGGCGTTTTGGTAGGGATCCCAATTCGTCAGGGGAACTCCCCTGACGAGGTGTCGGAGTTCCCTGCTGACGAAAGGGAACGTCTCGGTTACGTATGGTAACCCTCGTTCCCTGAGTCCAGGGAACGTAGACGCCTCGTCCCGTCGCCATGTTGCTGTACCTTCGTGGAGGACCGGACACCGTTCGGCTCCTCAGCGAAAAGCACTATGCAATGCGTTGCTTCTGCCTTTAAACCCGCGCTGGTAGGCGGGCTGCGGAATGCAAGTCCTGCATGCCAATTTGCATGCCTCGTTTAATTCACTCGTAGGCAATTGGTCTCCCTAGCGTGATCCCAATTTGTCAGGGGAACTCCCCCGACGAGGCGTCTCCGTTCCCTGGACTCAGGGAACGAGGGTTACCATACGTAACCGAGACGTTTCTAAACTATTTTCAATGCATGTCCTGATGTGTCTTTTTTTTAGTGTTAACAAAGCACTAATGTTAATATTTCATTTGCACCCCTGTGTTATAATTTTTCATAAGTATCCTTTTCTTCTTCAGCAGGAGCACCACCAGCACCCACACCACCACCAGCACCCGCAGCACCACCACCAGCAGGAGGACCAGCACGGAGAAAGCGCGACTATGAGGAGGAGATGCTGAACCTCATTAGAGAGGACATGGCACTACAGAGGGAGGGCAGAGGAGAGGAGAGCTTGAGAGAGCAGGGAGAGGTTGGACAGGCTGTTTGCTCTACTTGAGCGTATGGTGGAGAAATAGTTTTTTTCTTTTTTTTAATTTATATATAAAAGAGGAAGCTTTCTTTCTTTACAGTTTATTTTTTTATTTACATTAAATGAGGTAATATATATTTAAAAGAGGAAATTTAAGTTGTGAACAGTTTATTTTTGTAATCTAATTTATATTAAATGAAGTGTTTTATTTATTTTTTCAAACTTGTGTACAGTTTATTTAAAATTAATAATACATTTTTTTTTTCCATTTCTGTGCATTGTTTATTTTTTAAATAACTTGATGCGTTGGGATATGAAATAAAAAGGAATAGTTGACAATATTTTGGAATAACATTTGAAAAAAAAAATGATACAGATAAATAAAGTTTTATAAATAATAAATAACCACAACAATTTAAATGAACAGTACATAAATTAAGATTTCAGCTGAGCAGGAAGACCCTGGTGGAGCTGCTGGACCCGGGTGGGCTCCACAATAGAGATGCTAGTAAGGCCTCTCTGCCGTTGGGTGGGACATCATCTAGGATGGTCTCTAGAGTGTTTGACTGCATAATTTCCACTGTCCACTGCATTGTCTAACAACAGGTTTGCAGGGCTGACTCAATCGACGGCTGCCATCTCACTGAGATCATTTCAAAAAGAGGGAAGAATAAAATAAATGAACTCGCATCCTCAAATCAAAGCATCAAAAATTTCAACATGTAAACCCATTCTATGGACATTCATTTTTGGTTTTGGCCATTATAGCTTTAACTCTTCGGAGTCTTGGGCTATTTTGGCCGTTTTTGAGTACTTTTTATTTTTTTTATTTTGCGACATAAACAAATGTTTACCATACCAATGTTTGGTATTGTTTTTTCAGCACAACATCACCTATATGAACAGACAATTATTTTTTCACTTTTATGTTCTGTATCAACATACTGGACCCAAAATCACACAAAAAACACAAAATCCGAATAGAAAAATAATAGTTTTTTTACTACAAAAAACACAAATATGCTCAATGAAGCATTTTAAAAGGTTTAAAATGTAAACACAAGTTGTAAATGTCAACATATACAGGTAAAATTCAGATATAATCAAGCTATATACAAAAAAAAATATGATTTACAAAAAAAAAGCGAGTGTAGCCATAGGCTTTTTTTTTCTCTTTTTAGCTTTGCCACTTTTTAAAAGTTTATGCACACAATTATTCAGAGAGCTATATTTAAGGCCTTGCATTCCCAGAGTATGAGGGTTCCCAATTAGTGCAAATACAACATAAAAAAGGTCAAATTGAGATAAAATCAAACTATATACAGCAAAAAGCAGGTGTGGCAATAGGCGTTTTTTCTTTTCTTTTTTGCTTAGAAACTCTACAAAACACTTCATGTACAATTACACAGACAGCTACATTACATGGCTTTCCTTCCTTGAGTAAGAGGGGTTCCTAAAAAGTGCAAATATACTATACAAAAGGTAAAATGAACACAAAATCAAACTATATATACAACTATTTAGAACGAATATCAGGTGAGTTTTTATTTATTTATCTGTGCCACTCCTCAAAACAGTTTCTGTCAACAATGAGACCAAAGACATTCGCTTCATTTTCCTTCCACAAAAAACTACCTAAACTACCTAAACTATTTACACTACTCCTAAACTACTCTCAAAATCTATTCAAACTTTTCCAAAAACTAGCAATAATATCTCTCTCTCTCTCTTTCTATATGTCTCTCTGTCTACTCCGTCAATCTCCCGACTCCCGCGGGCGCCTTTCAATTTCACTTCTTTGCTCAGTTGGCTCCTCCTCCACTCCCTAAAATGTGCAGCCTGAAGAGCAGAGTCAGCAGATTCACACATTTTTCTCCGTTTTGTTTTATGACAAAAACCGACGAAGTTATGAGAATAAATGCAACGCCTGTCGCATCCCATCTTGCGTTCCTTTACGAACGCGTCAATATTTTCAAAAAAAATTTATATAAAGTTTAAATTATCATATCTCCGTTTTTACTTGGTCTATCAACACAAAACAAAAAGTAAAATAGAGTTTCAAGCCAGCACTTTCGACAGAAGTGGACAGCAGCGCTCAACGTGACTTTGTTTTTATGCTTCGACGTCTTAAACTGGTCATGTTATTTGATCACGCCAGCGTGATCGGCGACTCGGAAGAGTTAAAGTTCTCTGACTTGCCTTTTACAGATAATCATGGTCAATGGAACCTCCTCCAGGGCAGACACCTCTGCAGACAGCTGGTCACGCCAGGGAGCCCCACTGACCGTCTACAAAAGATGCTCCCCCTCATCCTCTGCATCATCCTCCTCATGCTCATCCTCCGGGGCCATGATGTCACCAACCCCAAGGCAGATGTTGTGGAGGATGGCACTGGCTGTGATGACCTGAAATGAAAAAACAAAACAAAAAATGATATGGTCTGGAAGAAAGAAGTTAATTATGTTTTTTGCAAATGTATTTTTCATTTAACTTACATGAGGTACAAAGGTGTGGTGCACCTCCAGCGCTTGCAGGAAGATGGCCCTGAACCTGGTCTTCATCATCCCAAAAGCACGCTCTATAATGGAGCGTGCCCTGGAATGATGGAGATTAAAGCGCCAGGCTCTCACACCTCGCACTGGCCTCTTGTAGTGAGTGATTAGGGGGAGTGGGTGTTGGAGACACGGGTACCCGCCATCTGCGAGGATGAAGTTCCCTGGAGGAGGGTACACTGACCTCCTGTACAGTGGGCTGTACTGGAGCATTCGTGCGTCATGCACTGACCCGGGCCAGCCCATGTAGGTGTCAATGAAGCGGCCCTTATGGTCACAAACAGCCTGCAGGGTGATGGACGGGAACAGTTTCCTGTTCCTGTAATACTGACCATCAGGGCCACTTGGATATATATATATATATATATGATAATTTGACATTTTTGAGTAATGATGAAGCTGATTCAACTTGTCATGTCAGGTGGTATGACCCCTGGAAAACTTTGAAAATGTTTTGTTATTATAAAAATGTGTATTTGATTTAAAAAATGAATGTATAACCTTGAGCACATGGCCAAACATTTGTATAGACGTCCAAGTTAATGCCTGTTAGATTTGAATTGAGTTCGAAATGTCAGGTGGTGCGACCAATATGTCAGGTGTCGCGACCAGAGTTACAGTTAAACCAACAAAAAAAAGTCATGTTAATTCATGTTTTTGAAAATATTTAATACATTTTAATAAATATATAAAGCTTTTAAGTTGTTTAAAGGTGCAATCTACATATGTATATATATTTTTATTTTTATTATGGTATGAGTGACAATTTAAAGAGCACATTGTCCATCTTAAAGTCCTATTCTTCAAGAATATAGGACTGTATAATCAACATTGATACTAAAACAATTGCATCTTTAAATTAATCTATTTTAATTTGTTTTTGTAGATGCCATTATCAAGCAAGGAGAAAACAGCACGACATAGAGCTCGTTTAAAAAGTGATCCAGTTGCAAGGGCAGAGTACCTTGCCAAAAGAAAAGCAAGGTATTGTGTTCATACATATCTAGATACATTACAACTTAAGTTAATATGGTGTTCTGTTATTTTTTTGTGGTAATTACAGTTATTACATGTTAATAATACATACTTGATAGCGGTGTCATACAGCATTACAGAAAAGCATAGTTATTAATGAATTCGAATGATTAACAAACCATCACCCATTTTATTAAATATTTAAACTAAACTAATTTATTTTACAAATGATATAGTACAGGTGAAACTCAAAAAATTTGAATATCGTACAAAAGTTAATTTATTTCAGTAATTCATGTTAAAAGATATTTCAAGCCTTTATTTGTTATAATTTTGATGATTATGGGTTACAGCTTAAGAAAACCCCAAAATCAAAATTAGAATATTGTGAAAAGGTTTTCATAGCTTGAAATATCTCACTTTGCATGTAATGAGTCTATATATTAGTTTCACCTTTTAACCTGAATTACAGAAATAAATGAACTTTTGCACGATACTTAATACTTTTCAGTTTCACCTGTATGTCCCATATATTTTAATTTAATTAAAATAGAAGGGGTCTGAAACCATGTATATTTTATAGAGATAGATATGTTGTACATTGCCATTAGTAAGATTATTTACATCTTAATCACCCACCCCGTCATTCTTTTTTTTTAGTTATGAAAAAATGAAAAATGATGGAAAAATTGTGAAAAAAACAATAAGTCAGCTTTCTAAAGCACAACAAGAAAAAACGAGGCAGCAATGGAGAGACTACCAAAAAAAGCACAGGGAAGGGACAAGGACACTGGACAAAATAATGAACTTTACACCTGAATCTATGAATTCATCAGCAGCAGATGATCCAGTCGATCTTCCAAGAGAGGCTCAGCCTAACCCTCCTGATCAGGAGTATGCAAACATGTTTGTGCAGGATGGGAAGCAACCACAAGCATCCTCAACACCAGAGAAAGAAATAAGGGTGAAAAAACGCTGTAGAATTTTGCAAAAAGAGAAGGCAGACTTACGGAAGGAAATGCTAAAACTAAAAAGGCAATTGGCAGCTACAAAACAAACTTCTGAGAAATTGCGGAAGAGCTTGGAAAGGTTAAAGAAAGGCAAAAAAACAGTCAGCGAAAGAAACAAACCAAGGGGTACAAAGAAACTTGCCCTGGAGAGAAAAGAAGAAGTGGTTAAATTTCTCTGTCGGGATGAGAACAGTCGCCTGCTACCCGGGAAAAATACAATAACTAAATAACAAAAACAAACAACAGAGGCGAGTCTTAACTAAATCCCTGACTGAACTTCATGTTCAATATAATTCTGAAATAAAAAAGCCTTTCTCGCTATCATACAGACAGTTTGTTCGCCACTGTCCCTTTTATGTAACACCACCCAAAGCATCAGATCGGAACACATGCGCATGCTTGGACCACGAAAATGTCAAACTTTTAGTAGACAAGCTGCACCAGAAAGGTCTTCTGCAAACTGCCAGAATTTTAGAGCTGCTGACTTCAATTGTGTGTGATCCACAAAGCAAAGACTGCATGTATCGGATCTGTGCGAAGTGCTGTTACAATGAGATAGAGGTGGCAGTACCTCAGGAGGAAGTACCTGTTACATGGCAGCAGTGGTCACGAGAGACAAAATCGGATGGACAGAAGACATTTACAAATTTTTCTAAGGCAACTCAAAGTGGAACATGGTCTAACCCAATGGTTCCCAACAGGGGGGTCGCGGCCCACAAGGGGGTCTCGGCGAGCTCTCTGGGGGGTCGCGTCATATTTTGAAAAGTTTTGAGTAATGAGCATTCAAGTCGTCCGTAACTTCTTCTATGTTAAAAATTTACAAAATGTATATAATGAGCGAGTTCATTATGAATCCATCTTCCAAACCGTGTTTTTGTCTTATTCTGAATCACTATGGTACACCTATAATAAGTGTTTATATTGGGACTATTTAACACTGGTTCGGATCGCCGCCGCTGCGGAGTAGTGGTACTTGACCTGCGTGACTCGTCATAGCCAAACACAGAGAAGTAATTCCGGCTCCAAAAGACGCATTATTCTGTTAACAAACGCATGTTTATTAACGATCACTATAGCGCAAAAAAAAAAGGAATGCATGCTTTAAGGAGAACGATCATATTACATTAGCTAATTTGATCCATTCCCTGGCCTGGCTGACCAAAAATGGGATTTTAACCATGACAGCCTTAAAAAACAAATACAAATGGGCCAGACTGACCCTTGAGGATGATAAAGATGTCTTACCCTGTTAAAGATCTCTCCACCATTGACCAAATTACTCACGACCAGCAGATCCTCACACTTATTGATAAAGCCTCACAAATAACATGCAAGTATTGGGGTCCCAGACAGCAGTAATTTTGTAATAGCCTATATAGGCTATTCAATCTTTTTTTTTTTTACCTACACACCAGTGTGAATACTGATATTTTTTATTGCGATTCAAATAGGGCCAATTTATAGGCTACTCTTAGGCTTACGTTTTTAAATTACAAATAGCCCACTGATGTTTTTGTTATTGTATTTTCAATATTAGGCTATAGGCTATTATTTGTGCATAAACATATCTGGTTATAATAAACATAGCCTACCGTTTGCTTGAAAACAACATATATTGTCATCCTTGCTGCTAGCCAACAAGAGCGATAATATCATTAAATGTGAGGGGGGGGGGGGCTAAAATATTTTCTTGGGAAAAAGGGGGTCTCAGACAATAAAAGGTTGGGAACCACTGGTCTAACCTATTCGAGCTGTTCAGCCAGAAACTTGATCCTCTGGCAAAACATCACTTCAATTGGTTGCACCAAGCCAAAGAGTTCAGAGCATTAAAAGAAACCCTGACAGAGGATGAAGTTTGCCTTCATGTAGACTTCTCAGAAAATTTTTCATGCAAGCTGAACAGCGAAGTCCAAGCTTTTCATTTCGGAGGAAGCAGGAAACAGGCCACAGTTCACACATGTTTGGCCTATACAGCACATGGATGTCAGTCATATGCCACCATCTCTTCATCCCTTCGGCATGATGAACGTGCTATATGGACCCACTTAGAACCGGTGCTGAAGGATGTGAGGGAGAGGTGCAATCCTCCACCAACAACTTTACATGTCATGAGTGATGGGCCTGTCACTCAGTACAGGAATAAAAAAAACTTTTATCTCCTCAGCACAGTACCATTTCTCTCTGGCATCAAGCGCGTGACATGGAACTTCGCCGAAAAGTCCCATCGCAAAGGGGCTCCTGATGGAGTTGGTGGGGCTGTGAAACGCGTTGCAGACTCCGCTGTTCAAGGAGGAGCAGATGTGCAGACCCCAGAGCATCTGTACAAGCTGTTAAAGGAAAAGGAGTCAAGCATCAAGTACTACTGGATCTCTGATGAAGACATTGAGAGATATGACGAGGCTCTTCCAGACAGTGTTCTAGCTGTGAAAGGAACACTAAAAATCCATCAGGTGACCACTGTGAGGGAGTAAATCGGGAGTAAATCCAAAGTAATCGATTGCCGAGTTCACGCACGTGATCATAGGTAACTAAACCTATGCGCGTGAACTCGGCAATCGACTACTTTGGACTTCAACCGAAAACAGGATGTAAACACAGGTATTTGCGCTGGCTTAAATAACATAATTTTTATACATATCTTTCACATCTACTGCAGTCAGATTCACTCGTGTTCACTCAAAAGGAATCACTCACATTTTCTGTGCACTTGTAATGACACATCAAGGATGTTAAGAGGCTAAAAGCAGGTTTAGTACTTGTCCCATTGAAGTCAACAGGGTGCAAATTTTAAAAATAGAATAACTCGGTGTAGGCAACACCGATTTTTGTCGTTGTTCTCTGTATTGACAGCACTCCAAATGTACAAAAAAATGAGCTCAATGTTAAAATTGACCGGAGTTCTCCTTTAAAGCAGGTGTTGCAACTTAAGAGGAAAGAAAAAGTCAAGATCATTTGTTTTCACTGAATATGTGATGATAAATTAGGGAATTAATTGACTTGATACATTTAAACATGATGAGCACATGAGTAGGGCTGGGATGATTACCGCAATACAGCGGGTCTGAGCTCTTCACCGTCATCGCCGCAAAAAAACCCATTGGCCTTCACATGTGTGCACGTTGTGTCTAATTACATGGATTAATTGACTCTAATGACATGGATTCTGTTTAATGACATGGTGTCTTACATGGATTCAAGGTTTTCTAAAGAAAATTAATCATCAAAAGATGGAGCAAATCTGACCTCTCGCGAGTTGGGGAGCGCCGCTATACCGCAGGAATTTCTTGCTTTTCAACTGTGGTAAGAAAAAATTCATACCGTCCCAGCCCAACACATGAGTGCCTTAATATTGAATACATTTAACTGTGACTGAAACCGACGCTGAGATCTATATTTATTCTGAGCCTGACAGTAAAAGCATCCACTCTGTAGTGCACTGAAACTCTGTCCAGATCCTCAAACCAGCTGAAGTTCAGAGCAGGAGGGTTTGAATCACTACTGAATCTCCCTCCACTATTTCACCAGATGGACTGATGGACACTGATGTATTTTGGGGGGAATCTAAAGATAAATCAATATGGTCTTAGTCATTTGTGGAGACCGACTACTGCTATATATAATGCATGTGTGATAAGTAACTCCATCCATAATATTTGTAATCAGTTGTTTGATATCAGATTTCATAATTCTAAATGAATAAAGACTCACACATGACACTGAGGCTGACAGCAGCAGAGGGCAGATGTTCATGTATCTGATGGCACAGCTGGAACTGCCAGAAATCACTGCGGACTGACTGAAATCACTGGTCGGACTGAAATCACTGCGGACTGACTGAATCACTGCGGACTGACTGAATCACTGGTCTGACTGAAATCACTGCGGACTGACTGAAATCACTGCAGTCTGACTGAAACCACTGCGGACTGACTGAAACCACTGCGGACTGACTGAAATCACTGCGGACTGACTGAAATCACTGCGGACCGACTGAAATCACTGCGGTCTGACTGAAATCACTGCGGTCTGACTGAAATCACTGCGGTCTGACTGAAACCACTGCGGACTGACTGAAATCACTGCGGACTGACTGAAATCACTGCGGTCTGACTGAAATCACTGCGGACCGACTGAAATCACTGCGGTCTGACTGAAACCACTGCGGACTGACTGAAATCACTGCGGTCTGACTGAAATCACTGCGGACCGACTGAAATCACTGCGGTCTGACTGAAATCACTGCGGTCTGACTGAAATCACTGCGGACCGACTGAAATCACTGCGGTCTGACTGAAATCACTGCGGTCTGACTGAAACCACTGCGGACTGACTGAAATCACTGCGGACTGTCTGAAATCACTGCGGTCTGACTGAAATCACTGCGGACCGACTGAAATCACTGCGACTGACTGAAATCACTGCAGTCTGACTGAAACCACTGCGGACTGACTGAAATCACTGCGGACTGACTGAAATCACTGCGGTCTGACTGAAATCACTGCGGTCTGACTGAAACCACTGCGGACCGACTGAAATCACTGCGACTGACTGAAATCACTGCAGTCTGACTGAAACCACTGCGGACTGACTGAAATCACTGCGGACTGACTGAATCACTGGTCTGACTGAAATCACTGCGGTCTGACTGAAACCACTGCGGACTGACTGAAATCACTGCGGTCTGACTGAAATCACTGCGGACCGACTGAAATCACTGCGGACCGACTGAAATCACTGCGGTCTGACTGAAATCACTGCGGACTGACTGAAATCACTGCGGACCGACTGAAATCACTGCGGTCTGACTGAAATCACTGCGGTCAGACTGAAAGCACTGCGGACTGACTGAAATCACTGCGGTCTGACTGAAATCACTGCGGTCTGACTGAAATCACTGGTCTGACTGAAATCACTGCGGACCGACTGAAACCACTGCGGTCTGACTGAAATCACTGCGGTCTGACTGAAATCACTGCGGACCGACTGAAATCACTGCGGTCTGACTGAAACCACTGCGGACTGACTGAAATCACTTCGACTGACTGAAATCACTGCGGTCTGACTGAAACCACTGCGGACTGACTGAAATCACTGCGGACCGACTGAAATCACTGCGGACCGACTGAAATCACTGCGGTCTGACTGAAATCACTGCGGTCTGACTGAAATCACTGCGGTCTGACTGAAATCACTGCGGTCTGACTGAAATCACTGCGGTCTGACTGAAACCACTGCGGACTGACTGAAATCACTGCGGTCTGACTGAAATCACTGCGGACCAACTGAAATCACTGCGGTCTGACTGAAACCACTGCGGACTGACTGAAATCACTGCGGTCTGACTGAAATCACTGCGGACCGACTGAAATCACTGCGGTCTGACTGAAATCACTGCGGTCTGACTGAAATCACTGCGGACCGACTGAAATCACTGCGGACCGACTGAAATCACTGCGGTCTGACTGAAATCACTGCGGTCTGACTGAAACCACTGCGGACTGACTGAAATCACTGCGGACTGACTGAAATCACTGCGGTCTGACTGAAATCACTGCGGACTGACTGAAATCACTGGTCTGACTAAAATCACTGCGGACTGACTGAAATCACTGCGGTCTGACTGAAATCACTGCGGACTGACTGAAATCACTGCGGTCTGACTGAAATCACTGCGGACCGCCTGAAATCACTGCGGACCGACTGAAATCACTGCGGACTGACTGAAACCACTGCGGTCTGACTGAAACCACTGCGGACCGACTGAAATCACTGCGACTGACTGAAATCACTGCAGTCTGACTGAAACCACTGCGGACTGACTGAAATCACTGCGGACTGACTGAATCACTGGTCTGACTGAAATCACTGCGGTCTGACTGAAACCACTGCGGACTGACTGAAATCACTGCGGTCTGACTGAAATCACTGCGGACCGACTGAAATCACTGCGGTCTGACTGAAATCACTGCGGACTGACTGAAATCACTGCGGACCGACTGAAATCACTGCGGTCTGACTGAAATCACTGCGGTCTGACTGAAACCACTGCGGACCGACTGAAATCACTGCGGACTGACTGAAATCACTGCGGTCTGACTGAAATCACTGCGGACTGACTGAAATCACTGCGGACTGACTGAAATCACTGGTCTGACTGAAATCACTGCGGACTGACTGAAATCACTGTGGTCTGACTGAAATCACTGCGGACTGAAAAATCACTGGTCTGACTGAAATCACTGGTCTGACTGAAATCACTGCGGACTGACTGAAATCACTGCGGTCTGACTGAAATCACTGCGGACCGACTGAAATCACTGCGGTCTGACTGAAACCACTGCGGACTGACTGAAATCACTGCGGTCTGACTGAAATCACTGCGGACCGACTGAAATCACTGCGGTCTGACTGAAATCACTGCGGTCTGACTGAAATCACTGCGGACCGACTGAAATCACTGCGGACCGACTGAAATCACTGCGGTCTGACTGAAATCACTGCGGTCTGACTGAAACCACTGCGGACTGACTGAAATCACTGCGGACTGTCTGAAATCACTGCGGTCTGACTGAAATCACTGCGGACCGACTGAAATCACTGCGACTGACTGAAATCACTGCAGTCTGACTGAAACCACTGCGGACTGACTGAAATCACTGCGGACTGACTGAAATCACTGCGGTCTGACTGAAATCACTGCGGTCTGACTGAAACCACTGCGGACCGACTGAAATCACTGCGACTGACTGAAATCACTGCAGTCTGACTGAAACCACTGCGGACTGACTGAAATCACTGCGGACTGACTGAATCACTGGTCTGACTGAAATCACTGCGGTCTGACTGAAACCACTGCGGACTGACTGAAATCACTGCGGTCTGACTGAAATCACTGCGGACCGACTGAAATCACTGCGGACCGACTGAAATCACTGCGGTCTGACTGAAATCACTGCGGACTGACTGAAATCACTGCGGACCGACTGAAATCACTGCGGTCTGACTGAAATCACTGCGGTCAGACTGAAAGCACTGCGGACTGACTGAAATCACTGCGGTCTGACTGAAATCACTGCGGTCTGACTGAAATCACTGGTCTGACTGAAATCACTGCGGACCGACTGAAACCACTGCGGTCTGACTGAAATCACTGCGGTCTGACTGAAATCACTGGTCTGACTGAAATCACTGCGGACCGACTGAAATCACTGCGGTCTGACTGAAACCACTGCGGACTGACTGAAATCACTTCGACTGACTGAAATCACTGCGGTCTGACTGAAACCACTGCGGACTGACTGAAATCACTGCGGACTGACTGAATCACAGGTCTGACTGAAATCACTGCGGACTGACTGAAATCACTGCGGTCTGACTGAAACCACTGCGGACTAACTGAAATCACTGCGGACCGACTGAAATCACTGCGGACCGACTGAAATCACTGCGGACCGACTGAAATCACTGCGGACCGACTGAAATCACTGCGGTCTGACTGAAATCACTGCGGTCTGACTGAAACCACTGCGGACTGACTGAAATCACTGCGGACTGACTGAAATCACTGCGGTCTGACTGAAACCACTGCGGACTGACTGAAATCACTGCGGACCGACTGAAATCACTGCGGACCGACTGAAATCACTGCGGACCGACTGAAATCACTGCGGACCGACTGAAATCACTGCGGTCTGACTGAAATCACTGCGGTCTGACTGAAACCACTGCGGACTGACTGAAATCACTGCGGACTGACTGAAATCACTGCGGACTGACTGAAATCACTGCGGTCTGACTGAAATCACTGCGGACTGACTGAAATCACTGGTCTGACTAAAATCACTGCGGACTGACTGAAATCACTGCGGTCTGACTGAAATCACTGCGGACTGACTGAAATCACTGCGGTCTGACTGAAATCACTGCGGACCGCCTGAAATCACTGCGGACCGACTGAAATCACTGCGGACCGACTGAAATCACTGCGGTCTGACTGAAATCACTGCGGTCTGACTGAAACCACTGCGGACTGACTGAAATCACTGCGGACTGACTGAAATCACTGCGGACTGACTGAAATCACTGCGGTCTGACTGAAATCACTGCGGACTGACTGAAATCACTGGTCTGACTAAAATCACTGCGGACTGACTGAAATCACTGCGGTCTGACTGAAATCACTGCGGACTGACTGAAATCACTGCGGTCTGACTGAAATCACTGCGGACCGCCTGAAATCACTGCGGACCGACTGAAATCACTGCGGTCTGACTGAAACCACTGCGGTCTGACTGAAACCACTGCGGACCGACTGAAATCACTGCGACTGACTGAAATCACTGCAGTCTGACTGAAACCACTGCGGACTGACTGAAATCACTGCGGACTGACTGAATCACTGGTCTGACTGAAATCACTGCGGTCTGACTGAAACCACTGCGGACTGACTGAAATCACTGCGGTCTGACTGAAATCACTGCGGACCGACTGAAATCACTGCGGTCTGACTGAAATCACTGCGGACTGACTGAAATCACTGCGGACCGACTGAAATCACTGCGGTCTGACTGAAATCACTGCGGTCTGACTGAAACCACTGCGGACTGACTGAAATCACTGCGGTCTGACTGAAACCACTGCGGTCTGACTGAAATCACTGCGGACCGACTGAAATCACTGCAGACCGACTGAAATCACTGCGACTGACTGAAATCACTGCAGTCTGACTGAAACCACTGCGGACTGACTGAAATCACTGCGGACTGACTGAAATCACTGCGGACTGACTGAAATCACTGCGGACTGACTGAAATCACTGCGGTCTGACTGAAACCACTGCGGACTGACTGAAATCACTGCGGACCGACTGAAATCACTGCGGACCGACTGAAATCACTGCGGACCGACTGAAATCACTGCGGACCGACTGAAATCACTGCGGTCTGACTGAAATCACTGCGGTCTGACTGAAACCACTGCGGACTGACTGAAATCACTGCGGACTGACTGAAATCACTGCGGACTGACTGAAATCACTGCGGTCTGACTGAAATCACTGCGGACTGACTGAAATCACTGGTCTGACTAAAATCACTGCGGACTGACTGAAATCACTGCGGTCTGACTGAAATCACTGCGGACTGACTGAAATCACTGCGGTCTGACTGAAATCACTGCGGACCGCCTGAAATCACTGCGGACCGACTGAAATCACTGCGGACCGACTGAAATCACTGCGGTCTGACTGAAATCACTGCGGTCTGACTGAAACCACTGCGGACTGACTGAAATCACTGCGGACTGACTGAAATCACTGCGGACTGACTGAAATCACTGCGGTCTGACTGAAATCACTGCGGACTGACTGAAATCACTGGTCTGACTAAAATCACTGCGGACTGACTGAAATCACTGCGGTCTGACTGAAATCACTGCGGACTGACTGAAATCACTGCGGTCTGACTGAAATCACTGCGGACCGCCTGAAATCACTGCGGACCGACTGAAATCACTGCGGTCTGACTGAAACCACTGCGGTCTGACTGAAACCACTGCGGACCGACTGAAATCACTGCGACTGACTGAAATCACTGCAGTCTGACTGAAACCACTGCGGACTGACTGAAATCACTGCGGACTGACTGAATCACTGGTCTGACTGAAATCACTGCGGTCTGACTGAAACCACTGCGGACTGACTGAAATCACTGCGGTCTGACTGAAATCACTGCGGACCGACTGAAATCACTGCGGTCTGACTGAAATCACTGCGGACTGACTGAAATCACTGCGGACCGACTGAAATCACTGCGGTCTGACTGAAATCACTGCGGTCTGACTGAAACCACTGCGGACTGACTGAAATCACTGCGGTCTGACTGAAACCACTGCGGTCTGACTGAAATCACTGCGGACCGACTGAAATCACTGCAGACCGACTGAAATCACTGCGACTGACTGAAATCACTGCAGTCTGACTGAAACCACTGCGGACTGACTGAAATCACTGCGGACTGACTGAAATCACTGCGGACTGACTGAAATCACTGCGGACTGACTGAAATCACTGGTCTGACTGAAATCACTGCGGACTGACTGAAATCACTGCGGACTGACTGAAATCACTGGTCGGACTGAAATCACTGCGGACTGACTGAATCACTGCGGACTGACTGAAATCACTGCGGACTGACTGAAATCACTGCGGTCTGACTGAAATCACTGCGGACCGACTGAAATCACTGCGGACCGACTGAAATCACTGCGGTCTGATTTGCGGTCTGACTGAAATCACTGCGGACCGACTGAAATCACTGCGGTCTGACTGAAATCACTGCGGTCTGACTTAAATCACTGCGGACCGACTGAAATCACTGCGGACCGACTGAAATCACTGCGGTCTGACTGAAATCACTGCGGTCTGACTGAAACCACTGCGGACTGACTGAAATCACTGCGGACTGTCTGAAATCACTGCGGTCTGACTGAAATCACTGCGGACCGACTGAAATCACTGCGGTCTGACTGAAATCACTGCGGACTGACTGAAACCACTGCGGACTGACTGAAATCACTGCGGTCTGACTGAAACCACTGCGGACTGACTGAAATCACTGCGGACTGACTGAAATCACTGCGGTCTGACTGAAATCACTGCGGACCGACTGAAATCACTGCGGTCTGACTGAAACCACTGCGGTCTGACTGAAATCACTGCGGACCGACTGAAATCACTGCGGACTGACTGAAATCACTGCGGTCTGACTGAAATCACTGCGGACTGACTGAAATCACTGCGGACTGACTGAAATCACTGCGGTCTGACTGAAATCACTGCGGACTGACTGAAATCACTGGTCTGACTAAAATCACTGCGGACTGACTGAAATCACTGGTTTGACTGAAATCACTGCGGACTGACTGAAATCACTGGTCTGACTGAAATCACTGCGGACTGACTGAAATCACTGGTCTGACTGAAATCACTGCGGACTGACTGAAATCACTGCGGTCTGACTGAAATCACTGCGGACTGAAAAATCACTGGTCTGACTGAAATCACTGGTCTGACTGAAATCACTGCGGACTGACTGAAATCACTGCAGTCTGACTGAAATCACTGCGGACTGACTGAAATCACTGGTCTGACTGAAATCACTGCGGTCTGACTGAAATCACTGTGGAATCACTCTAAACCCAGTCTGTTTTTGCCCTAGATGAATCTGTCTGTCAGATTGGTATACATGTCTCTCTCCAGCACCAGCTGTGGAGCCTGAACCTGAGAAAACTAAGCTTTCTTACCATTTCCTAAATCTAAATAAATAATGAAAATGAAGGATGGGAGCGGATTACCAAAAACATTAAGTTGAATTCAAGGTTGACCAACCCATTTTTGTTTATCAGTTGCAGTTATTCAGCTGAAACAATACTCTTGCTCATCGTTTTCAGTGATGTTGTGCAGTCTGAGGACGGCAGTTTTGTTTAGTCTGTCTTCAACGTATTCAACAATGTCTTTATACTATATCTATATGTCAACCAATCCAATGTCAGTGAAAATGATTGACAGTCTGAGAGTGTTTCTGATTGGCGGACAGCAGCTTTAAAAAACAAAAAAAGCTTACAGCTCTAAAACAACTGTGATTCACCAAAAGTCAAGAGCACAACGATTAGAGAAAGAGGAAGAGTAATTCTGGCACTCACCACCACAGCTCTATAAACCAACATAAATACACACATCCACTTCATACACTCCAAAACTAGCAATAAAGCATCAGAAAATGGTTTGTTTTCGTCTTTGGTTAGTACAAAAAGACTCGTCAACACCTAAACAACTGATAAGATCAGGGGTGAAGTGGAGGTGTTGCACTGCTGAACTGTGCTTGCATTGCTCATGAATGTGAAGAATTAGCCTCAATCAAGCTGAAACCTTTTCCTCTGGTAGACCCATTTGCCTTTTATTACCGCAACATCAGATTATTGTGTCTTTAGCGTTCCAACAGCCTGTATACACCAGCTTGAAACTGTCTACAAAGCCACCATTGCAAAACCATTGGTCCTTCATGACAGAAGTAGTATGTACTTTGAGTGTCAGAAATATAAGCAGGACTCAAGTTTTAATAAAGGTTTGGAGTAAGATTACATCTGTTAGTGGAGGAGCCACTCGATCGGCCCCTCACAATTCTCTCAAAAGTTTAATTTAACCTATTGTTCATTAGTGACCAGCAGAAATATAAATTATAACAACTGGTAAATCTGATAAAAGGCAGACAAATTCATCTACATAAAATCAATTGTTTTATATATTTAAAAAATACAATATCAAAAATAAAAAGAAATTTGTCCCCAAACGAGCCGAACTGAACAGTAGTGCTCAATGTACATACTGTATACATACAGAAGGATTGCAGAACTGGCCCTGAGCATGTATGTCAAGCTGTGTGTGTGTGTGTGTGTGTGTGTGTGTGTGGGTGTGTGAGTGTGAGAGAGAGAGAGAGACTCCTTGAACTAAGCATTGTCCGTATTTCTTGATACTGAAGTCCAAGTTCAAAATGAAACTCTATGAACCACTCCATTGTGAACATACGGAGCTGTCTGAAACACGGATTAAACAGGAAGTGTTTGTCCGAACCCACAAAGGTTTTTAAAAATAAGGTAAGACTCAAGATTTTTAGAAGTAATAATACAGAGCTGAGTGGCTCCTCACTTTTGTTGTGCAAAGTGTCAGGGGAAAATAAAGAGGATTCCCCAGTTGACAAATGCCACCTTAGCATGAAAACTGCCGCTGGTTACAGCAATGCCACCCTGACTGAAGATGCCAATGAGAACAATGACATCTGTCAAGCTGACACTGCTGTAACAGTGGACATCAATAATGAGGATCATCTTTAAAAGTTTAAAGACAAAGGTCACAACTCCTGTTGAAAAACTGGTTCTGTTAGTTTTCTGAAAAGTTCTGGTTTAACAGGTTTGAGTTCTGAAGACAAAAAACTCCACAGTCCTTTATGAAAATGCACGTTTAAAGGAGTTTCAAAGTAACTTCTGCTCAAGACAGTTCAAGTTCAGTGGAGGAACAAGCAACACCACATCGTCATTATTCATGGTTAGTAAATACTAATTTATAAAATACTGATAGATTTAGATTTAAAAGTGTCATGTATCCATTCACATTGATCTAGACTTAATAAACAGCATTGACACATTGTTTATACAGTTTTTTTTTATTGCTTAGCTCTAGCAGGGCTGCCAACTTTTGAGTTCAGCTTGGTGTTAGAATTATAGTGCGGTATTTATTGTTTGAATGTTATAATAAAATTGACAGAATTTAAAAGCTGAGACTTTGTTTCATATCATAGTAACCTGTTCTGTCTTGTCTGTTGATATCAGTGTCTTTGCTCTGTGATTTTTTCACTGCGTGAGAATATGGTTGTGTAACATTAGGTGGAGTAAGTGTGAGAACAATGTCAATAGCGTGAGTCTCGCACTGAATGTCTGAGAGTTGGCAGCACTGGCACTAGTCTTGACTTGGAATTAAGCTTTTCGCCCTGAATCACGGAAGCGAACACCATGAGATGCCATGAGATCTCTTATTTATTATTATATGTCAAGACATAGCAGAGAAAAACTATTTACTGGAGAGATGGTCTTCATTCGTCAAAATTGAATGTATATTTCATGCTACAAAATCCTCATTCCTTAAAGAGAAAACTTCAGTCAACATATGCATCAGTGGAAACTATGCTAGATTGCATTCGCATTCCTCTGTGGTTAAAACTAACTCCTCTCACTCCTCTCCAAGTCCTTGGCATGCGATCCTCCCACACACTCTTGCAGAGCGGATATATGAATGTTTATAAAAATGTTATAGCCATGAATAAAGGCTTTTATTTTTTCTAAATTCTCGAGTGCCTTGGCCTTATATGATTTTTGCAAGTTGAACTATCCCGCATCAAAGAGCACCGAGATACTGACTTTATACTCCAGTTTGGTTCTTATTCAATAAAATTTTTGTCTTCACTAGTGATGTCTGCTTTCGTCACATGAATTCGGTAAAATATTTTTTTTTACGTTTTACTTCACAACTGTTTTCCAAATGTTTCGAAATTTTAATGGTTCGCTGATGGTGGACGATCTCAGTAAACCTGTGTTTATGGTTTTTACCTGATCTCAGATCAGTTTTGTAGACATTTTAATGAGATGTTTGTGTAATTTGGTAAAGGACAGCCCTGCAATTCCACAATCTAAACTATGTTTCCCGTACAACGTTACTCACTGCTTAACTACCGTAGTATGATGCATCATCGAAGAAATCAACTAATTCTAGTATCAAAATGATAAACCTGTCAGATAACTCGTTTAGAGTAACATTACTAGAGCATAGACTGCCTTAATGTTGAGACAACAAATGGCAAAAGTGTAAAAGGGAAAAATTAAAAAGAGAATATGAGGTGGTAAATAAATAGATTTTCACAATGACTTTTGGAAATTACAGGGTGAAACTTGAATTTTGAACCATTGACAAAATCAAATGCTTACAGATGTGTCTATAATGTGGCTGATTATTCCTGGGACACCAAACTGCTGTTAACGAGCAGTGTATGTCACTACAGAAAGTATTCTCATTAACATTATAGTTCATGGCATTTGACTGCATATAACAGTACTGATTATAGATATTAGTTTGTTTTAATTTGAAATCTGAAGGGAATAAGTGAATTCTTCCTGGTGCCTTGAAGGGAAGAATGTAGTGAGCAAGTCTAAGACAGATGTGTGAATTTTCCAGATGTGACAAAACTCTTCTAACAATGAGAAATCGAAACACTAGTTATTCTAATGACACACACTTTGTTTGTGGTAACAAAGCTTATCTATTGCTTTGTAAGGGATTTTAAGGATGTTATTTGGCTTCTATTACTGGCAATGTGAGTAATGTCAGAGGAGAGGATTATGTGAAATATATTTTAATCATGACACAGATCGAGAATTGAATCTCTGAAACTGAAAATATGATCCATTTACAGAATGAAGTACAGGCACTACATGAGGCCACCTTTGGTGTTTGAGGACACAGCAAAAACTGCACTTAGTTCTGTTGCTGACATTGCAGAAGAAGTGCATATAATGAGGAAGCAGTGTTGCCAGATTGGGATGGTGATTTCCAGCCCAAAAGCTCACCAAAACCGCCCAAAATTTTATTGCCAAAATAATGTGATATCATTTCATTACCATGTTATTCAAGGTTGATAAGCACAATTTGTATTTCCTTACAAAATAACGATGATAAAATAAAATAAAAAATAAAAAACAATTTCCAGGAAAACAGATCAAAACAGAGCAAAAATTAAGGAGAATTAGCCAATATGACTAAAATGTCCAGGTGGACATTGTCAAAACGGCAATCAAGAAATGAACCGTTGACTTTAAAGGGTTAGTTCACCCAAAAATGAAAATTATGTCATTAATGACTCACCCTCATGTCGTTCCAAGCCTGTAAGACCTCCGTTCATCTTCGGAACACAGTTTAAGATATTTTAGATACAGTCCGATTTACGGTTCAAGGCAATACAGACATCATCAAAGTAGTCCATGTGACATCAGTGGCTCAATATTAAGTTTATCAAGCGACGAGAATACTTTAAAAAAAAATATATATAATATTTTGGTGACATAATTTTCATTTTTGGGTGAACTAACCCTTTAACCCTCAGAAGTACACACTGCAGAACATAACGCAGAATTTAGCAGTCATATGGATTCATCGTTGATTCAAACCTTTTTCAGCAGCTGTCAGGGTCGAGTAGAGTGCATGCAGTCTGGATGGTGTAAAAGTTGCAGATGTCTGGTTAGACTAGTGTGCACATGATCATGGACAGGAGTCGTCCCATATTTGATTTCAATTCAAGTCATTCAACTGTGCTCTCCTCTCAGAGTTATATTCACCATCGATATCTCCACCACATGTACGTTTTTAGAGTTGCTCACTATCTCACTCTTTACTGTAGATACAACTTACTGTATAGTAGGCTATATCACTTTGGCATTAGTGATCACTTTGAATATACAGCTACAACTTATCACGCTCAATCGCATCTGCCTGCGGATTGCTGATTGGCAAAAAGTGCGTGCTCGTCGGTGACGTCAACACCAACGCCAGCTGACTCTGCATTGTGTGTGTACAATAATGTCATGATGACTGATTTTATGGACTACATGCACACATTAGTTTAGTTTTTAACCAATTAGACTTTAAAATGTAGATGTTTGAAAACAGCCAAACTGACCCCAAACCAGCCGAAATTTTGTCCACCCGCCCAAACCCTTTTTTACCCACTCAATCAAATTCAAAACCGCCCAATTGGGTGGGAACCCGCCCAATCTGGCAACACTATGAGGAAGCTTGTTTTACTAAATCAAATGGCTCTTGATATTCTGTTAGAATCCCAGGGAGGAACATGCAACTGTTACATGTTCATATATCCCAGACAACACTGGAAGAGCAGTGCACAATTTAGCTAAACTCAATACGGATCAAGTCTTTTCTCCTCTTGAGTGGGACGCATGGCTCAGATAAATATTGAGGCCTGTCGTAACGTATGCCTTTAGGGACCAAGCGAATTACAATACTTAAACCAAAACATACTTAAGTAAAAGTAAAATTACAGATTTTTAAAAACTACTTAAAAAAGTAGAAGTACAAAAAAAACTCAATTACAGTAATGCTAGTAAATGTAATTTGTTACTTTTCACCTCTGCAAATAGCAATAATTGGGGTACAAATTACAAGTCTGTGAAAATGGATAAAGAAAATAAAACAATAAATTGAAAAAGAGAATAGTTACAAACGCTTAATTCAGCGCACACTTTTTCTACTTTACGAAGAAAATTTGCTTTAAACGGCACAAACGCAACTTCAGCTTAAAGGGATAGTTCACTTTGAAATAAAATTTTGGTATGTTTTA
Organism: Scardinius erythrophthalmus; assembly: GCF_964197995.2. Taxonomy (NCBI): domain Eukaryota; kingdom Metazoa; phylum Chordata; class Actinopteri; order Cypriniformes; family Leuciscidae; genus Scardinius; species Scardinius erythrophthalmus. Next base: position 35,021,103 of record NC_138224.1, read on the forward strand.
GCTTACCTCAAGGACATCCAAGATGTAGGTGTCTTTTTTTCCGCAGTAGTTTCAATTTTGATATTTTTAGGTCAAACCATTCTTGTCTGACAGTCTTATCATGCAGGTCTATGGTCACCCCCTCAAAGAGCATGCACAGAGTCCAAATTAAAACAATTCCCCATCGTCCAAATTAAACAATTCCCCATCGTAAGTACACATTGATGGCCTAAGACACGAAACGAGCGGTTTGTGTGAGAAAACAAACAGTATTTATATCGTTTTTACCTCTTGTAACACAGCCACGTCCAAGTGATCTGAGGGCGCGAGCGCATCCTGGTGTGTGACGTGTGCGCAGACTGGTGCATAGATATATACACTAGATGTCGCCTTGGCTACGGCAGTTCATTGGAACGAATGTCTTTAATGCGACATCTAGTGTATATATATCTATGCACTAGTCTGCGCACACATCACACACCAGGAAGCGCCCGCGCCCTCAGATCACAAAATAAGGGTCCTTAAATATTGCGGCCGCTTCCACCTCATTGGTCTGCCAAAGCCACACTTAATCAGGGCTAATAGGGCAACATCACCTATCCTGCCACATAAAGGATGATAGAGTTGATGATTTTCCTTGGATATGAGTGAGAAAGAGTGATTAGCTGCTGAGAAATAAGATTATAGGACCCCTTTAACAGATGAGTTTGGATGAGAGTCCTGATCCGGTCACAGTTTCATTTTATGATCCAAATAACATTTGAGCGCTTATGTCAGCATGTTAAGAGTGAAACTATTCAGATCTTTTTCTTTTTATCCTGCAGCTGTGAATCTGTGAAGGGCGATGGCGTCTGTTAAAGAGCTGCTCAAGAACTCGCTGAAGGACCTGAGAGAAGATGATCTAAAGGAGTTTCAGTGGTGCTTAGAGAATGATCATGAGTGTATAAAAAAGTCTGATATGAAGAATGCAGATATCTTAGACACAGTGGATAAGATGGTAGCATGTTTTGGAACAGAAGAAGCTGTGAAGAACATGGTGAAGAACCTGAGGAAGATGAACCAGAATCTTCTGGCTGAGCAGCTGGAGAACAATCACAAGCAAAGTAACATTTAGTTCACTCTGACTGTAATGTGATTGATTGTTCACCAATGTAATGGTTTGACTTAAACTTTGCCCTTTGCTCTGCTGATGTTTTTGTGTGACTTATGTTTCCCAGTGAGTGATCCTCTCTCTCCCACACACTCAAGTCAGGCTGAAGGCAATATGGAGATGTCCGCCGCTATTAGAGCTCATTCAGAAGAGATCAGGGGTAAATCATCCCTGTCTGTACATGGAAACAAGTGAAAATATAACAGCAAGCAACAATTACAGGGCCAAGAAGAACAGCAGCAGATCTTATACAAGTACATTTATTAGAAAAGACTGTCTAGTAATTTTTTACGAATGGTTAAATGGTTTACAAGAGTCTTAAACCCTGAATTAAAACTTCTACAAGCAACTTCTACATATGCAGGGTCATTGCAATAACCCCAACCTAACCCTAATACAGTCTCATGTCTTGTTTGGTGTACTAGATGTCAATGGTGTGATCAAAAATCATGTAATAATTTTGGTCAGTGTGGCCTTTAAGGAATAGTTTACTTAAAAAGGAAAAATCTGTCATTTACTCAACCTCAAGTTGTTTCAAACCTGTATGCATTTCTTTCTTCTGCTGAACACAAAGGAAGATATTTTGAAGAATGTTGGTAACCAAACAGTTGATGGGCCCCATTGACTTCCATAGTAGAAAAAAAATATATGTTCATATAGGTTTGAAACAACTTGAGGGTGAGAACTATTCCTTTAAGTTGATCTGAGTCCAATAGTGACAATCCGATAAATCCAATTCCAATTGCTTCAAGTTTTAATCAAGGCATTTCTATGTTGAAACTTCAGCATAGTCAGTGTAAGATGTGCATGTAAACACTATTGCAGAAAGAGTGTGATTCATTTGAATATGGCAGAAGCAGGAATTTATGAAAAACACAATCACTTATTTTTTGCTGTCTTTTTCCCTCTTTCTTAAAGGCTCAACTGCAGACAGTCAAGTTACTCTTCATGATTACACAGAGACCAGCCGCAGACTGAAGGACAAATTAAAACAGGACTACGAGCGGATATTAGTTGGTAATTCACAGACGGGTCATCGGGAATACCTGAATGATATTTACACTGATTTATATGTGGTGGGGAATGAGACTGGAGGAAGAGTCGATGACCATGAGGTGATACAGATCGAATCAAATCACAACCAACTGACTGCCAAGGAGACGGCAATCAAGTGTAATGACATGTTTAAACGAAACAAAAAAGTACTGACGATGGGGATCGCAGGAGTGGGAAAAACTGTCTCTGTCAATAAATTCATCCTTGACTGGGTTGAAGGAAAAGAAAATCAGGAAATAACCTTCATTTTTCCTCTGCCATTCCGTGAGCTAAACCTGATTACAGAGAACTGCAGTCTCATGGAACTGCTTCACGAACACTTCTTTAGTGATCCTAAAGAACTGCCTTCTCTTCCTAAAGGTGATGGTAAAGTCTTGTTCATTGTTGATGGGCTGGATGAATGTCGCTTCCCTTTGAGCTTTAAAGAGGGTGGCAGATTAACAGATGTTCACAAAAAAACAACAGTGAGTAAGATAATAACAAGTCTCATCAAGAGACACCTGCTTCCCTCTGCTCTCATCTGGATCACATCCAGACCAGCAGCAGCCAGTCTGATACCCCGAAACTACATTGATCAAGTGACAGAGGTGCGAGGATTTAACGATGAGCAGAAAGAGCAATACTTCAAAAATAACAGCAGTCCTGAGGTTGCTGGAAACCTCATCAGTCACATCAAGAAATCCAGGAGTCTGTACATCATGTGCCACATCCCCGTCTTCTGCTGGATCTCTCTTATTGTTCTTCAGCCTCTACTGGCTCGAGAGAACCATGACAAAACTCCCACAACTCTCACAGGGATGTACACAAGCTTCTTAATTTCTCAGAAGAAACAGATGGAAGAAAAATACTGTGATGAGTCCGAACCAAATTCCAATGCAGTGTCTTTTGAACAGATCATTCTGAAGCTTGGGAAACTGGCCTTTCAACAGCTGGAGAAAGGAAACCTGATTTTCTACAAAGAAGATCTTGAGGAATGTGGACTAGATGTCAGTGAAGGGTCGTTGTACTCTGGGTTATGCACTCAAATGTTTCAGGAGGAAAAGGATTCAACAAGAAATGTTTACAGCTTTGTACATCTCAGCGTACAGGAATTCCTTGCTGCTCTTTATGTGTTTATGATGGGCAAAGATGAGAAGGCTGACCTATTTCTTCAATCCTGGAGAGAAAAACTGACATGGAAACTGTCCAAAAAGCCACTGTTTCAGCTTCATAATGCTGCAGTCAAGAAAGCTTTACAGAGTGAGAACGGACACCTGGACCTTTTCCTCCGGTTCCTCCTGGGTCTGGAGTCCAATCAGAGTGACCTGAAGCGATTACTGCCTGGACTGGAACAGAAAACAGGGGACATGAAAAACACTGTTAACTATATCAAAAAGAAAATAGAGAAGGAGGAATCAGTAGAGAGGACCATCAATCTATTCCACTGTCTGAGTGAACTGAAAGATAACTTTGTGAAGGAAATCCAGAAAAATCTGAGCTCAGGAAAACTTTCAGCACAGAATCTCTCCTCTGCTCAGTGGTCTGGTCTGGTGTTTGTGCTCCTGATGTCAGAAGAGACTCAAGAGAAGTTTGAACTGCAGAAATACAGAAGATCTGATGAAGCACTGCTGATGCTGCTGCAAGTGATCAGAAACACCAGAAGAGCACTGTAAGAGTCTCCTTTACATTCATTTATAAACACTGTTAGTCTTTTGTAATTGCCTTCATTTTAAATGAGTGACTTGCTGGCCTAGAATGTTCAGAAAAATGAATAAATGTATTGTGTGTGAAATTGTTTCAGCTTGGCTTAATTCACTACAGTTAACCCCCTGAGGTCGGCTATCGCGCCGGCGCGATAGGCTCGTTTTTTTCCGTATGAGTGCGTGTGTGTGCTCATAATAAAAACAAAGTGTTGTGCTTTTCGCCAAATAAAGAAAAATAAACATGATGCGAATTCTGCCTACTCTCCGTCAGTGAAGTCAATTCTGAAACGCGTCCGAAAATGAACTGTAACTCAGCGAATACTCAGTCAAACAGGCATACAGACACACAGGCATGAAGCTTGAATTCTCTTCTTTTAAATGAAGTAGTTTTTATAAAAAAAAAATATTCACAGTTTATATAATATGTATGTAAAGAGAGAGATGTCAGTCGTTCTCATCTCAGCTAATTAAGTTTTAATGTGACTCTGCCTACGGAGACCGCGCTATTCAAACGCAAATCTGAGGCGATCCATACAAACCTGTGAAACGCCCACATCCGCTGGATAAGGCCGGTGAAACACTGGATGCGTGGCATAAGCGTCTCAGCTGCGTGGCGTGTCCGTTTTTATTTCGGCTCCCATGTTAACAGTTTAGAGTTTGCACACTGCCTGTGTGAGACGCGCGTCTCAGGCGCAGCACGAACCGCGTGGAAAACGCGTGCATTCTAGAAATAGAACCGACGCCTATTTTTCACGCGACACGCAAGCGTCTTGGAAGCGTTTCCATGCAAAATTGTATAGGAAAATCTGTTAATTTGTCATTTTGACACGAATACATATTAACCTGTTAACCGTTGCCAGAGCGCGGGCACACTGAAGCGTTTTTTTTTATAAATAGTTCAAAGTTACTATCAGATTTAATGTTATACCTTGACAAACTATACATCATTACAAAGATATAAGACTCAAGTTTCAGAATTTGACCACTATTGTATTCTGAGAAACTTATAGCGACAGTTATTTCTTAATTTGTGTCAGGAGTTATGAAATGAAAAAATGAGTCGATACCTTTGATATGAATTATGCGCGTCAGCCGCTTTCATTCATAAAAAAACTCCCGTGCCGTCGTCATGACAGCGATACACAAAACAACGTCCTTCCAGGCTTTTAGCTATAAAATGTGCAGATTTGGAGAAATATTGATATATTCTCATAGGATTACATCAGATTTCTATAGACAGGAATAATATTTATTGAATTTATACCCAAATGCGTCGATGTAATCATTATGAGCGTTTGTATACTCTGTTAATGTGTTTTCAATTCATACCAATAGCCTGAGGGCGCCCTCGCCGCCCTGTGCACAGTATTAGAACATGAAGAAGTGCCATAATCATGTGACAATCCAGGAAGCCTCGAACACACACACAGCTAACAAGAGATCGCGCTGTAACTATGGCTGTAACATGGAGATACAGTCGTTTTGAAGACAATAAACATGTTTGCTATGATATTTGAGTTACCTGTGTTTTTCAATCCATGCCAGGTATTTCCATAATAATAGATTATATTTATAATGTAATGCTAATCTATATAGACTATCATTGTGCAGAACAGTATACAATAGTATATTTTCTGTCTGATTTTTTTTATCTGAAGCCAAATTAGATCACAGAAAATTATTTAAAATACTTGATTTGCTTTATAAAGTAAGTTTATAAGCACAAACATGGTTTTAATCTCATAAATTGTCGTGTATTGATGGTGTGCTAAGCTAACATGCTAGCCAGCCCTAGGACTAGGTGCACCTGCCACCTAGAAGTTATATTTTTATTATTTTTTGAATGCTTACTGAAATGTTTCTTTATTCAAGAAATGCATTTAAAACAGTTTAGAATGTAAGGGTGAACTTTGAGAAAAGAAATTAGTGACTGAAACCATATGAATAGCATGTGAATAGCCAGTCGTTAGTAACTATAATGCAGACAAAAGAAATGCATATTTAGAGCCATAGCCAGGCTGGAGAAGTGTGAATGTGTGCAGGGGGAGACTGAGACTGAATGGGGCTCGTTTGCACCACAAAACAATAAAGACAATATACTGCATAGATGGTAAGAAGATGACAATAAATATCAGTAGCATTTTAGCATCAAATCAAAATAAAGTCACATGACATGATCTTGAAAAACATTTCACTAAATACAGAGTTTTGGACTTATTATCTTCAGATTTTAAACATAAAATGTTTAGACATGTGGCATTAGCTGTAGTGCATTTCTAGATTGCTCCAGGGCCAACTTCAATTTTATTTTCATGAGGATGTTTCATAAAAAATAATTTCTAATAACTTTACAAAACTTTGAAGCTATTTATAACAATTTTTGTCCTTATGACAATAATTAATTCTACATTACAATAAACTGCCAGGTGTCAGCTTTCAAATGAGATCATACTTGTGCTTTTAGTACAAAGGGTTCATGAACTGTATCTGTTTCAGTTTGGGTATGTCATTTCTTGGGATTTTTCAAAAGTGGGGTTGCAGCTTAACAGGTTAATAAATGTCCCTTTGATGTTTAAAAGTGTCTAGGTTTTGACATAAATGCAAATATAAATGTAATTTTACAAAATATGATCGATTTTCAAATACTGCTGTATTGAATGAACAGCTTTTAGCAAACTCTATTGCTATACTGAGATGAGGAATATATACTGTATGTGTTTTGTCAAAAATAAAGTCATCAACTAACTAATGAATCCTTTACTTTGAAATACGTATGATAAAATGTATACTTTAGTTTTGAAAGACGTTGACTAGTTTTGAAAAGATTATAAAGTATGTATGTGCATGCATATATATATGTGTGTGTATATATGAAGAGTTCAGATGCAAAAGCCTCTAAATGCCATCTGAAATTTTCTCCTAGAATGATCATTTTTATGAAGCTTGTATATTTAAGTTAGCTATAGGTGACACACCTGAATGAATGGCTCATTAAGTATGCAGGGACGTAGTCTCACCAGGTGTGAACTACTAAATATGCATGATGCTGTTGGAGCGTTTACGCCCCATCTGCATATTGGCTTTCCAAACTAAAAGTGTTTCACAAAACTAAAATCAATGTATCGTTTTATGTGAATGATTAGGCAGGATGATTGTCATATCATTTTGAAGAAAAAACACTTGGCGATGACATCCATTAGTCAAAAGTCTTATTGCCACATATTTAGTATGTGTTTTGTGGCCTTATTTCAGAAACTTTAATTTTTAGTTTTTTCGATAACCATGCATAAACATTATTCTCTCAAAAATGAAAACATGTACATACATGTGGCTCACATATTATTGTAGCCCTGTTTGTTCTATATAGAGTGAATTTACACCTTTGCCATTAATATGTTTATAAGCAACTGAAAAAAGCACAAATGTCAGGGCATGTCAGAACATCTCAAGGGCCCCAAAAACAGCCCAGACCCCAGAGGGTTAAAGGTTTTTTCAAGCTCCAGATTATAAATGCTAATAAGCATTACTACTGCTCTTTGTTTTGTTCTCTACACAGGCTACACAGCTGTAATCTCACAGCTCAGTCCTGTGAGAGTTTATCATCAGCTCTACAATCCTCAAACTCCTTTCTGAGAGAGCTGGACCTGAGTAACAATGACCTGCAGGATTCTGGGGTGAAGCTTCTTTCTGATGGACTGAAGAGTCCAAACTGTCAGCTGGAGATACTGAGGTGAATGTTTTTAAAATAATTAACTATGCTGTAATCAGAGGCTGACTTAACCAATAAGCAAGGTAAGCGGCCGCTTAGCACCTGCAAGAGACAAAACATTTGCAGGAATGTGATATTTTTCCATATTTATACAGACTTATGACCCACACGGACTGCATAAGTTTAAGAAAAATATCGTTTGGGGTGAGGGGAAGGGAATGGACTGTATGAAGATTGAATTTTCTAAAGCTACTAAAAATGTAAAATGCTTCTATTTCATACATGACTTGCTTCCGACAGCACTGAACAAGCTAGCAGCGCCATCTAGTGGCTGTGCACAGGACACAGTTAGCAGATCATGCTGGGTGCACACCAAAATATTTTTTTACAACTTATAAGATTTTCAAAATGTTATAGACCACAAACATGAGGACTTTTTCCTCCTATAGTGTGACACACAAACAGATTTTCAGAGTCTCGACAAGACTTCAGAATAAGAATGGCGGATGATATGCAGGAATAAATTGCGATGATAGTGTTTGGAATTATTTTCACAGAAAATTCATGAAAAAAATGAAAAAAAATTTTTTTCCATCCCTCCATCTCTGCTGTCCACATCAATTTCATTTTGTGCTGCGCCATGACTGCATTTGTAATGCTTCCGTCTTCCATCATCTCGCTTTCTGATTGGATATGGTTTTGTTTCACGTGATAATCTCCAGAGCGTGCGCACGTTTGTCCTTGGGGTTCCCCCCACACATCAGGATTTCTGATCGTAAATATTCAACATGTTCGCGATCGAGGCGGCTCCGACGTTCTTCCGAGCAGGTTCAGACACTCTTAACACACCTCACACCAAGGGAAAATCTGATAAAATAATCTGTAGAACCATCAAGATTATCAGGACATAGGTAGGATTGTCAGAAGGGGGGAAATCAGCTCAAAATCAGCCCGATTATCTTTTAGTGTGTACCCAGCATCAGCCAGGGTTCAAAATTAACACCACACACCAAATGGTGATTAACCTGTTAAGCGTTGCCAGTGCGCCCGCGCACTGAAGCATTTTTTTTTTTTTGTTCAAAGTTACTATCAGATTTAATGTTATACCTTGACAAACAAGACTCAAGTTTCAGTATTTGACCACTATTGTATTCTGAGAAACTTATAGCGACAGTTATTTCTTAATTTGTGTCAGGAGTTATGAAATGAAAAAATTAGTCGATACCTTTAATATGAATTATGAGCGTCAGCTGCTTCCATTCAGAAAAAAATCCTGTGCTGTCGTCATGACAGCGCTTGACAAAACAACGTACCTCGGGGCTTTTAGCTCAAAAATGTGCAGATTTGGAGAAATATTGATATATGCTCATAGGTTTACATCAGATTTATATAGACAGGAATAATATTTATTGAATTTATACCCAAATGCGTTGATGCAATCATTATGAGCGTTTGATACTGTGATGTAGTGTTTTCAATCCATACCAGCAGCCTATTGTCCATATATGGTACACATGAAGAAGAGCCATAATCGTGACATTCCAGGAAGTCCCGAACACATACATAGCTAACAGAGATCGTTGTAAAATGTATATAAAGATGTTTTGAAGACAATAAACATGATTGCAATGATATTTGATTTACCTGTGTTTTTCAAGCCATGCCAGGTATTTTCATAATAATAGATTATATTTATAATGTAATGCTAATCTATATATACTTTATCATCGTGCAGAATACTATAAAATATATATTTTCGACTTCCGGTAATGGCAACGGACTGATCAGTCGCGTTTTCAACTCTCCCGTTCCACGTTCCTGCTGTTCTTTATCTACCCTCACCCATCTTTCTCAAAAGTCATTATTTAGTTGCCTTATTGCTTCTTTATCATGCCCAAGCCGTCAAAACAGAACAAGCCGGACCATTCCCGAGTTTTTACGGAAGAATGTACTGATTTGGGCGAGGCTAGTGCTAGCAGTAGCCATGCGGTTAGCAATGAGAGCTCGTTACCTGATTTATCACATGGAGCTTTGTTGAAACACATTGCCGAAGTCGTTGCAGAAGAAGGTCGGCACACGCAAAAGATGCTGAATGACTCTTTTGTTAAGCTGGAGTCGGGGCTGGACGTGAAAGTTGATTGCATCATCAAACGCATCGATGAGGTTGCTGCAGCCACGACTCCCTTGCGACGCGCCAGGCTGAAACAGAAACTCGTATCTCCGTCCTGGAAGATGACATTGCTCCACTTAAAGGGAAATTGGCCGCACTCGAGAAGCTTAACTCGGCACTTACGGAGAAGGTTACGGATCTAGAGGGGCGTTCTAGACGGGACAATATCAGAATCCTTAACCTCAAGGAGTCCGTCGAGGGAAGCGACCCCATACTTTTCTTTGAAACTTTCATTCCAAAACTGCTTGAGTTGTCAGTCCCGAATATCGCAATTGACCGCGCACATCGAGGGCTCGGTACTCCTTCGGATGGTCGGCCTCGACCTGTTATTATCAAGATTCATCGCTCCAGAGACGTCGCTACAATTCTGACCGCTGCTAGACGCAAAGGCCAGCTTCAATACGAGGACCAACCTCTTCGTATCGCTCCTGACATTTCGCCTACAGTTCGTGCCGCGAGGAGAGCCTTCAATCCGATCTGCGCTGAGCTTATTAAGAAAGGCATCCGCTTCCAAATGAACTTCCCAGCCGTGTTGGTCTTCAAAGCAAACGGCACGCAGAAAACTTTCAGAGACCCGAAAGACGCCAAAGCCTTTATGGACGGTAATTTGTGAACTCTTTTGGCTTTTCGTCTTACCGGTAATACGATCCATGCAACGGTTATGTTTATTCAATGATGGGTGTTTGCCAAAAGGAATGGGAGAGTTTTCACATGTGTAAACCGTTATTATCGTGAAGTTTTTTATTTAAGCTGGGATATTGAACAGGTGCATATCTTTTTTCTGTACTTTTAATGATTAATAGATCCTAGTTTTCCATTTGTTTCACAGGAGTTATAGACATGGTCGCGGTCAGTCTCCTCCTTGTTCTGTTTTTGTTTTTGTTTTGTTCTAATGTTAGGTTTTCAAAGCCTGAACCAGAGAAGTTCCTATTTCCTCCCCATCTTTTTCCCTTATGGAAAGTGTGTTTTTCTTGTTTACTGCATAGTTTACATTGCTATTACTTTTTAAATGATTGATGGTGCCAAGTTGAATATTCTCAGCCTCAATGCAAGGGGCCTGAATAACCCAGTGAAGCGAGTTGCTGTTTTAGACTTTTTGCGGAAACAAAGAATTAATATAGCCTTCCTACAAGAGACTCATCTGTTAAAAAGGGATACAAATCGCATGTCTAATCGTTTTTTCCGGGTAGTTGCTTGCTCGTCAGCTTTAAACAAATCAAAAGGGGTGGCAATCATATGCCAGCGTAATTTGCACTTTAAGTTGTTGGATACTTGGGCAGATCGCAAAGGCAGAATAACAGTTGCGAAAGTTTATATAGAAAATAGAAATGTTGCCTTCGTCTCAATTTATGCCCCTAATACTTTTGAAAAAGAATTTTATGAACAGCTCACTAAGGTACTGATGGAGCTCTCTGACTTCAAACTCGTAATAAGTGCTGATTTTAATGCTGTTGTTGACTATTCAGTTGATAGATCGGGACAGACCGAAAATTTAGATCAAAAATATGCTTCTGAGGCTTTATGTTCCTGGATTAATGATACTGGGGTGGTGGATCTCTGGCGTGTATTAAATCCTGGTGTTAAAGGCTTCACCCATTTTTCATCAAGACATAAATCTTCCTCTCGAATTGACTTTATTTTTTCTTCTAGAGATTTGTTTTATAATATTGTTACTGTCAATTTATTACCAGTGGCTTTTTCTGACCACAATGCAGTGATTGCTTCTGTGTTGTTAAATTCAAATCCAGCTCGGGCCCCTAGATGGCGTTTTAACACCTCACTACTCCGAGATGAAGCATTTAAAACCAAGTTTTCAAGTCAACTATCAGATTTTGTAAATATAAATAAAGGCTCTGTGGATGACCCAAGGACAGTCTGGGATGCTGTTAAAGGTTTTATTAGGAATTTTACTGTATGTTATGCCTCCGACATAAGGAAAGCTTGTTCATCCAGATTACACGATTTAGAGTCTAAATTATCAGCATTAGATAGCCTATTACAACAAGGTTATGATGAGGAGGTTAGGCTTCAATTTGACCTTGTGAAAAAAGAGATAAATGCTGTTATGAAACAGCGGGCCGAATTTTTAATTCATAGGACGCGACAGTTGTACTATTTTAATGGGGCTAGACCCAGCCGTTTATTAGCCCTTAGATTGCGGTCCAATGAAAATCTTGCAGATATCGGCACAATTAAGTCCAAAAATGGTGATATTCTTAGTGAACCCTCACAAGTTAATGATACTTTCCGTAGCTTTTACGCTGATTTATATAGCTCTGAGATATCACATAATCAGGATACTTGTGACAATTTTCTAAACCAAACACTGCTTCCTAAGCTGTCTGAGGAAGACTCTCTAGAATTAAATACCCCCATTACTTTAGTTGAGCTTAAGGAGGCTGCTTTTGATATGTGTAGCGGTAAATCCCCTGGGTTGGATGGAATTCCACCCGAATTTTATACCACGTTCTGGGACAATCTGGGCCCCCTACTCTTCTATATGATTCAAGCCGCTATTGAGAGAGGGTCCTTTTCCAGAGATGTGAATATTGCAGTTATTACGCTTTTGCTCAAAAAAGACAAGGACCCCAATGATTGTTCAAATTATAGGCCTCTGTCACTTCTAAATGCTGACTTAAAAATTTATGCTAAATTGCTCGCGCGGAGGCTCCAGCCGGCCATGACTAAGCTTGTTAACTGTGACCAGACAGGCTTTATTAGGACTAGATTAGCATCTGATAGTGTTAGGAGGTTACTCCATATAATACATGGGTCATCTTCGTTGACCCCTCCTACCGCGGTCCTTTCCCTAGATGCTATGAAAGCCTTTGATCGTCTGGAATGGCCATATTTGTGGTCTGTGTTGAAGTTCATGGCTCTGGGGTCCTCCTACATCCATATGATCAAGGTGCTGTATGCGAACCCCACAGCCATGGTTTTGACAGGTAAGACTTGTTCTTCACTGTTCAACATAGCCAGAGGTTCTCGACAGGGATGCCCTCTAAGCCCGTTTCTTTTTGCACTCTCGCTAGAGCCACTGGCCCAGACAATACGCATAAATAAAGGTATCACCCCAATCACAATGTGTGGGACCAACCATCATATTTCTTTGTATGCAGATGACATCCTTCTTTTTTTAGGCAATCCACTGCAGTCCATTCCAAACATTTTAACTATTTTTGGCAGTTTTGGCGAGATTTCCGGATATAGAATAAATTGGACAAAGTCGGCACTTCTTCCACTAAATGACGCAATGAGAAACTTAGCACTACCCTCGGGTATACCAGTGGTCAAACAATTTAAGTATTTGGGCATTATGATTGGTGCTTCATTGCAGTATATAATTAAGACCAACTATGAGGGCATCCTGTCTAAAATTTCTTGTAACTTGGATAATTGGTCATCACTTCCAAATTCCCTTAGATCCCGCATCTCGATTATCAAAATGAATGTACTCCCTCGAATTAACTTTGTGAGTTCTATGCTGCCCTTGCCTCCCCCTTCTCGTTTTTGGGATAGGCTACAGAGCATAATTACCAAATTTGTATGGAATGGCAAACGTCCACGTCTGAAGCTTTCCACGATGCAACGAGATAGATTCGCGGGTGGACTTGCACTTCCGAATTTTAAGCTATATCACTGGGCTTTTACACTACGTCCCCTGCTTAGCTGGTATAATGACAAAATTGATGTTTCGTGGCGTTCCTTGGAGGGAAATCTAGTTCTTCCTCTGAAGTTAGATGAAGTTTTATTTGCCAATATTCCTTTAAAAAAGTGTACGCTCCGTTTCGGTCCTTTAGTGTCACACGCTCTGTCGGTCTGGAGAGCAGCAGAAAAAGTTTGTAATATCCGTTTTAATTGGAATCCCTACTCTCCTATCTTTAATAATGATGGTTTGCTAATTGCTAAGCGCCCAATAAAGATTGGCCAGTGTCGTCAGTGGTTCGACAAAGGAATTCACTCCTTGGGTAATTTAATGGGTGATAAAGGCCTTCACTCCTTTGAAGAACTTTCCATTCAATTTAACCTTCAGAGCTCTACCTTTTTTTTTTACTTACAGTTGAGGGCAGCCATGAAGGCTTATGGGGTTCCTTGGTTGGCTCCTCTTAAAGATCACCCTTTACTTATAGTGTTACGTGAGACTCGGGGAACAAGAGGTTTGGTTTCTAAATTATATAATTTTTTTCTGGAAAAAATGCATCCTCCTCTGACAATAGACTCTTCATGGCGGGCAGATATTCCGGACCTTTCCCCCAGTTTTAACTGGGACAGTGTTTGGGTGATGGTAATGCATGCCTCAAGGAATCCGGATCATCAACAAATCCATTTTAATTTTATTCATAGGACTTATATGACTCCCCGTAAACTCTATAGTATGAAGCTTAAACCTGATCCTAATTGCACACTGTGCCATACAGGGGAAATTGGTACTTTTTTTCACATGATTTGGGAATGCCCTGGGGTTGCTTACTTTTGGAATATGGTTAAAGAAAGTTTGTCCACTTTATTGAATGTTTCGGCCCCTTTGTCCCCATCTGTTTTTATTTTAGATGATCTTTCTGATATCCAACTTAACAAAACTCAGAAACGAGTGTTTTTAGCTGGTTTGACAGCCGCTAATTTATAGATGTGGTGTATCTCGAATTGTCCACTGCACGCATTCATGGCGCAAGAGAGGACACCATTAGACTCTGGGGCCAAATATTGGAAAAACTCAAGGGTTTGCTGAGTTGAATTAATACCCCCTTCCCCTCTCTCTCGCTCTGGTTTTATGGTCATTTTATTTTTATTTTTATTGTTCTTGTTCATCTGGTTAATTTATTTTTCCCTTGTTATTAATCATATATTTCAACTGTCGTAGATTTCTTTCAGCTCTATTCTTCTGTTCTACCCTTTTTTTTTTTATGGATATTTTCTAACAATTCTAATAATCTGTATTACTTCTATTTATTTGTGTATATTTTGAAGTATATTCTGTATGTTTGTTTATTATTTATTCATTATATATAATTTTCTGTATCTTTGTTATCCCACTGATATAGTGCCCTATATATATTTATTTTTAATATTTTTTTAATCTTAATTATTGATTTACTTATTTTTATTTGTATCTTTTTTTTTTTTTATACTGGGGTAATTGCTGATTGTTTGTCTTCGATATGTCATGTTTAAACGATGTTAAAACAATAAAAATTTGATAACAAAAAAATAATATATTTTCTGTCTGATTTTTTTTATCTGAAGCCAAATTAGATCACAGAAGTTTATTTAAAACACTCGACTTGCGTTATAAAGTAAGTTTGGAGCACAAACATGGTTTTAATCTCATAAATTGTCGTGTATTGATGGTGTGCTAAGCTAACATGCTAGCTAGCCCTAGGTGCACCTGCCACCTAGCAGTTATTCTTCTATGATTTTTTTCTAAATAGGAATGCTTACTGAAATGTTTATTTATTCCAGAAGGGCCTTGGTAATTGAACCCTTGGCAATTGCCATTCGTAGTAAGCCATGCATGGAATTAGGAGAGCTGGTGCTGTTCACAAAATTTCCTTTTACGGCGATGATGTGTTGCTCTATTTCTCTGATCTGGATGTTTCTTTATCCGAAGTTTTGAGAATTATTCATTCCTTTAGCCTCTTCTCCGGATATAAATTTAAAATAAATAAAAGTGAGTTCTAACCAATACATTTTCCAATTTCTGATTTACCAACGAGTGCTTCAATGTTTAAAGTTGCTTCATAGTTTTAAATATTTAGGATTAATATTTACACGTAAGTGCTTAGATCTCTTCAAGGCTAATTTTCTCAATCATCTCTTCAGTCAGAATCCGTAAAGAAATACTTCAGAAACCAAAGGTGGGTTTGCCCTTCCTCATTTCTTATTTTACTACTGGGCAGCAAATATACACTCTACATTGTTCTGGTTTCAGAGTCATTTCAGCTCAGTGACTGGGTCCCGGCTTGGGTCAGTATTGAAGAGGGTTCCTGCTCCCCAGTCTCGCCTGCCACACTATTGTGTTGTCCTCTTACTGCCATCTCGCGCTGTCCTTACGGCAATTCTATTGTCCAAAAATCATTATGGATTTGGTCTCAATTCTGAACCCATTTCGGCCTTCAGCTCTTGCCAGTGGTTTCACCAATAAACCGTAACCCGTTACCACTTGGAACCAGATCCTGTCCTGTGTTCATACCTCTTCTATTTGTGCTCGTCATAGTCTTATACAATTAAAAATTATTCATCGAATTTACTGGACAAAAGTGAGTTTGGCAAAAATCAAGCCTGGTGTTGATCCTCTGCCTCTGCCATCAGGCCCCTGCTTATTTATTACATATGTTTTGGTTATATCCATCCTTAACTTCTTTTTGGCTATCAATCTTTAATTGGTTTTCTTCAGTGATAAAGAGACAGATTGAGCCTTGCCCTTTGGTTGCACTTTTTTCTCCAAATGTCACTGGCTTGTCTGGAAATGCTTTTGCCTCTTCAACATTATTAGCTAGACAGCGCATTCTTCTGCTATCGAAACAAAATCTCCCTCCATCTTCTGATGACTGGCTGAGAGATGTTATGAGCTTCATTAGTGCTGGGCGGTTTACCGGTTCAAACCGAATACCGGTGTTTATTTTTGTTACGATATGAATTTTTAATAAACTGCAATACCGGTGTATGTCGCTTTAATCGGAACACGGCGTTGCGCGACAATGTCTCGCACCTCATTTACAACACAGAACACACGTCTGCGACAAGGTTTTATTCCGTCCTCCACACGCGTGCGTCAAAATAGACTAGGCGCCTATATTTAGCGAAGCGGCGCGGAGAGCTGCTTTTGGGAAGCTTCGATCTGAAACACAAGCATTGACTAGAATGGGCGCGATCAGCTACGGTAGCCGTGTCGCAGCCGTGTGGGGGTGAGAGTGTTTTTTTTTTCTCGCGGCGCGCTGTTTTTATACTGTATGAACGTATCTGAAGTGAACTGACGGTCTTTAGAAAAGTTTCTTTGTTATTACGATTGAATCTTTCTTTATCTTTCCTGATAAAGCAGCGTTGCTGCTTTGAGTACAGCCGTTACCGGGGAAACCATTATTTCTGCCGCTCCTAAAGCGCGTCCTGCTGGAACCTCTTTGTAAACAGCCTTGCAAACCTGTATTATTAACCTGTTAACCATTGCCAGAGCGCGGGCGCACTGAAGCGGTTTTATTTATATATAGTTCAAAGTTACTATCAGATTTAATGTTATACCTTGACAAACTATACATCATTAAAAAGATATAAGACTCAAGTTTCAGAATTTGACCACTAATGTATTCTGAGAAACTTATAGCGACAGTTATTTCTTAATTTGTGTCAGGAGTTATGAAATGAAAAAAGGAGTCGATACCTTTGATATGAATTATACGCGTCAGCCGCTTTCATTCATAAAAAAACTCCCGTGCTGTCGTCATGACAGCGATACACAAAACAACGTCCTTCTAGGCTTTAGCTCAAAAATGTGCAGATTTGGAGAAATATTGATATATTCTCATAGGTTTACATCAGATTTCTATAGACAGGAATAATATTTATTGAATTTATACCCAAATGCGTCGATGTAATCATTATGAGCGTTTGCATACTCTGTTAATGTGTTTTCAATTCATACCAATAGCCTGAGGGCGCCCTCGCCGCCCTGTGCACAGTATTAGAACATGAAGAAGTGCCATAATCATGTGACAATCCAGGAAGCCTCGAACACACACACAGCTAACAAGAGATCGCGCTGTAACTATGGCTGTAACATGCAGATACAGACATTTTGAAGACAATAAACATGTTTGCTATGATATTTGAGTTACCTGTGTTTTTCAATCCATGCTAGGTATTTCCATAATAATAGATTATATTTATAATGTAATGCTAATCTATATAGAATCGTTGTGCAGAACACTATCTAATAGTATATTTTCTGTCTGATTTTTTATCTGAAGCCAAATAAGATCACAGAAAATTATTTAAAATACTCGATTTGCTTTATAAAGTAAGTTTATAAGCACAAACATGGTTTTAATCTCATAAATTGTCGTGTATTGATGGTGTGCTAAGCTAACATGCTAGCTAGCCCTAGGTGCACCTGCCACCTAGAAGTTATATTTTTATTATTTTTTGAATGCTTACTGAAATGTTTCTTTATTCAAGAAATGCATTTGATACAGTTTAAAATGTAAGGGTGAACTTTGAGAAAAGAAATTAGTGACTGAAACCATATGAATAGCCTGTGAATAGCCAGTCGTTAGTAACTATAATGCAGACAAAAGAAATGCATATTTAGGCAAGGCAAGGCAAGTTTATTTATATAGCACATTTCATACACAATGGTAATTCAAAGTGCTTTACATACTATTAAAAATAATCAGAAGAAATAAGAATATACAAAACAGTTTAAAATAAAGAAACAAGAAAGAACTAAAAATAATTAAAACAGTTTAGAATAAAAAACAGTTTAAAATAAAGAAACGAGAAAGAACTAAAAATAATTAAAACAGTTTAGAATAAAGACTAAAATAAGACACAGTATAAACAGTCGGACAAACAGTGACACAGTGCTCATTCATTAAATGCAAAGTTAAACAGATGTGTTTTGAGTCTGGATTTGAATGTGACTAATGTAGGAGCACGTCTGATCTCCTCTGGAAGCTGGTTCCAGCTGCGGCTGGCATAATAGCTAAAAGCAGACTCTCCTTGCTTAGAGTGAACTCTTGGAACTTCTAGCTGATGTGATCCTAATGATCTGAGTAATCTGTTGGGTTTGTATTCCGTGAGCATATCTGCAATGTATTGAGGTCCTAGGCCATTGAATGATTTATATACTAGTAATAATACTTTAAAATCAATCCTATAAGTAACTGGCAGCCAGTGTAATGACCTGAGTACTGGTGTGATATGATCATATTTTCTGGTTCTGCTAAGAATCCTGGCTGCAGCGTTCTGTATGAGCTGCAAATGTCTTATGGTCTTTTTGGGAAGGCCAGTGAGGAGTCCATTACAATAATCCACCCTGCTGGTGATGAAAGCATGCACTAGTTTTTCTAAGTCTTGACTGGAAACAAAGCATCTAATTCTTGCAATATTTTTCAGATGATAGTATGCTGATTTAGTTATTGCTTTGACATGACTATTGAAACTAAGGTCTGACTCTAAAGACACACCAAGATTCTTGACCTGATTTTTAGTTGTTTGACCTTTAGAGTGAAGGTATGCGTTCACCTTGAGAACTTCATCTTTGTTTCCAAACACAATTATTTCAGTTTTGTCTTTGTTTAACTGTAGAAAGTTTTGGCACATCCAGCTGTTGACTTCATCAATGCATTGAAGCAGAGAGTCAATGGGGCTGTAATCATTAGGCGATAGGGCTAAGTAGATCTGTGTGTCGTCTGCATAGCTGTGGTAAGAGATTTGGTTCTTTCTCATTATTTGGCTCATTGGTAGCATGTACAGGTTGAACAGGAGTGGCGCAAGAATTGAGCCTTGAGGGACTCCGCATGTCATGGGCGTCCACTCAGACTTATGGTCACCTATACTCACATAATAACCTCTCCCATCTAAGTATGACCTGAACCATTTTAGAACTGTCCCAGAAAACCCCACCCAGTTTTCCAGCCTGTCTAGAAGTATTTTGTGATCGACAGTGTCAAATGCAGCACTGAGGTCGAGTAGAACCAGCACTGATAATTTGCCTGAATCTGTATTTAAGCGAATATCGTTTATTATCTTAATGAGCGCCGTCTCTGTGCTGTGATGCGATCGGAAGCCAGATTGAAAATTATCAAAGTATCCATTTGAGTTTAAGAATTTGTTCAGCTGGTTGAAGACAACTTTTTCAATGATTTTGCCTGTGAAAGGAAGATTTGAGATCAGTCTTTAGTTGCTTAATATAGTCTTATCCAGATTGCTCTTTTTCAGGAGGGGTTTGACAACAGCAGTTTTAAGGGAGTTTGGAAAACTTCCATAGAAAAGTGAGGCATTTACCACTTCTAGGAGATCTGCTTCTAAACAGTCTAACACACTTTTAAAAAAAGATGTGGGAAGTGTGTCAAGGGCGCAGGTTGATGTTTTAAGGTGCTGAACGGTTTCTTTCAGAATTTTGCCATCAATTTCTTCAAAATCAGACATAGTAACTACTTTCTCAGGTTGTAGTCTGATCTGACTGACCCCAGCGCAACTCAAGCATGTGCTGATCACCTTTCTAATATTATTGATTTTCTCAGAGAAAAAGGTAGCAAACTCACTACACTTGCTGTTGGAGAGCATTTCACTGGGAATCTGGCTTGGGGGATTTGTTAGTCTGTCGACAGTAGCAAAGAGATTTCAAGTATTATTTAGGTTTCTGTTTATGATATTGGAGAAGAAAGTCTGTCTAGCTTTGCCTAGTTCCATATTGAAAGCACGAATGGTGTCTCTATAGATGTTATAGTGGATTACAAGTTTTGTCTTTCGCCACATGCGCTCTGATTTTCTGCATTGTCTTTTCATAATTTGCACTGCTGTTGAGTTTCTCCAAGGTGCTTTTTGTTTACCATTCTTCCTGACTTTCACAGGAGCAATATCATCAATTACATTTTTAACCTTCGAGTTAAAAGAATCAAGGAGAGAATCAACCGAGTCAGCAGATATGCTCGGTCTTAGGGATATGGCCTTCATAAATAGTACACTAGTGTTCTCATTTAGGCATCTCTTCTTGACAGACACAGATCTAACTTCGATGGCAGGAGAGATCAATAAATCAAAGAAAATACAGTAATGATCAGAGAGTGCGACATCCTTAATATCATTCAATGAAATGTTTAGACCCTTACTGATAAGTAAATCTAGAGTGTGTCCACGATTGTGTGTGGGCCCATGTACATGTTGAATCAGATCAAAAGTTTTTAAAACAGTATTGATTTCTTTTGCCATATTATTTTCTGCATTATCTATGTGAATGTTAAAATCTCCAGCAATAGTGAAACTGTCAAACTCTGAGGAAATTATTGATAACAGTTCTGTAAAGTCTTCAGCAAAGGCTGAAGAGTATTTTGGAGGCCTGTAAATAGTGATAAGTAAAATCCGTGGAGCACCTTTTAACACAATACCCAGATATTCGAAAGACGGGTAATTACCAAATGATATTTGCTTACATTGATAGACATCTTTAAAAAGAGCAGCTACACCCCCACCTCTCCTTCCAGCTCTGGAGACACTCATAAAGGTAAAGTTCGGAGGAGATGTTTCATTGAGAATTGTTGCACTGCAGCTGTCTTCTAGCCAAGTTTCATTTAGAAATATAAAGTCCAGGTTGTATGTGCTTATAAAGTCATTGACTAGAAGTGATTTATTTTTAAGTGAGCGGATGTTTAAAAGTGCTAACTTAACAGTCTTGCTTTTTGTGTCCACAATCTTAGTTTGTCGTGTGATAGGCACCAGATTAGATGGGTTTGCTGTACGGCTTTTAACCTGTTAAGCTGCACCAGTGCGTCGGCGCACTGAAGCGGTTTTTTTTATATATAGCTCAAAGTTACTATCAGATTTAATGTTATACTTCGACAAACTATACATCATTAAAAAGATATAAGACTCAAGTTTCAGTATTTGACCACTATTGTATTCTGAGAAACTTATAGCGACAGTTATTTCTTAATTTGTGTCAGGAGTTATGAAATGAAAAAATGAGTCGATACCTTTAATATGAATTATGCGCGTCAGCCGCTTTCATTCATAAAAAAACTCCCGTGCTGTCGTCATGACAGCGATACACAAAACAACGTCCCTCAGGGCTTTAGCTCAAAAATGTGCAGATTTGGAGAAATATTGATATATTCTCGTAGATTCACATCATATTTCTATAGACAGGAATAATATTTATTGAATTTATACCCAAATGCGTCGATGTAATCATTATGAGCGCTTGCATACTCTGATACTGTGTTTTCAATTCATACCAATAGCCTGAGGGCGCTATATGCACAATAATTGTCCATATATAGAACATGAAGAAGAGCCATGATCATGTGACATTCCAGGACGTCACTGGTACACACAAAGCTACAGAGTTCGCGCTGTAAAATGCAGATACAGATGTTTTGAAGATAATAAACATGATTGCAATGATATTTGAGTTACCTGTGTTTTCCAAGCCATGCCATGTATTTTCATAATAATAGATTATATTTATAATGTAATGCTAATCTATATAGACTATCATTGTGCAGAACAGTATACAATAGTATATTTTCTGTCTGATTTTTTTATCTGAAGCCAAATTAGATTACAGAAGATTATTTAAAATACTCCACTTGCGTTTTAAAGTAAGTTTGGAGCACAAACATGGTTTTAATCTCATAAATTGTCATGTATTGATGGTGTGCTAAGCTAACATGCTAGCTCCCTAGGTGCACCTGCAACCTAGAAGTTATACTTTTATGTTTTTTTTGAATGCTTACTGAAAGTTTCTTTATTCAAGAATGTTCTTTATTCTTTATTTAAAATGTGAGGTGAACTTTGAGAAAAGAATTTAGGGATTGAAACCCAATGAATAGCCTGTGAATAGCCAGTCGTTAGTAACTATAATGCAGACAAAAGAAATGCATATTTACAGCCATAACCAGGCTGGAGAGGTGTGAATGTGTGTAGGGGGAGACTGAGACTGAATGGGGATCGTTTGCACCACAAAACAATAGAGACAATAAGACTGAATGGATGACTTAAAAGATGACTAAACATCAGCAGCATTTTAGCCTCAAATCAAAATAAAGTCAACTGACATGGTCTTGAAAAACATTTAACTAAATACAGAGTTTTGGACTTATTATCTTCAGATTTTAAACATAAAATGTTTAGACATGTGGCTTTAGCTGTAGTGCATTTCTATATTGCTACAGGGCCAACTTCAATTTTATTTTCATGAGGATGTTTCATTAAAATTAATTTCTAATAACTTTACAAAACTTTGAAGCTATTTATAACAATTTTTGTCATTATGACAATAATTAATTCTACATTTACAATAAACTGCCAGGTGTCAGCATTCAAATGAGACCATACTTGTGCTTTTAGTACAAAGGGTTCATGAACTGTATCTGTTTCAGTTTGGGTATGTCATTTCTGGGGATTTTTCAAAAGTGGGGTTGCAGCTTAACAGGTTAAAGGCCTTAGACTTTCTAACATGTGAATGAACAGATGATACAGGAACACTGGGTTCCCGCTTGTTCTGTAAACATTTGAAAAAAGTTACTGTTATCACAGCGGGGACCCGGCACAAATCACTTGGAGCTGGTATCGGTTGATTTTGTAACACCTCGAGCAGACGGTGGAAGTTGTGGGCCCTGGCGTTGTGGAAGGGGCCTTAATGCTCGAGGAGGAGGAAGAGGGGGAGGGGGGAGAGGGCGAGCTGCGCCCATAGACTTTGGTGGTAGTGATGTTTTTCTGGTTGATATCTGGGGGCTTCCAGCGTATTGGGTTCCAGCATACACTAGTTTTTCCATTTTCTCTGAGAAACACATCAATGGGGATGTAGGAGATAGTGATAGCGGTGAGAGTGGCTGTGGTGTTAATGGAGGCTGTAATATGCTGTCTTGGCTTTCCTGGTCGTGTTTGGGTGCTGAATCTGTTGTTACTGGTGGCTGTAATGTACTGTCCTGGCTTCCCTGGTCATTCTTGGGTGCTGAATCTGTTGTTATTGGAGGCTGTAATATGCTGTCCTGGCTTCCCTGGTCATTCTTGGGTGCTGAATCTGTTGTTATTCGAGGCTGTAATATGCTGTCCTTGGGAGCTGAATCTTGTGACATTTCTAATATGTCACAGTCTGACTCTGGTGAGCTCAGTGGGCAGGGCTCAGCTGAAGTTGTGTCCGTGAGCAGAAGTTGTTTTGGCTGCATGGTGTTATCATTGTCTTTGTGAGATGCGTCAGCCGCATGTCCATTCAAGTCCTGAAGTGAAGTCCTGTGGTCATTCAAACTGTGTCCAGGTGAGTGTGTGCCATTCTGGTTGATTGGATTGGCAGAAGGATGATGAAGGGAGAAAAGGATATTGTCCTTTAGCACTCTTGAACCCAGTTTGTTTGGAAGATGGCCATTTTGTTGAAACAGTGGCCTCTGATTCCAGAAAAGATTAAAGTTGTCTATGAAGTTCACTCCTTTTATATTACAGGTTTTTTGCAGCCATGAATTAAGCCCAAGCAACCGTGAGAACCTGTTACTTCCTCTAGCTGGAAGTGGTCCACTGATGAATGTTTGTACTTTCAGTCTTTTGAGTGTTTCAAAAAGTTCATTGAAATCCTTCTTAAGCTGTTCTGACTGCTCTTTATGGATATCATTCTTCCCCACATGAATGATGAGTCGATTTGCAGTCTTATGTTTCATCAAAATGTTTTGAATTTCTCTGTTTACGTCAGAGGTTGTTGCTTGTGGAAGGCAGCATGTAGTTGTATCTTTCGAGCTGATATCTCTGATCGTAGAGTCCCCAACTATCAATGTTTTGACCTCGGCTGCGCTCTGAGCTGAGTGCCGCTGTCTGCTTGACCTTGAGCGCCTGTTAGTATCAGAGTGAGCTCCTGGCTGTCTGTGTTCATCCACATTTAACAAATTTGAGCATTCCTCATTCAATAATACTTCAAATCTGTTCTTAAGATGAATAGGTTGTGGAAGACGACCAGTGTTTGTAATCCTTGTAGCTGTGTATGGTGTAGATGAAACTATTTTTGCCTGAGAGAGTCTAATGCCTCTATTTTTGGGTTTTGCCCCCTCTTTGTACCAACGGTTTGTAGGTCGATCGGCTTGTTTCTCTGCACTAGGTATGTTCTGTTGAGGAGCATTAAATTCATGACACTCACCGGCTGTGCGCTGTATTTGTCCATGATGAAACTCTGTTGTGGGTTCCGTCTGGTTTGATCCTACCATTAGCTTTGTTTCAAGAACTGTAATCCTTTGTAAAAGTTTTTGGCAGTTAGTACAGCAAGTAGAATCAAAAGGACGCATTTTCCTTGTGAATGTTTTCTCTTCCGCCGGAATGTAAGCAGTTCAGTTTTCTCTTCCTCGGAATGTAAGCTTCAGTGAATTCTGAAGGAATGAAAATAATTCTGCTTTTTTATAGTAATCCAAGCGTTCTGAGCACTGTGCTGATTCACTGAAGTTAAAATTAGGTGATAAAATGTAATAATAACGAAAGCGATAGAGCAAAGTGCGGAGCAGTAGGCAAAAGCATCCGAACAGTAGCAAAGCAGGAAGTAGAGTTATTTAGAGCCATAACCAGGCTGGAGAGGTGTGAATGTGTGCAGGGGGAGACTGAGACTGAATGGGGCTCGTTTGCACCACAAAACAATAAAGACAATATACTGGATAGATGGTTAGAAGATGACAATAAACATCAGTAGCATTTTAGCGTCAAATCAAAATAAAGTCACATGACATGGTCTTGAAAAACATTTCACTAAATACAGAGTTTTGGACTTATTATCTTAAGATTTTAAACATAAAATGTTTAGACATGTGGCATTAGCTGTAGTGCATTTCTAGATTGCTCCAGTGCCAACTTCAATTTTATTTTCATGAGGATATTTCATAAAAAATAATTTCTAATAACTTTACAAAACTTTGAAGCTATTTATAATTTTTTTTTATTATGACAATAATTAATTCTACATTTACAATAAACTGCCAGGTGTCAGCTTTCAAATGAGATCATACTTGTGCTTTTAGTACAAAGGGTTCATGAACTGTATCTGTTTCAGTTTGGGTATGTCATTTCTTGGGATTTTTCAAAAGTGGGGTTGCAGCTTAACAGGTTAATATTAGTGTGGATTTTTTCATTCACTCATGACAATAAAATAGGGCATTATAAGTTAATCTACTGCAGTATTTCCTCTCTCACTCAGTAGAAAATGTGGTTAACACCCATCATGCTTGAAAAAAAAAAAAAAAAGAAACACCGTCATTTACCGTGAAACTGGTTTAATTTAGAAAAAAACCGTGATGTGGATTTTTGGCCAAACCGCCCAGCACTAAGCTTCATATATTTTTCACTATTCTCCTGTATATGTATCATGGATTTATTGTAAAAGTTCGATAAACAGATTTAAAGATATTTAAGGGAAATGAAGAATTTATTAGAATTCATTGTAAATGAATGCATTTGAAATACTTGCAAATAATTATTTATTTTTAAATATGCACACATTCACAGTTTTTTTGTATGACTGGTAATGTTTCTTGTCTAAATGTAAATTATATATTTTCAATTAAAAACAGTTATTTTGAAAAAAAAAAATTTATAATAATAATAGCAATTTATTCTTAGATTCTTTTGGGAAACGCAGCCAAGATCAGTATGTGATAGTAATGTCTGATTGACAAACTAATGTCATGTGGACTGTTGCTGTATGTCTTTGTAGATTGTCTGGCTGTATAGTGACAGAGGAAGGCTGTGGTTACGTGTCTTCAGCTCTGAGTTCAAACCCCTCACACCTGAGAGAGCTGGATCTGAGCTACAATCACCCAGCAGATTCAGGAGTCAAGCTGCTCTCTGATAAACTGGAGGATCCAAACTACAGACTGGATAAACTCAAGTATGTAGAGCATGGAGTGTTGATTAAACAACTCCAAAAACACCATTTCAATCTTCACTTATTACTCACATTACTACATTTACAAACTTTCTTATTGAGATTCTCAGATCTGGCATTCTCAGATCTCCTCAACTGACACACATGCAATTATTAGTCCATGGATGTAGGCTTTGAATGCCTCCCACAGTGTGATGCTGCTAATAGAAATATTGTCATTTATTTCAATATATATATTTAAATGAGATGTGAGGAAATGTTTGAAATTGTTATCAGAAAGTAAATGTGAACTAAATCTCCATTGTTTAGAATAAGTTCTGGCTTGTCTAAACCTTAAATCCAAAGAGGTGGGGGCATGATCGGAGATGATGGTGCGTTCAAGTCCCCTTGGGAAGTTCGTACTTACGAGGTGGGAAGTTCGTGTTTACGACGGCACTGCGTTCAAGTCACTTTTCTCGGAGTAAGATGGCAGTGTACTTTCTCTTAATTAATTACACGAAAATACAGCATGGCTCTTAAACTCTTTTTCTAGAAAATTAAGAACAAAAAAATGTGCATCAGGTGTACTTTGTTTTTTTATGTTTTTAATTAATTTATAAAGCCACTGCAGACTTATCATTACATATTACATTGTTATAATATAATGCCATCATATTATGTGCAGGCAATTAGCTTACTTCGCTGTAAATAGAAAAGAATGACAATATCACCGCTAAATACCATTAAGTATTGTGGTATTCCGCCATGTTTCTCACTGACACACCCACAACTCATAAATATGGGGGCTTAAAGAAAATCCCGAGCTTCCCACTCGTATTTACGATATTGTGGTGGCGTTCATGTGCGTTCAACTCACAAATACGATCTTTATGAGATGACTTGAATGCACCATGACTATACTATGATAGTCGCAAGAATTGACAGAGTGTATCATTCTATCATCCAAAAGAAAAAATACGTGAGTATGAACGCTGAACATGCAAAAAGAAAGAGAAGACTTTACTAGTTGGAAACCTTGACCTCCAGGGATTTGACAGGCCAATCTGTTTAGTTTAGGTCTCTAGAACAGTGGTTCCCAACCTTTTTCCTTGGGGCCCCCCCATGTACATATTTAACAATCCGTGGACCCCCCCCCCCCATATATATATATATATATATATATATATATATATATATATATATATATTAGGGGTGTAACGGTTCACAAAATTCACGGTTCGGTTCGATATGATACACTTGTGTCACGGTTCGGTTCGGTACGTTTTTGATACAGCAAAAAGAAAGAAATGCCAGAGAAATTTCCTTGATTTTTGATTTTTTTATTCTTTTTTCTTAATTAAAACTAACATCATAAAGTATGTTTTTTTTTTTTTTTACTTTGAGCAATTCTAGAGCTATAATTCACTCTTCTTATGAGCATATAAAACAAAACAGCTCCTTGGAAAAAATTAAAAGTAATATTGTAGTAGTTATAAACAAAGGTTTATTTTATTTCAGATTAACATTTGAGGGCAGCAATTGTATTCATGATGTAAAAATAAAACCGATGTAATGTTACTTGAAGGCATTATAGCCTATTCCTGTCAAACTTCCATGGGTGCAGTTAGTGTTACTACAGTAAATCCATGGTGAATGTTGCTGATCTGTGGACACTGTTTCTTCCAGGTTTCCACGTCAGCGCTGTTTGATCCGTTAATAACGGAGAAATGTGAATGTTTCTCACTAGATCTCGCAGCGATGTTATTACTTCAGTGGTGATTTGAAATGCTTTATTTACCTGGATCTCTTATTAGCGCTGTGTAGTAACAGTGTCGCATGATCACGATCGGCTCGCGCTGCACTGGTCCGAACTGATAAACGGTCCTTCAACCACACAATAACGAGCAGTTTCGTTCCGCTTGCATTACGTTTGCCATTTGATGTTGGGCAATGTTGTGGTCTCGCCGGCGTCTCTTACATTATGAGCGCGCTTGCCACGCGCAACGCTCAACGCTCCTATACATTTGAAATAACGAAATTGTAATTGAAATTCACCTCAAAACATATCCGCTCCCGCGCCCCCCCTGTGAACTCTGGCGCCCCCCTAAGGGGGGCGCGGACCCCAGGTTGGGAACCAATGCTCTAGAAGTCTGGCAGTTGGACAACGCGGTGTGTTTTGAAGAAGACCTGTCCAATATTGTATTTTGAACAAAATTAAAATCTCCCTTTATAACTGTGATGACTATCAAGATTAGAGCGTATAGCACAATAACATAATGACCAATTTGACCTGAGATCACTAATTCATGTTCAAAAGCAATGTTTTTATGTAGAAGAATCGCTGTCCCTCTTGCCTTCAAAGCAATTTATAGGGAAAACAGTGACCAACCCATGTACACTTAATGTGAGAAACATCCGAGGTGAGAAGATGAGTTTCTTAATCTAAGTCTCCTCTTGAGGGACTGTAAATGTGAAATATTTTTTTGTCTTAACGGCAAAAGAAAACCAGATCCATAATAAGACCAACACCAGTTAGCTGGCCCTTATACCCACCCCTGCTCTCCCTTTAAACTAACCACCAAGAACTTGCATTTTTCTCTGGATACCCTGTCTTCCTATTGAACCCTTATTTAAACCACAAACACAAATGCGTTCATAAATGATTAATAAGTGATATGTTAATTATTTTATGTATGTTTTGTAGATTCAGTTATAAGTCATTTACAATTGATTAGTTAATGATTAACTAATCATTTACAAAACATGACTATGCGTTTCATAAATGTCTACGAATGATCTGTAACACATTTACAAATGAAGAATAGTTTACACTTTAGATTAGGGGATGCAGAAAGTGTTGTAAATTATTTATTCATGCGTTCACACATCATCTATAACAGGTGTTGAACACTGTAGTGTGTACTGCAGTGTAAGTGCTGACTGGTGAGGGCAGAGTCCTGCACGGGTCCGATTTTGTAAATCCGCACCCGCCCGTACCCGTAGTGCTTAAAGCCGCATCCGACCCGTTTTCCAACAGCAGCACTAATTAAAATCTGCACCCGACCCGACCCACTTAAAATAGAACCGACCACCCGACCCGCAACCAAAATAAAATCAGTTTATACTATCACATTATAGACACACTTACAAAAATGTTTATTGCCAGGTCATACAGAAGTTATTACACGACAACTTCTGCCGAAGCTGTCAAAAGGCCGGTACATGAAGAACATGGCTCACGTTACCACAAAACTGAGTAGGCTAGCCTAATTTTTCCAATCAAACAGACGCGGCTACAAAACTATATCTGCCACGCAATTTCGTCTAGCCTACATCTGACCATTTTGGGTTCAAACACGCCTTGCACACCACACATACTTAACAGTGTTAAATTTGAAAAATACTGTTCGATAGAACTGCTTGGTTTGTTACCACAGTTATCTGCGTGCTTTCTCAGCGATGAAGTTCCACATTTGTGTCTATCCAACACGAAAATGCATGCAGAAAAGCCTTTCACAATATTTTCTTCAGATAACTCCAAATTTCTCACACACACTGGACTTGATTTTTGATGATGTATTGTCGACAACTTTACCATCTCCACTAGCTATTCTTTTCTTCAACTCCTCAGCATCCATCTCGACGACTGCTAGCAGATCGTGCACGTGGTTATGATGAATTTTTAAAAGTGAAAGTAGCCTAGGTAACGTTATAGATCCTGGGAGGGCGTGGCGCGTGGGCACAAATAAACTGATGTGGATTTTAAATAATTTTATCAACTTGAAATACAGGCGTATTTTTGTAGATGTGTTCCTATAAATATATATTTTTACGTTTGCATGTGATTGTTTTAAACCCGTGTTTAGACCCGTGTTTCCCCCGTGTCCGACCCGACCCGCACCCGTATCCGACACAGTTGGATATTTTTCACCCGTCTGAGCAAAATATGTGGGTCAGCCCGTGCAGGACTCTGGGTGAGGGTATAGACAGCTGTTTTCTGTAGTGTGTGGTGTAGTGTGTTGTGTAGAGCAGTGGTTCCCAACCTTTTTTTGTCTAAGACCCCCTTTTTCCCAAGAAAATATTTTAGGGCCCCCCTTCAAATTTAATGATATTATCACTCTTGTAAGCTTGCAGCAAGGATGACAAAATATGTTGTTTTCAAACAAACGGTATGTTTACTATAACCAGATATGTTTATGCACAAATAATAGCCTATAATATTGAAAATACAATTACAAAAACATCAGTAGGCCCTTTGTAATTTAAAAACGTAAGCCTAGGAGTAGCCAATAAATCGGCCCTATTTGAAGTGCAATAACAAAAATATTCACACTGGTGTCTAGGTAAAAAACAAGAATATAGGCTATTACTAAATGACTGCTGTCTGGAGCCTCAATACTTGTATGTTATTTGTGAGGCTTTATCAATGTGAGGCTTTATTTTTGACGCTTTTGGCGCTATAGCAAGCGATAATAAACTTGCATTTATTAACAGAATAATGCGTCTTTCGGAAGAACATTGTAGCCAACTACTTCTCTCTGTGTACGTCTATGATGAGTCACGCAGGTACTGGGCTACTCTGCAGCGGCAGCGATCCGAACCAGTGTGAAATAGTCCCAATATAAACACTTATTATAGGTGTACCATAGTGGTTCAGGATAAGACAAAAACACGTATATGGAAAATGGTTTCATGATTCATTATATAATGAACTTGCTCATTATATAAATGTAGTAAATTTTGAACAGAAAAAAGTTAAGGACTTTTATTTAATGCTCATTGCTCAAAACTTTTCAAAATATGACGCGACCCCCCCACAGAGCTCGCTGAGGACCCCTTGTGGGTCGCGACCCCCCTGTTGGGAACCGATGGTGTAGAGTAGTGTAATGTGTAGTGTAGTGTGTACTGCAGTGTAAGTGCTGACTGGTGAGGGTAAATAATTTCCAAATCATTTCATAAAAGCTGGACCTGGGGGTTGGAAAAAAAGCCGACCCGCACATCACTAGTGTGTACTGTAGTGTAAGTGCTGATAGACAGCTGTCTTCTCTGAAACACATGGAGTCTTTAACCACTGTGCCCATGGTGTGAGCAAAACATACAGAAAAATGTAACCTATAATTTATTAAACATTTATGAAATGTCATTGTTGTGTCCCAGGCTTAAGGATAAAACTGCACAAGGGGAATTTTTATTTTTACTTTCATTAATTACATGTAGCAACTGACTCATATTTTCTGCAGCCGAATGATGTGGAATAAAGCCAGATTGATCACTATGAACTAATTTGCAGATATATTTTCCAAGACGTAAAGCTAAGACCCTAAAACCATAAAATTTGAGCATTAAGGTAAGATCCTTATTTTTTGGGGAATTAAAGAGCTATATTCATTTGTTTTTTCAAAAGTGTCCCTTTTGCATGTGCACCTGATGTGAGCAAAACATACAGAAAAATGTTACATATAATTTATTAAACATTTATGAAATGTCATTGTTGTGGTCCTAATATGTCCCAAAAATGTAAGATTAATTCTGGGGGATCCCATCCGGCCCAGGTGATTTCCCTTTCTTTGCTTTTTTTAATGTTTAATGCTGCACACAGCTCCTCAAGTGTTATTCGCTGACTCATTTGTTCAGATTCACTTCGTGTTAATTGTGGTAGATCAATGTCATGTAGAAATGTATGACACTCAACTATATCTATACTATCCTTCGGTTGATATAAATCTTTCAAATGTTCTGCAAAAGTGTTGTGTATCTCTCTATGATTTGTTTCTAAGCCTTTTGTATGTGAATAAATATTATCAATAATAGCCCTAGCTTCACTTTGTCTGAGTTGTAAAACCAATAACTTACTGGGTCTTGGCCCATAAAAATTAGTTAAAAAAAAGAGTTATTTAATACATTTTCAACAGATCTTAAAGGGTCATTTCACCCGTGGAGACATGAATGTGTATTGAAAGTGGGTCATTTATGTAGAAGAAATGTGAAATTATTTTTGAATTTGGAGCTTTCTAGACTGAGAAAAGCCAGAAAATGTATTTTTGGCTTATGTGGATGAAAGACAACAACTCCCAGAATGCACTTGCTTCGCTGCCCTACAAGGCCACTCCCAAGCCACGCCTACCGGTAAGACAGCGCAGTTGAAAACAAAAACATCAAGGCAAGGCTAGGCTACGAGTGAGTCTCTGTGACGAGTTTGCCCAAAATGTCCGGGATTCGGCTTTTGCGTTCTACAGTCGCCATTCATCATGTTTACTGTGGCGAGCAGGACGAGGCTGAGGGGCGCGGGAGAACGGCGCGAGGCCGGTGGCGTGATTACTGACGACCGACACCTGTGAGGCACTGTTCTTGTATCTCGCACGGAGGAGCAGGTATTTTCTTAGCAATGGTAAAACACACATCAACCGATCACGCCACCGGCCTCGCGTCTTTCAACCGATCACGCCACCGGCCTCGCGTCTTTCTCCCGCGGCACTAGCCTCGTCCTGCTCCCTGTATTACTGTGATTACTGATGAGGGCGCCTGTGAGATGCACCGGTCTCATGGGCTATCTCTCACGGAGGTGCGGGTATTTTCTTAGCAATGTTAAAACGCAAATCAACCGATCACTTGTTTAGCATTCATGTAAACATTACATTCAGATTCACCAATCGGGGTGAATTCAGTTAGATTGAAACAAAAGGTGAGCATGTAAACAATGGATGGCGACCGCAGAAAGCAAAAGCTGAATCCTGGACATTTTTGTAGATCTCGACGGCCGGACATGTCCGGGAAATAGAGTATGGTAACCCCTACTACTCAGCTTTCTACGTCCCTGTTTTCTTCAGGTTTCTGCCGTTGAAATCAAACGCACTCGCACTGATCTGTGATAGGTCTGTTAGCGCATTAGGTCCAACCCCCTATGGGCGGGTTTGAAAGGGTGGATCTAGTGCTTGTAGTCTTAACAGAAATCCCCCCCTCTTACACTTCCTCCAACAATGATGTCCCTTTAACAGATCTGGTGTTTGAGTGTCAAGTTTCAGAAATTTCCACAAGCAACATAACTGACCAGTTTTGGAAATGTTGTTTTGAATTTAATGCACCAGTGTGTAAGACTATGTTGTAGTGTGTGTTTGAGGGCTTGTGTGTGATGTCTGAGGGCAAAGTTTGGTTTTTCAGCAAGAGTGAATGGTTTTGAGTGTAGAACTTCATTTTGACCTGAAAATAGGATGTTTGGGGAATTGGGTGAGACGTTGTTGATTTGTGTTTTCACAAGACATTCAGTGCTATACCATATTTAGCACAATACTTTAATTGCAGTGCACACAGTATTTATTAACCTACTACTGTAAGTTGTCATTACTATACTTTTTACGTAATTGCAAAATGTGTTTTGTTACAATATTCTTTTTTCCTGTAACTGTATGCTCTGGATTCTGCGTTCTCCATTTCTCTCTGTAGAGTCTAATGAATGATCTGTAGTGTTTATAATATTGACTGATGTGTGCAGGGACGGACTGGGGCTAAAAAACAGCCCTGGACCTTCTCCCAAATAGGCCCATCATCCGGCCATTCGCCCCTAACCGTGCGCAACAGACACTAGCCAGGATGTCCTGATACTATGCCACAATACTGTCAGACTATCAGACAAGGTATTCACAACAAGTAACAACTCAAAACCAATGATGATAATAAAGTTGTGTTTAAAAACCAAAAAATGCCATTATATCTGCATTGAAAATAAAATACAAAAAATGAAATGTCACTGGCTACAAAAACCCCACTTGTAATTATAAAACACATAGTTACTATATACTATAACGTATAACTATTCAAATATAATGAAAGCAAATTTAAAAGTGCAGTAGGTAAGCCTTATAAAACTAACTTTGTCATATTTGCTAAAACTGACCCAGTGTTCAAAGTAGAACTACATGAAGCAGGTAGTTAAAAAAAAATCTGCCTCCTCTGGTACTAACTACAGCCTGTGGTACGATTTGCAAAAATCCACATCTCCCTCTTTAGTCAGATGCACCCATCAGGGCTAGGAGGGGTATCTAATTGCGTGTCAATCACTGATCATGCACACGCATTCATTCCCTTGTGGGGGGGTGGGGGGCTTAGGAAACCGTTTTGGGCTTTAGCAGAAAGGGGGGAGAGACTGAGAAGTTGCCGATGTTCAAGTTTTTTGGCTAAGTCCTGGATCTTCACAATCCTACCTACAGCACCTTTAATGTTGGGGAAGTAAAAGTGTCTTGAGAAGGGCACTATTCTCAGCAACTCTGTCTATTATGAGGTCATTGTCAAGGGACATGAGGATGTCCTTCTCTGTGGCCATTAACATGAATGTTTCCAGGTGTTCCTGAGAAGTTCTGCTCCTTAAGCGATTCTTAATGTACTTCAATACAGAGAAACTTCTCTCACAAGCTACCTGTGTCACAGGCAGAGTGAGAAGAAATTTGTAGCCTAAGCCAAGGATGTGATAGGCATCTGTCAGGAGGTTGTACCGTGTAAGAAGTTGGTAGCAACACACTGGGCACTCTTTGCAAGATTTGCAGGTGCTGTTTTTTATTTCTGCCTCTTCCCAAACATCTGGGTCATCCTCTGCTACCCTGACTTGGTACTCCTCAAGAACAGATTGTTTAAGACGTGGCCATTGGGCTGCCAGACACTTGAGCTTACTTTGCAAATTAGCAGGAGTTGCCCTGCTATCAAACCTGAGCA
This sequence comes from Scardinius erythrophthalmus, assembly GCF_964197995.2. Taxonomy (NCBI): domain Eukaryota; kingdom Metazoa; phylum Chordata; class Actinopteri; order Cypriniformes; family Leuciscidae; genus Scardinius; species Scardinius erythrophthalmus. Next base: position 35,056,095 of record NC_138224.1, read on the forward strand.
AGCATTTGTTCATCTCCTGAAATGCAGTATCAGGCAAGCCTGTTGAAGAAACTTCTGTAAAGTTTCTTGGATCAAGGAGAGCCAAGTCCGCATAGAGGGAACCATGGGTTAAAAAGCGCCTATGGATGCTCTCTGTGACTGTGTCCATCACCTGGTTATGAACTTATGCTTCATAGGCACTGTTGGCATTTGTGAAGCTCTCATCACTTGCCTTCTTACCAGCCATCATCTTAATTTTCTCCTCCTTTTCTCTGGAAGCATTTCCTCCAGTTCAAGGTCACAATCCTCTTCAGATAGTGTTGTATTTGCCCACAGAACAAAAACATCAGCAGCTTTCTTCACTGATTCAAAATCTCTTGAAATTTTCTTCAGAGCATCTTCAGTGGTCAGAACCATTCGGTGAGCAGACAAGATGTCTACGCCATTTGTCTGCAGGTATTTTGAGAGTGGTGTTGTGACTTCAAAAATCCTAAGGAAAAGCTGAGCAGTTAGAACTGTTTCATATCTCCTTAAACCCTCCAAGTACCCTTTTGCTTTGACACGCGCTGTTGTTTTCAGGTTTTCCTGGCCCTGACACCTGTCCAGTGTCCTGAGGACGTCAATGTAGACACACTGGTCTGGCTTTCCAAAGGACCCAAAAATCCTCTTCAAAGCAACATCCTTGGCCCACCACCTTGTTTCTCCGATAATGGAAAGGCGCTTGTGTCGACTGTCCTGGCTTCCTTGCTCCCACACATTCATCCTTTGGTATGACTCACGGAAAAAGACCGCAATATCATTCAATAGTGAGAACAAAGATCCACTGGAGAGGGACACTTCAGTTGTGTCAGCCAGAACCAAGTTTAACACGTGCATAACACCATACATGCACTTGGTTTGGCGCTTTAGAGGACAACAGTGTGGAAAAACCTCTGTATTTTCCTTGCATATTTGATGCAACATCAGTGGAATTACTGACGCAGTTGCTGATTTCCAAGTTACATTTTTCAATCACATCTGCAAGCATCTGAACAAAATATTGTCCAGTAGATGCTTCACGTTTCACCACAGCAAAAAGCCTTTCCTGTACCGTGTCTTTGACATACCTCAGAACTGTTGAGCACTGATCTTGGGATGTGATGTCTTGCGTTGTGTCAATCTGCACTGAAAACATCCCAGCTTCAGTAACCTCTTTTGCAATAGTCTCTTGAATTAACTGCTGCACTGTAGATATGACTTTCATTACAGTTGTTTTTGACAGAAATGTCACAACAGAACCTCGACCTTTAGCCTGGGTTTGATGCATCTTCTTGCTTTTTTCTATGCACTCTGTGAGATGTTCCTTCATGCATACATATTTCCCAAGAAGAATGATAAGCTCTAAAAAATTCCCATGATCAATGCTCATGTCATCCAGAGTGTAAGCTGCTTCAGACTGTGTCCCTCTGTAGCTAAGTCCTCTCTTGCCAATGACCTTAACTATGTCTACAATGCGTTCCAACACCTGCCGTCTCTTCCGCACTTGATCTCTGTGGGCCACTACTTGGGGACCATGAAGCAGACTGGCTATATCTGCTTTTGATGCCCATAAAAAATAAGCTTCAGCACACAGCCTGTGCATGTTGCTCCTTTCATGCTCCTCTACTCGTTGACTGACATGCTTCCAGTTCTGCATTCCACTTATGAAGGGATTTGTTTCACCTGGCTTGGCAAATGCTAAACAAACTGTACAATATAACTTGTGATTCTCCTCAAAGTATGTGAGCCATTTGCGGTTGGTACCATCTTTACAACTGAACACTCTCTGTAGAGACAGGTTTTTAGGCTTTTGCTGAGGGTGGTTAGCAAAAAATTGTTTCAGGCTGTGACTATCTGTCTTGGGCCGTTTGAAATATTGTGATGTAGAGCATCCTGGGACATCCTCACACTTCCCTGCACTCTCCCTGTCATCTTTTGTACTGCAACTATCTTCAACCTGAATAAAAAAATGATTTTAAAGATAGTTTATTAGCTTTTATTGATGCTATGTGTTGCTTTGTGTTAAATAATTAGCATTGAATAACCTATTTAATATTTTGTCAATGTCATATTACACTTTGATTTATATTAAGGCTGTGAAATGATGAAAATGGCTAGGCCCTATTAATTTTGTCTTTGAAGCTTTCACAAACAACCACCAGGTCTTTGCCAATTCCACAATAGTAAACACAAATATGAAAGACAAGGAAAAACTGCACTCTGATGGAAGACAGACAGAAAGCGCAAGCTAGGATTTTTTGGTTAAACTAAAATTTGTTTCATTATTTAGCCCCCTTCCTTGTATGTTAGCACATTTAGAATTGTAGCAATGCATGCCTGATGTTTTCCCGTTTAATTCAATACATTAGTCTTCATTCTAGCAGAAAATGTGAGCTCACTACAACCTCTCATATACAACAAAGTGAATGAAACAAAGAAATGAAAACCAATGCAATACGATGAATGTCCAAAAGATGACACCCACAGACTGTTTTTAAATGGGGTTGGATAAATATTATTTGCTTTTAAACTGTGTGTGTGTGTGTGTGTGTGTGTGTGTGTGTGTGTGTGTGTGTGTGTGTGTGTGTGTGTGTGTGTGTGTGAGAGAGATATTTTGGTTAGATGACAGTTGTAGGTTACAGTTTGACAAGAGTTTACAGTTTGAAAAAAGCACAATGTTTTGTTTTATTGTGAGTGTACATAAATATAAGCAAACACTTTGCAGTTTGAATGATGTCCTTTATGAACAAAATGATGGAAAATGTATTGTTTTTATGTTTCCACTGTTCGATCACGGCCGCACTCACACACACACACACACACACACACACACACACACATCACGTCTCTCTCTACTCTAACAGTAGTTCCGCATTACATTAATTTTCACGCAAGTTTTATTTTTATATCGTGTATTCTCCGTGTAAATTCATGAACTGACTGAACCGTGACGCCCGTACCGATTCGATTAAAATGAATACACATGTACCGTTCCACCCCATGCACACCCATGTTGATAGCTAGCTGACTATGCAATTCACTAAGATAGGGATAAAGGCAGCTTATTATAATGTGTCCTGCTACTACTGGCACTTACCAGGACCTCTTGCTGGTGTGAAGTTAACTCTGTCTGTCCCTCCTCCTCATGACCAGGCTGTGGATGCTCAGCCTCAGGCTCAGCTTCTACATGCTGGTCCTCTAGAGTCTCAGTCTGGCTAAGCGATGTAGTGCTGCTGGCAGTTGCACTGCAACCAAAAAGCTCTGTGAGCTTTTTACACTTTGCTGCATCAGTCTCGAGTGACTTGGCCCTCTTTTCTTTAACTTTTTCCCATCCACCTTTCTCCTTACGTTTCCTGCTAGCCATTCTGCCGGCGATTTGATTCCGGGAATCCGGGAACCAATCACAAACTGGCTAGTAGGCCGACTCTTCTTCCTCCGTTTTTTTATTTTATTTTTAGTTTTTTTTACACGTAGCAGCATGTGATCGTACTAGTGCCCCTGCTGTTGGCTGTTCATATTGGGTTATTACAATTTTTTTTTTTTTTTTTTTTTTTGCCGACGGCCCTCGGTTGGACGGCCGTTCTGGACTTTTCCAGAACGCACAGATTGTCAATCCGTCCCTGGATGTGTGTAAGATCTGAGAGCAAAAAATGGTTTCGAGGCGATTGTGTGATTTTGACGGCAGAGTCAGAGGTTCTCTGAATGTGGCTTGAAAATGTGGTTGTGTGTTTAAGGTTTTGAGAAAGTGAGTGATGGTTTCAAGAAATATGTTTTAGCAATTCAGAAAAACTGTAACTAGTAATAGTAGTAAAGAAGAGATGATCGGTTCACGTGCCACTTGAACTGAGGTGCTACAGTGATCTGTTATATTAACAAGCCACAAAACGTTGTTTATTGTTTGAAGTTCATAATAAAATTGACAGAATCTGAGAGCTGAGAATTTGGTTCATATCAAAACTAACTGTCGTCATCAGTGTCCTCTTTTCTTCACAAGTGTGTGTGTGTGTGTGTGTGTGTGTGTGTGTGAGAGAGAGAGAGAGAGAGAGAGAGAGAGAGAGTGTGTGTGTGTGTGTGAGAGAGAGAGAGAGCGAGAAAGTGTGTGTGTGTGTGTCTGAGAGTGTGTGTGTGAGTGTGTTTACTAAATAACTGTCACTGTGTGTGTTTTGTAGTGTGGATCATGGAGGAGAGATCAGGATTACAGCAGGACCACGAAAATGTAGGTCTACACACACACACACACGCACATATTCATTCACACACACTCTCTCTCTCACATACACACACACACACACACACACACACACACACACACACACACACACACACACACACACACACACACTCTATACATATATAAACAGGATCTATGTGAACAGGATTACTGTGTAATTGTGTGTGTTGAACACATGCTCTCTCTCTCTCTCTCTCTCTCTCTCTCTCTCTCTCACACACACACACACACACACACACACACACACACACACACACACAAACACTCTCTCTCTCTCTCTCTCTCTCTCTCTCTCTCTCACACACACCCACACCCATACACACACCCACACACATTGTCTCTCACTCACACACACTCTCACACAATCACTCTCTCTCACTCACTCTCTCTCTCTCTCACACACACACACACACACACACACACACACACACACACACACACACACACACACACACACACACACACAAACTCTCTCACACACTCTCCAAAAAAATCCTTTTCTCTCCATCAGATTCCCATCAGCTCACTCTGGATCTGAACACAGTGAATAAATACATCTGTCTGTCTGAGGAGAACAGAGTGATTACTAACACTTACCCAGAGCAGCCATATCCTGATCATCCAGACAGATTTGATGATGTGTGTCAGGTGTTGTGTAGAGAGAGTGTGTGTGGACGCTGTTACTGGGAGATTGAGTGGAGTGGGATTGATGTGTGTATATCAGTGGCATATAAGAGCATCAGCAGGAAGGGAGACGATGATGAGTGTTTGTTTGGATATAATGATCAGTCCTGGAGTTTGTTCTGCTCTTCCTCCAGTTACTTATTCATACACAATAATAGAGTGACTAAACTCCCCGTAGAGCCCATCAGCAGGAGAATAGGAGTGTATGTGGATCACAGTGCAGGAACTCTGTCCTTCTACAGCATCTCTGACACAATGAGCCTCATCCACACAGTCCAGACCACATTCACTCAACCGCTCTATCCTGGGTTCAGGGTTTATACTGGATCAGTGAAACTGTGTTGATGAATGAGAACAGACTGTAGATAGATTCTACCCATAATGCTTTGAGCTGCATGATAAATCAGTAACAGTGAGATGTTATAGAGTCTCTTATTGTCTCTTCATTACATTAATAACACAGCTGAACTTCTGTCAGTGAAATAAAGAGAAACAGACAATGGTACACAGAGAAGAGAGAGTAAATATGAGACACAATGAGACTCACTGAAACATGTCTGGATGATACGAGCAAAACTAGACTTTCAACTCTAAACTCAGTTTAAGACATTCAGAGATGTTTTATCTGAACTTCTCGGATCTGTTCAAAACATGATTCCTCTGCTTTGGGTTATGTCTGTATTATTAAAGATGCTTCTGTTGTAATATATTGTATACTGTACTAAACCTGTTAGTGGGGGTTTCTGTATTGATGTTTATCTTTGTATTATTATTTTTGTTTTATTTTTGATGTGTGATTGTTTATATATTTAACTTTTCTGATTGTTTGTCTCTCTGTTGCTGTGAAAATTCAATAAATAAATCATAAAACAGAGACATTTAAAGATGATGTCAGAAGACAAAGATGTTAAAGTTAGAAGCAACAATGAAAGAAGTACAGGAACAGAAAGTTAAAGTCGAGGGAATAAAGACATATTCAAGAGAATAAATCAATATCACAGTTTGTTGATCAATTCCTGTGTAAATGAAGGATCTCATGAGTCTCTATAGAAACCTGTGAGGTATGCCGGAATAGTAACAGTTTTTACTTCTGTTTTACTTACTTTGAAATGGGTAAATTAATGGGTTACGTTAAAGTTATGTCATAAGGTTAACATTGGAAAAATGAATGTTAATTCATATTTAGTAAATTTATACAAGATGTGAGTGGTGATAGAGTGGATCTATCTTGGTCAATCCATCTGAAGTGCTTCAACCAAGGTTGCTGCTTTTTTTCCTTTTAATTTGAACAACTATTTGTGTTGGAAATGCAAAACATTTTTTTTATTATATTTGGCTTGGTGTAACCACAGTGGCCATATTTGTGTCCTGATGCACAACAAATTTTAGTTACAAAGACATTTATCGAAAACACAATATCTCACAAAAACAGATCTCTACAGCAGTGGCGTGCGCAGACCTCCGCTGGGGCAGGGCTGAAATTGTGTTCCCATAGGGTGGGGGAGCTGGCTTTCCTGCCTGGTGGACATTGTTGGTAGTGTACAGAAAATTGGTCCACCTGCAGTTGATGCAGATAGCCAGCAGTCTCAGGACATTCAGTAGTAGTAGTACATTCCTTACCTTCCCCCTATAGGTTGAAATCGTGTTCCGGTGACTGAAAGGGCACTTTACTATTTTAATTTTTAAAATTGGGATTAAGTTTCTGTCCTGAAATGGTCTGCTTGCAGACTATACATTAATAGGCTTCCCCATCCTAAAAACATTGAAACCCTCACATTATAAATTGACACTAAAAGTGTTGTGAAGAGGCAGAGTCAGTGGAATCCATTTGCAGCTTTATTTAACCCTCTGGGCTTCTTCGTCCGAAAACGACCGAAAACTTGAACATTTCGAATTGTTTAATTTTTTTGCTTCATCGGATGGGGGTGAAACTTGGTGACTTTTGTTGTATTATCTATATGAACACACAAAAAAACAAGGAGATGATTCTGATATGTTAAAGGGTCGTAAAAAAAAAGGTCACACTTAGCTTCCTCCCGATCAAAAACGTGCGACATAGGAAATGAATGGGAAATACGAAAAAATAGGAAAACTCAGAGAAACTTTTGGTGGTACAAGCTACAGATCAGCCACTGTGCTGAAAAAAAAAGTGTACAGCAATGAAGGGGTGACACTCTAAAACATCAAGAGTGCAAATAAGACACCCCCCCCACACACACACACCCACACACACACACACACACACACACACAGAAATGAACTGGTAAGACTGAAACAGAAAATTTTGCCCCAAACTATATAAAAATTATATAATCATAACTCAAAAGGTAGGTATCGTTTGAAAGAACTCTTTTTAAATTTTTTGAAAATATAAATTACATTACATTTGGACATTGTCCTGCCGAGAAACGGCGGATAAAAGACAATATATATATAATTTTTATTATGATTTTGCATATCTTTCTTATTTGTCATGGAATAACTCAGGAAGGAAATAAGGTAGGAGGAAAATTCTTTTTTAGTGAAGTCCCCCTACATGTTAGCTGCATCTGGATAAAAAAATAATATTTTTTGGATAAAGGAATCAAAAGTTACAGCATTTGGAAAAGAGATAGCCTTTTTGTACAGTCTTTGACACCCCCTCATGGGCAATTTTTTCTCCATGAAGAAAATCTTGTCATAAATGCAATAGATTATGTTAATTTTGGGCTCATTTTAATTGTAATAATATGCTGTAAAAAATGAAGTGCCATTTTCAATTATCTGAGAATGTTTCATGAGCTGTATGATGTTTTTGACACATTGCAGTACATTATTTTATAGATTTTGAAAAAAAAAGAAATTCTATTTATCAGCAAATAACTCAGCAATACTTAAGAGTTTTTCAAAGTGGATACATTCACTGTAAAGTTCAGACTCTAAGCTTTCAAATGACATCAACTTTGTATTAAGGCAAGATTTTTGAAAAATATGGTAATGAATATTTTCGCAGCTAGGTGGCGCCTGCTGGCGGTACACTCGGTTTTATAGGGGTTACTCAGCACTCGTTAGGAGTTAATAAATGTAATTAGATGCATTAAAAAGCTGAGATCTTAAGCTTTAAAATGATATAGAATTTGTGTTGTTCCATTCAGTGGTTGCTTAGTAATTAATTTTTTTCTTTCTGAATGGGAATAAATCAAATAAATAAATAAATAAGCTATAGGCCGCCTATAGGCGGTTATAGGACATGACACATATTTATACATTTTGAAGCCACTAGATGGCACTCTTCTCACTTGAAAAATTTTTTTTTAGGCCTGCACTCTATTTTGATGTGAAATGTTGCATTTATTAAAAAAAAATAAAAAATAATATACATATATATATATATATATATATATATATATATATATATATATATATATATATATATATATATATATATATATATATATATATATATATATATGTATATATTAATTCTAATGGAAAAAATAGCTCATAAAAATTATATAATTAATGCAAAGTATCATAAAAAATTCTAAAAATTCTAAATAATAATCAGAAAACATTATAGAACAAAAATATATTTGATTGGTTATCCTGGGAAAAAGTAAAACTTTAAGGCTTCGTCCGTTTTCGGGCGGGAAGAAGCTAAGTGTAACCCATTTACGAAGAAGCCCAGAGGGTTAAGAATGGTCAAGACAAACAGGGTGAACAATGGCAAACAGAGCAATGCAGAAAAGGCAGAGACAAACCAGGTTGACAGGCAAGGGGTCGAGGCAGGCAGCAAGAATCAGAGTCCAATAAACATTCCAGGTCAGGGCAGGCAGAAGGTGGTCAGCAATGGTAAACAGTCCAAAGTCTAATACAGTAATCAAACACGGGAATATAACACTTAGAAATGATGGCCGGGGCAAATCAAGACTTCACACTGAATGGGTGTGTGGAAGTGGTTTATATGTGTGTGTGTGCAATACACTCACATGCACACAAACACCAAACACAATCCATCCATTTGCGTAGAGATGTAATATTATGATTTCCGTCATTTAAAAAATATATAATTTTTTTGTGTACCGGCCCACATTGGCCAGCGGCCCACCGGGAAAAGTCCCAGTGCTCCAGATGGCCAGTCCACCCCTGGTTGTTGCTGAGTGGTCCAGTAAGGAGGAGGACAGTGGTCTTGAACGGGGCAACAGTCCAATCAGCAAATCAAAAGATATTGCCAAGGCACATGATGACGAGACAGATAACCTTTGACCAATGGTTTTCTTTTTTCCCTTTATTTTCCATCTAAAGTTAGTTTTGATTGATTCGCTTCTGTCGCAACGATCATTTGTTATTAAATTAGGGGCCGCTAAGATGACACAATTCTCTCTACACAAACTTTAAACGCGAACCTGTGAGAAACGCTGATGGCGTTCACATGCGCATTAAGAATTGGTTCTATAGTTATGTGCGTTTGAATATATGTGCGCAGGTTTGTAATTCCCTACAAACCAAGCCTAAAAGTACTGGTGTTTCCTTATAGTTATGATACAGAATTTTATTTTATTTTATCAATTCGGGGTAGATACGCAAATTGAGTTTTCCCGACGACACTTTATCTGTAGAGTGGATAAGGGATCCTCCATAGGGAGAGACTAGTTGGCACTTCAGCACTGCGTTGACATCGGGTCCAGGCGAAGGTCCTTTGTCAGATCTGGATACAGCCTGGATCCGGCAGGCTGCGGGCAAACCTTGGGATAAACAAAGACACTAAAATTAGCATAGATGCCATTCTTCTCATGATGTAACGAGTACATCAGGATTAATGGGAAGTGTTCCCGGTTCCAGCTGACCTAATCTATGCAGCCTAACATTGAATTATAGAAGTCTATAATATATTAAGTGAATGCTAGGTCAAAGAGATGTGTCTTTAATCTAGCTTTGAACTGACAGAGTGTGTCTGCTTCCCGGACAATGTTGGGAAGATTGTTCCAAAGTTTTGGTGCTAAATAGGAAAAGGATCTACCGCCAGCAGTCGATTTTGATATTCTAGGTATTATCAACTGGCCAGAATTTTGAGATCGCAATAGACGTGAAGGACTATAATGCATTAAGAGCTCGCTCAAGTACTGCGGAGCTAAACCATTTAATGCTAAAGTAATCAGCAATATTTTAACCATCTGGGGTCTGAGCTGTTTTCTGGGCCCTGGAGGTGTTCTGACATGCTCTGACATTTGTGCTTATTTCTGTTACTTGTGACATTTTCATGGCTAAAGTCTGATTACACTGTATTCAGCACAAACTCTGCTACAATAATATATCAGCAGCATGCATGTAAAAGTTTGTAGTTTTGAGATAATGACATTTATGAAAAGTTTGGGTTAAGGCAGAGATAGAGTCTGAAACACTTGAGGAGCAGCTGGCAGTTTCTGTGTACACATATGCAATACAAAATGCAAGCGATTAAACTCAACACTTAGGTTCAGCATGTTATAAAACAAGAACTACCAAAGTTCAAATCACCAGGCTACATTTCTTGTATGTCACCATGTTGATAACTGTAACACAAATAAATAAGATTTTCAAAGTCATTAAACCAACAATAAAAATATAATCATACCATCAGACATCTCAGGCTGAATAGGACTAACTGGATCAAGGTCTGTGTAAATAAATAAAAAATGTCAACATAAGGTATATTTTAATATAGATCCGCACAACTAGACAAAGCTTATGCAACAATTGTTAACTTACTGTTCATAGTGTTTGTCTGCGGAAAGATGCAGATGGGAGGTGTAGGGTGTGTTGGTCCTGCAGAAGATTTCCGTGCAAGTGGCAACTCTGGTGGTCCATGGTACAAATCTAGATGATACATATTACCAAGATACTTTGGTTAATCATTCATTTACGGGACCCTGTCTAATGATTCCCAAAAATGTCATGCTAGCGATTTTCTTATAGAGGACAGTCTTGTGAAGCATGGCATGCTTGAGAAATATTGAACAATTATTTATCATCATACCTCTGGATTTCTTCTTAGTATGGATGACCTGTTCCGCAGAGTCTTCATCTAAAAAGCATACAATAAACTCCAGTCAACAAACTATTCAGGGATACAGCATGAAATAAATAACTACATGAAGATGTAAATACCCTCATCGCTGCTGTAAGCAAATTTTGCTGGCCTTTTTGATGTCCTTTTTGAGAGCACAGCCACATCCTCGGCACTTTCCACGTTTGACATCGTTTCGGCCTTTCTCAACCACCGGAGTGCCTGGTTAAAGTCAGCTACAAAGAAATGTGAACATTAGGGAAAGTACAAACAATATAGGATTAGTTGAAACTGTCATGATTCTGCCTTCTTGTCTCTGATCTTCCCTGGTCTTGAGGCAGGATCATGACAGGCCCATGTTTCATGTGCAACACATGGCCATTTGTTTGGCCATGTGCTTGCGTTGTCTCGTCATGTAACCCCGCCCCCTTGTTACTCTTGTTTAGTCATTATTGTTTCACCTGTGTTTCTGATTAGTTTATTGCTTTACCTGTGTCACCTGCTGTCATCTTTAGTTTCTCCCTATTTAATCCCCTTGTGTTTGCTGTCTTGTGCTGGTTCATTGTCTAAACTTGTCTGATGTAGCGTGTTTATCTCTCTGAGACACTCTGTATGAGTACCTTTGTCTAGAGTCCTGTCAAGAGTTATTGTACTTGTTGTTTGTTAGTCTAGTTAGCTGTAAAGTCTTAGTCTTAGTCTAATCCTTAGTTTGACACCCTGTCCTGTTTTGCCCCATTGTGGGTTTTGTTTTCCTGTTTATTCAGTCTAGGTGTTTCAATAAACCGTGTATATTGCATTCTGTCTGCATTTGGGTTCGTTTCCTCACATCCGCATGACAAACATTTCACAAGTATTCTACATGATGCAATGTATTTTGCTTTCTTAGCAGCTTTCAAAAAAATGTTCTTAAGCATGCACAGTAAAAACAGGACAAGAAATTAATACAACTGTACCTGTGACACCACTAAACACCTTGACTTTCCTGGAAATCCAAGTATCAGGATCAGGTTGTTCCCCTCTTCGTGCTCTGGCTGTCGGGTTGCACGCGGGCCAGTAACAATACTCATCCTGAAATTCATGAAAAACATTTAATGACTACTGTATTTTTCAAAGAACAGTACATACTGACACCCCCAGAAAATAGTCAATAGCCAATGATCTGATAAAATACCGTTAGTTCCTTATACGTCCAACATTTAGCCACCACAGCTACACTCCCTTCACTGAGGAATTCAACAACGACGTAAGACATACTGTTGATTATAAAGAAGCAAAGTTAGTGATAGACAACCTAAATGACCACTGACATATTCCTGCCTGAGAGAATGCATTCTATGCATTTACCTAGAAATGAGACAACCACAACACTGCATTGTAATCTTCCCAGTTCAGACCTCCCATTTCAAAAGTCAGGTGTGTCCTGCACACTCTTAGGCCACCAGCTGCCATTTCCAAGATCATTTAATATTCAGAGTCCAGACCTTCCATTGCAGAAGCACAGTCTTTAAGCATCGAGGTATATTCTACTGCCTGACAGGAAGTCACGGGGGTATGAGCCTATTTTTACAAAAACAGCAGCTATGGTGCCGTAACGTAAGATACAAGGTAATCGAGCCTTTGATACATTGTCGTGTTTATTTAGAAATAAAACAATGAAAAATTTGAGTCTTTAAATGATTCAGCCTTTGGGCTAAGACTTTCCCCTTGGTCTTAAACCCTCAGATCCATTTTCACCTTTCTTCAGACCTGATGTAGAACTGCCATAAAAGTTGTAATATGCCCCCTCTCTACTAGTATGGCGCTCCTGCAGAGTTCTGTTGTAGGAATCCTCTTCATCAGTGTGTTCCTCCTGTGGTATTGGAACACCCGAATCAAAAACGAACTGCATGGCTGAGAGAAAAGAGGTTCAGGGTGGCGGTAGACTATGCATTTAACCTTTCCCTCTTTTTCTACCTGATCCACAACTTCACAACAATGTCCATCTTCCAAATAGTATGCCTGGTCCTTCCTTTTTTTAGAAGTTCTCTTTTTTGCTGTGCAACTGGCCGGTTCAGACTCTCTTCCAGTCTGTTTGCTACCTGAGCCAGGGAACTCTTTCCAGATCGTACCATCTTCTTAATGGCCTGGAGGTAGTTCTCAAACATAAAAGCACTGCAGTTGTCCAGGCCTTTGAAGCACACTGCATCTGTTGACAGGTGCAGCATGGTGTGCGTGTTGTAAACCAGGAAGGTGGGCCCGTACAGTTCACAGCCTTTCTCTACAAAGTATTGTAGTAGTTGGTGAGCATAGTCATGGTGCTGCTGCACCAGTGTTGGACACACCAGCAACCCAACAGCAACACTCAATGTCAGGAAGTGGTTGTAAAGATCCTCTCTTAAGAGACCTTTCAGCACCAGTTTCCCTGTGTATAGCAGAAACTGGCGAAACTCAGTTGCCTTCCATCGTTCAAGCCCATCCAGGCCTCGAGGGCTGCGTGCAAAAATCAAGGGGATTGATGACTTCAGCATCAGCAGCCTGCTGCTCAACTCCTGAACCTGTCTGGCAGATATCCGCATCCCCTTTTCGCCTCTGCACCAAATATAGAGCAGCTTCTTTGTGACGCCTAGGTAGACCTGGTGCATATAGTCAATGGGGAAACTCTGAACCATGTCAATTGGAAGGTCAGACAGTGGTGTGGTGCCATGGTGGTGCTCAGGCTGTGTTTGAGCTCTGAATGATGCATCAGTACGCAGCTCTAAATCAGATGTCTCCGGATATGTGACTCAATTTAACCATAATCCTTGTTGTGTGCATCGCTCACATCCATAGTACCCTGAGTAACATTTGGTGTTCTTGATCATTGCTTTGGCTGGGGCGTCACACACAAAGCACCTTACTGTCACTTTAATGTTCCTCCCTCTGTAGTTCAGGCCATTTGCTAAGATCTCAGCTAGGTCCTTCACTGTGTCCTCTTGGAAGCCTAGGTCAGTTGGCTTTTTCATCCCACAAGTCACTGTACTGGGAAAAATAGTAACTGGACTAAGCATTACAGCACAGAGGACCGGCCACATGGACTTCCCAGAGCTTTTAAAGAGAGGCAGTCCATCAACATTAACCTGTTAAGCTGCAACCCCACTTTGAAAAATCCCAAGAAATGACATACCCAAACTGAAACAGATACAGTTCATGAACCCTTTGTACTAAAAGCACAAGTATGATCTCATTTGAAAGCTGACACCTGGCAGTTTATTGTAATGTAGAATTAATTATTGTCATAATGACAAAAATTGTTATAAATAGCTTCAAAGTTTTGTAAAGTTATTAGAAATTATTTTTTATGAAACACCCTCGTGAAAATAAAATTGAAGTTGGCCCTGGAGCAATCTAGAAATGCACTACAGCTAATGCCACGTCTAAACATTTTATGTTTAAAATCTTAAAATAATAAGTCCAAAACTCTGTATTTAGTGAAATGTTTTTCAAGACCATGTCATGTGACTTTATTTTGATTTGATGCTAAAATGCTACTGATATTTATTGTCATCTTCTTACCATCTATCCAGTATATTGTCTTTATTGTTTTGTGGTGCAAACGATCCCCATTCAGTCTCAGTCTCCCCCTGCACACATTCACACCTCTCCAGCCTGGCTATGGCTCTAAATATGCATTTCTTTTGTCTGCATTATAGTTACTAACGACTGGCTATTCACATGCTATTCATATGGTTTCAGTCACTAATTTCTTTTCTCAAAGTTCACCCTTACATTCTAAACTGTTTTAAATGCATTTCTTGAATAAAGAAACATTTCAGTAAGCATTCAAAAAATAATAAAAATATAACTTCTAGGTGGCAGGTGCACCTAGGGCTAGCTAGCATGTTAGCTTAGCACACCATCAATACACGACAATTTATGAGATTAAAACCATGTTTGTGCTTATAAACTTACTTTATAAAGCAAATCGAGTATTTTAAATAATTTTCTGTGATCTAATTTGGCTTCAGATAAAAAAATCAGACAGAAAATATACTATTGTATACTGTTCTGCACAATGATAGTCTATATAGATTAGCATTACATTATAAATATAATCTATTATTATGGAAATACCTGGCATGGATTGAAAAACACAGGTAACTCAAATATCATAGCAAACATGTTTATTGTCTTCAAAACGCCTGTATCTCCATGTTACAGCCATAGTTACAGCGCGATCTCTTGTTAGCTGTGTGTGTGTTCGAGGCTTCCTGGATTGTCACATGATTATGGCACTTCTTCATGTTCTAATACTGTGCACAGGGCGGCGAGGGCGCCCTCAGGCTATTGGTATGAATTGAAAACACATTAACAGAGTATACAAACGCTCATAATGATTACATCGACGCATTTGGGTATAAATTCAATAAATATTATTCCTGTCTATAGAAATCTGATGTAAACCTATGAGAATATATCAATATTTCTCCAAATCTGCACATTTTTTAGCTAAAAGCCCGGAAGGACGTTGTTTTGTGTATCGCTGTCATGACGACAGCACGGGAGTTTTTTATGAATGAAAGCGGCTGACGCGCATAATTCATATTAAAGGTATCGACTCATTTTTTCATTTCATAACTCCTGACACAAATTAAGAAATAACTGTCGCTATAAGTTTCTCAGAATACAATAGTGGTCAAATTCTGAAACTTGAGTCTTATATCTTTGTAATGATGTATAGTTTGTCAAGGTATAACATTAAATCTGATAGTAACTTTGAACTATTTATAAAAAAAAACGCTTCAGTGCGCCCGCGCTCTGGCAACGGTTAACAGGTTAAAGGACAGCTCCAGAGTCTCAAGATCACTCACAAGCTGAACTGGGTAACGATCCAGGGTCTCAATTAGCTTTTCCTTCAATTGGTAGTGTAGACACTCCATGCCAGACTTCTCCACAGTTTTCACTTCTCTAGGTGTTTTCAGGAGTGTACGGGCAGTGGATGGCAGTTGTGGATGACCATGGCTTTGCAGCAATTTCAGTAAGCTATCCACAGCATTGTGCTTCACCCGGAACTCACTGGTCCAAGCTGCAAGGGCTGCAAACAATGTGCTATCAGAGTGGTTGTCGAGGTCTGAGTCACTGCTCACTGAGTCACTGCAGGGTGAATCCATACCACTTTTGTGCCTGTCACATGACTCATGCACACTGTCTTCAAACAAATTGTCTTCATTCATGCTTTCATCTCTCTTCAAATCTGACACATCCTCCATTACAATTCCATCTCTTCCACATGCCATGAATGTGTCTCTATTGAGGCTCTCAGTGTTTTGGTGAGTGAGATTCCCTGCCTGGCTTGCACGGGTATTCCCTGCCTGGCTTGCACAGGCATTTTCTGCCTGGCTTGCACGGGCATTTTCTGCCTGGCTTGCATGGAGTTTTTGAAGAGTGCGTCTGGTAGCTCTCCAGGACTGTAAATAGATTCTCCGACTTGGCTTCATCCTAAAATACAATCAAATTTTATGGCCCCAGTTTAGCCAGAGAACCTTAAACTCCATGTAACTACAACGCCCTAACATTGTGAAAAAGTATGGTTTGTGAATAAAATAAGCAAAAGCAATTATCCACTTGAGACCATGTGTTGTGTAAGGACATGGTAGCCAATTGATATGTTTCTGAAAAGGTGTAAGTTAGGGGATTGTCAAGTTCTAAAAACAGAATAGATTACATTCCCCCAATAACAATATTTGTATAGTGCATTTAATACTATCACTTTTTTAAAACATGCTTACCTGAAAAACAGTCAATCTTCACTGAAATCTGCAATCCCTGAAATCTGCAATCACCGAAAGCTGCAATGGAAGAAGAAAATAGATGTGAGTTTAATAGTTTCCCACACCACTATTGTGTGAATACAACATTTCCTGACAAAAACAGGGTTTCTAGGAATTGGGAAGGGAAAACAATATAATAATAATACAAAACAATTAAATAATAAAGCTGAAATAAGCAATTCTATTTACCAGGATAATGAAATAAATTAAGAGACTACAGCAGTAAATTCCACCAAAAAAAACAACAAACAACAACAGTAGGCCTACAGTAATGTTAGGGCCACTCGGACATGTTCTATTTGAGGAAATGTGACGCAACACTGTCTACTCACCAATGAAACCTAACTAGTTAAAAAGCCATTTTAAACTACATTTGAAACAGAGATCTTGGTTAAAATGTAAAATTCGGAAAATACTTTAGAGAACGTGTGGGACCCTTATGGCGGGTTGTATTTGAGGAGCTCTTTTCCAAAACTTCAGCCCCAGCCCATTCAGAAATGCCGGTACTTGGGTAGAAACCTATAGACAGCAGCCTGATAAAAATGTTAATATTAAACAAAAACGTTAGACGGACTCAGAGGCTTTTTGCCTCTGAAGTCGGAGGACGAGGGCGCTTATTTTGCATCTGAATGATATGTGACATTCTAAAACATTTAACGCGTGATGCACACAAACACAACTGAGAAATATTTTTATCTTATCATAAACATTGACTAGTTTATATATATAAACATATATATATATACATAACGTTTGTTCCGACTCACAACCGACCCTACTAACATTAATATTAACGTACATATTTCCAAAGTCTTCTTTCCTATTGTGTGACATTCAATGGCATAAAATGTGTGTTTTAAGTGTGTGTGATTGCACGCATTGTTTATCGTGCAATTTATACGCGAAAATGAGTTTTAACGTGCATATGACGCAGTTTTCGCGTGCATTTGATACACACTTTTTGCGTGTAATACACGCACCCCACACAACTAATCCTACCCATGCCTACAGTATCATATGCACGTACCCTACCAATACTAAATCTACCCATGCGTATCACAGTAGGCCTATGCACGTAAAAACTCATTTTGGCGTATAAATTGCATGATAAACACAATGCGTGCTATAGGGCGCATTTAGTGTGATCGGGTAGCCTTCAAAGCTAAAGGTATTCATCAATAATTCTATATCACGAACAGGGACACTTTAGTGTGCATTTGGTATTGTGATTTTACCCCGTCTGTGAGCCATTGCCACTGAACTGATAGCGGCAATGGCAACACTTTTCATGATTTCAAAAAACACATTCAGGGCCATATCGCATCTTATGTTACACAAAGGAATGTAATTCATATTTTAGTCAATTGGAGATACATCAGCCCCACTCGCTAATTATTCTTGTTAAATTAAAAAGGGGAAAAAGACCACCAATTGTATGACTAATAGCTCTTGATACATAGTTACAAAATACAAAACATGTACATTTTACATGTACATTTACAGGGTTGTCATGGAACCATTTACCCAGACAAAGAGCCATATAAGAACCATTATTTCAAAGTGCATATAGCCTATACAGTACCTGGGAAATGAACTGATCATTAGCATGATTTGGGTTATTATTACAATCATGTTTGCTTTATAGCCTATTGAATAGCTAGTTGCATAACTGTTAAACAAACACCTCTACTTTAGGCCATTACGTTTTAATCCCTTAACATTAGCTCACAAATCGCCATTTAATTGCCCTATTAACACAAATGCTCACAGCCCAGGAAATTAAAACATAATAAATGACAGGGGCGGTCTCTTTTTAGGCTGTAACTGGTCCTGTTTTTTTAGCTCGATTTCTGCCACACCGTCGACCATGGCGAAGATTTCCCCTGAGATGAGCATCAAGATCAGTTCTATGTGGAGAGCAGGACATATTTTATCAAACATCAGGACATTTCTGATGCAGTCGGGTGTTCATGTCTCAGACGACACGATCAGACGACATTGTTGTCTTCGTCGCCAGACTCCTGCGACTAAAAAACCAACTGTGTTGAAAGTTACCAGGTAGGCTATTATCCTATTCATTTTTGTTTCAGATAAAATCTACATTAAGCTGACATCGCATAAAATGTAATTCTTATTTGTATAGTGCGGTACTTCAATGCATTGAAGAAATACTACATGAGGACGATGAACAGTCTGAAAAGAGCTTCAGTCCCGAATGAAGTTAAAAGTATCAGTCAGCACGATCAGAAGGTCCATACAGACTCTTGGATGGACTTATGGAAAAGCCTGGTAAGTGACTATTAGTAGCTGTAGGCTACATTGCAAATGTATAGTTTAACAGAGTAATTGGTTTTATTATTGTAATAATACTGTTTATTTAATTACAGTACAGACCCTATGATCCGGGATAACAACAAGACACTGCGTATTAGACAAGTTCAGCAGTGGATGGCTGACAAAAAGACCTTTGACAACGTAATCTTTGCAGACGAAACAACTGTTGCTTTGGAGTGATTTGCTTTGATGTGCTACAAGAAAAAGGGTCGGCACATCGCAAAACCTAAGGCCAAGCATCCCATTAAACTTCATGTTTGGGGGGTCATATCCCGTCAGGGACCAGGACCAATAGTTGTATTCGAAGGTGAGTTATAGCCTAGCCTATAGCACAACAGATTTTTTTCTTCACAATTTAGCTGAATTGTTTATTAATACACTCAATTTTACAGGAATTATGGACCGTTACTATTATCAAGACAGCATAATAAAATCTTTGTTGGCGCCATACATTCAGAAAAAATTTTAAGGACCTCATCGCTTCTTCCAAAGTAAAAAATAATAACGAGCTTGTGACATTTTGCCATTTCTATTAGCGGAATGGTTCATTTGTTTTCTGACATTTCTCTCTGTTTATAACACAGACAATGACCCAAAACATGCAGCATCGAGACAGTGTATTGCCGAGGCGGGGATCAACTGGGTAAAAACCCCTGCCGAGTATGTTTCTAACATCCTGAGTTATTTTAGATTAACTTTTCTATGAAATGTGCACAAGACAAATATCCTCTGACTTGTACCTTGCCCGCAGATCACCAGATCTCAACCCGATCGAACTGGTTTGGCACGCACTAAAAGAGTTCGTCAGACGTGAGGCTAAGCCATGGAACAAAGACGAGCTTCTTCAGGCCATAGTGACTTTCTGGAGAGATCGCCTGACAAAAACAGCGTGCAATAACTCAATCACCTTCAGAAGGTTTTGCCGGCGGTGGTACAGCGCAACAGGGGTTCTACTGGAATGTAAAATAGGCCTATTGAATTGTTTTCAATATTTTTATATTGAAATGTTTTGTATTTTTATATTTCATTCATTAAAGAAACCTATGCTGACCACAACAACGCGGGACTACTGTATTTCATTCTTTAAATATCATACATAACGCAAAATCCAAATGCTGCTTACTGGCATATGTTAGCTAATAGCAAGTCAATGTTTGAATTAATTTACAATAATTTAGTTTCATTTATTTCAGTGTTAATGTTTGAGTTAAAAAATCCTCTACAAATTAAATTAACACAAAGTCGGCTATAAGAGTCCTTTATAGGCTACGTAAAAAAGCAAAAGGCTTACAGTCTTAACATTTAGGCTACTTTGCTTAAATTCGATACATTTATTTTCAGTAGGGCCTAATAAATTTGTAGGGATGTAATTTCAGTATGCTTTTCCAACGCTATGTATTCAATTAAAGTTCCAAGAGGTCTGGTCTCTATATTTCCTTCCCAGCTGACACTAATATGCAAGTGCACAGCAAAAATCACAACTTGTGCTTGCTGCGAACGCAAGTTATTTAAGGTGTCTCAACTGTACACAGTCTACCCTACAGTGTGAATTCGTTACAAGGTTTAATTTTATTAAATTAATGTGCAGCAATTTGTACAAATAGAGTCTATAGGCCTACTATACTGTTGTAGCCATTAAATAATCTCATTTAGTATCATATTTGTTAAAATATTATAATGTTATTTTTTTTCCATCTATGTTGAATATGAAAAGTGAACAGCACGAGTAAGATAGGATGCATTATATCGAGAGATGGATATGGAGTGGGTCGGATATGATTTTGACCACTTCATTAAGTTTTAATAAATTTTTCATCAACCAATTGCCTGGATTTAATAAGTAAGAGAAGCAAATATAACAGACACTAATCATGGAGGCGCCCGCGCGGTCACTTGCATTGCACGTCAGCTGGAGCGCATCTCATCCTCCTAACTTAACGAAACTCAGTGTATGCCTCACACAGACATGATAAATACATCAAATACACAAAGCTTGAAATGTCTTCAAACGAAACAATTCAAAACGAAAAGAAAAAGGCTAGTCTCTGATTATGTCTTTATGTGCATTTCTCTCTAGGTGCGTTCACTACAAATATGGCGATCGTCAACTTCATCTTTGCAGTCGACACTGTCAGAAAACACTAGTTTATTGATAAAAATCAATGCACGCATCACCGGATTTACAAATACACATATTGCTTGTTGCACGCACACATATTATGTCGAAAAAACTAAATATTATGTTGAAATAACATTATTATTATTAATAATACATCTTTTAGAATATTTGATTAAATGCTGATTGTTGCGCTTGTTCAATTTAATAAAATTAAAACTTTAATTGTGATAATTAAAATAATTGAAAATTAAATATTTAGTGGCCAAGTTTTGCTAATTTATTATATAGGCTATTATATGCCTATTGCCTATATTAAGTAGGTCATATTAAGACAAGGCATATATTAAGTTATTTTAGCTGTTATGAGAAAAATAAATCTAACGAAATTTAAATCTAATAAATAAAAAAAAAAAAAAAATTCTAACGCCAATTCAACATGCCAGAATAAAACCTGATTTTTGAACAATGCGTAACGCCACTCGGCCTGGTGTGCCAAAACACTACATTTTAAACTTCAATGTTTAATTCAAAACAATCTCAAAACGCGTTGTGACATTTTTTTTAAAGCAGTAGCCTAGCCTATATATATTAAGGGCATTGAAACCAGGATCTTAACTATAACGCGTTCCGCGTAATCTCTCAAAAATTATGCCACACTACTCCATGTATTTTTTTTTTAAGGATTGCTTTTGAAATCACTATAAATTACTATGCAATTGTATCACTCACGAGAGCTCTTCATTTATCTAATTCCTCAATAGAATAGTAAAAATATTCAGCGTCATTGCTCCTAATATCGTCTCTATTTTTAACTTTTGATTCTATTTTTTCAGTTCTAAAATTGATTCTATCTTTGGTTCTATTCTGTTGTAGCCTAATAGGCCTATTTATATATATGAAAAATATGCCTATTAGGCTTAGGGTTTTATATTTAACCCACTTACATTTTAAAATACGGCAATTGCTGCTGTTTTGCACAATGTCCCTTTGCGCCACCTGGCGGTCATTTCGGGAACGACTTTGAAATGCGGCTGGTTTATTTTCGCCGCGGTGGTAATAGGCATTCTGGTTGGGCACCATCTGTATAGTTGTTTTTACTGAAAAGAATGAGACAGAGGTGATACCAAGTGACTGGCTGAGCATCGACAAATTTTTTTCCTTTTGGCCCCCATATAACAGTACAAAATGTAGAAAAGCAGTTGAAAAAAATGAAACTCCTGATGAAGAATGGGACAAATTTATAACTGAATGGGTGGCTGAGTATGGTAAGTCTTTGAGGAATTAATTATTAATTGTTATTATTGAGAAATATAGAGAAATAAATATTAAAAAATTAAAAGATGCTCCTTGTGAGTTATGCCAAGCAGTTCTTTTCAAATGTTCAGATAATAGGCTTAGTGATGATGTTTGTTTCTATGTTTAGATTCCTATGAAAAAGCTTAAAAGTTAAAAAAACATTAATATTATATTAACTGCTCTCGTGTATTAACCTGAAGAAATTTTGCAAAAAAAAATGTATCAACTGCGGCTAATAGTTGGGAAATTACAGTATAAGGTTATATCTGACATTTCTGTCAAAATTGAGTTGTAGTAAACTATATTTAATTCCAAGGGGACGATATGTTGAAAGCAAATTTTGAACATTGGTCACTTTCCTGTTGCTTAAGATCGCAGCGAAACTCTGTATGGAAGTAAATGTTGTGATGTTTGGCAATGTATTGTACATTGTACTGATTCTGTTTCTTACCGTCCATATGCAGAGACAATGGACCATATGCAACCACCATTTGCACCATCAGCACCTGCTGTGACAGTCCCTGAACCAAGACAAGATGGTACGTAGAATTTTTCCAAACCTTTTACAATAGTTTTTTTACAGGGGTTTTTAGTAATTATCTTTTTAGTCTCTAACATGGATTAGAAACTGTTCAAGGAACAAAATAAAATGTATGTAACCAAAAAGGAGAATAAAAACCAACTTCGCCTGGCTAAGTTGTATTATTTCTCGATAAACCTTTTAAGCCCTGCTTTTAACAATTAGCCTTAATATCAATGTGCTTTGATTTACAACTACAATTTAAAAAAATATTGGGGACGTTATGTAAAATGCAAAATAAAAACAAAATTCCAAATCTTGTCAAATCATATTTAGCTGAAAAAAGGACATAGACAACATATCAAATGTTGAAAATGTCAAATTTGACTATTTTATGGGAAATGTAAGCACATTTTGAATTTAATGCCAGCAACACGTCTCAAAAAAAAGCTTGGATGGATTCAACAAAAGGCTAGAAAAGTTATGTTATGATAAAGGCAACAAAAGAAGAGATGCAGTCTCTATCTTTACACGTTCAATTCTGTGTAGTTATAATGTTGCATCGTATGTTTGTCTGATTCAGAAAGAGAACTCCGGCTCTACCAGATGCTGGAAGAGATAAAGGGTCAAGTCAGGCAGAATACGCTCCTCCTTCAGGCCATTATGCGAAGAGAGAATGCAGCTGAAGTTGTAAATGAGGAGTTTCAGTTTCCATTAAGGAGCATGACAGGCATAAAGGATCTGGAGGATAGGCTGTCAAACAGAGACACACAACGTTCTCTGGTAAATTCTAATGATGTTCTGTTACCTCACTTAAAAGAATACTAACATATGTAGAGATCTAGACCTGATTTACTGCTGCTTAACACATAATATTTTTTCATAGACAAGATATCTTACCAGCTTGGGTGGAACATCTGCCAAAGACATTGTCCACAGAATCATGAGGGAAATAATTACCAATGAGTTGGCCAACAATTTTAATTGGCAAGGGAGAGGACAGAAGAGCCCATTTTCTACACTCTTGCTAGCAAAAGTTGTCATAGGTGATATGTTTTAAAAAAACATTCAAACATTCAAAACTTAGACATAACTTTGAAATAGCAAAAGTGGAAACAACCCTTTACAGTCTCACTTAATGTGTCATTGAATGAAATACAATGCAAGTCAATGAAAGAATGCCAATTAATCCACTAATCGTACAGAACTCAACAAAATACTCCTCAGATATGATCTGTCTGCTAACTCTTTCTCTGTTTAATTTTCTTTAATTTCATGCAGACAGATGCAGTCAAAAAACAAGGAACAAAAGTGATGGAAGCCGAGGATAAAAATAAAAACCTGGCTGAAGTATAGTGGAGACCGAAATGGAGGAAGAAAAAAAAAGAGCAATAGAAAAGGTACACAAGCCCTTTTTAAGGCTGATCAAACATGTTTATTAATTATTATATGTAAGCAATACGGTACGAGAGGCTGTGCTGTATCGTGTATCACGACGTCATGCCTAACAACGCCCTTCAGCCGTTACTTATTCACGATACAGCACTTACCTCGAGTACCTTATTGCTTTTATAAAACGGTTACCACACAATACAACTATTAAAGCCGAAAAACATGCATCTATGCAACTTTTATGAAGTAAAATCGCTAAAAGCCTTCCTTCCGCTGGAAAAAATAGTCCCTGACCGTAAACAGCAACAAAAGTTACATACATTATTTCGCCCATAAGGGACAAATTCTCATATTTGTTTTGAGAATGTTCTTGCCTTTCGAAGATGCCAAAGGCCTGGGTCCTCATCTCTGTCTTGAGTTTGGGGGTTGGTAGTCTAGTTTGTTCTGTTAAACTACCTCCAGGTTTGGCTTTTCTAAGGGGCCATCGTGGCATTGGTGTTTTTTTTCTGGGTTTTGATTGGATTTGTCCCCTCTCGTTTCTCTTGTTCCTGTTGCTCTTTTTCTTTCTCCTTCTCTGAGCTAGAGTTCCCTTGTACTTCTTTGACTGCTGGTTCCAAATTATTCGGCTCGACGTTTGGGTAGAAAATCTCATCGTCTGAGTCCACTGTAGCTCCCATGATGAAGCCGCCTTCCGTTGGTTTATGTTTCTTTGCTACTGGGTGTTCATCATCATTAGGATTCTCTGGGGTTTCTATTATTTTTACGGCGGCAGGTTTGTTTGGGGCTGTCTGGTGTCTTTTTTGTGTTCATGAATGTCGTTACTGCTTGTGATGCCAGTTCGATTGTTGTTTCTTGTAAGGTTTATAGATTTTTTTTCTCCCCCATTTTATCGCTACCTGCCAGGCCTTTTCCCACCTGTTTTTGGAACAGGCTAGGATGAAGGTCTGCATTCTTTCGAGGTATTCAGAATAGTGGTCTTTAAGGATGTCTAAACCGAAATGTAACCAGTTGCAAGCATTTGCATAGATCCACAGGCTTGAGGTTTCATTCGTATTTATTAAGGCTAATATTGGTATTCTGTGCTTCTCTATCTTTCAGAGGCTTTTTCGTGGTGGAAAGCCGGTGCGATAGGCGTAAAGGCTTCTTACCAATTTCCTGAAGTTTTTGTCTTCGGACATTTTTTGCTTTTTTGGTGTATTCCCTAAGTGAAAGATAAATTAAAAGTTATGATGCAGAACAATTTAGTTCTTTTTAGCAGATTATATTATTTATTTTATTTTATTTTGTGGTTGGTTATCAATTTTTTATAAAATTTAGTGTAGGTGAAAAGCGTTTTTTTGTTCAATGGTGGTACGTTGTAGATTCTCTTGATGGACCAGAAAATTTTAGACCTGTCTGGGCCATCCATTTTTATGTGCCTGTCTGGGCATTTGGTCTATTCCCTAAACCTATTTTATTCCCTAAACCTATTATTTTTAGGGGGGAAGGGGGTCGGGAAGGGGAAGGGTTTTTATGTTATGATTTATACTATATATTAATCTAAAGTAGAGTATTTTTTTATTTTGTTGTATCAAATTAATTTTCTTCCAGTCTTTCATTGAGTCCTTTTGGAAATTTGGTCCCAATTTCTTAATCCATTGCCATTCTACTTTTCTCATTTGTTGGTCTGTCCAGTTTGTCCAGTTGATTATGTTCAATTCCCTGGATGCGTATTTTGAACTCTGTGTCTTTGGAAAATGTTTGATCAGTATTTGACTCCTAGAATTTTTGGGGGATGCGCAAATATTATATTTGTGTTAGTGTAGTCGGCTTCTGATGGAATTCTTTTGTTTGTCTGACATATTGTATCTTGCATTTATACATACACACAATTAGAACTGTTGAGGTGTATTTTTGTATTTTCCTTATATATTCTCCTAAATTTTGATTTTGAATATCCCCTTGTACGGAGGGATCTGTAAAAAAAAAAACTTTTTTTAAATTGTAAATTCTGTAGTTCCTGATTAATTAACAACATCAGGTTGTTTTTGACAGTTTTTTTCATTTTGTGATTTACTTTGGTAGAAATATTACTTAATAGTCCAAATCCTTAACACTAAAAATCCAAACATACTCATATGTTTTGTCTATTTTCAGTTTCATATTAAATAAATGTAACCATATCCAACCTAAATAGCAGCAAAACTGTTTTGCAATAGGACATAAACACAAAAAGTACATTGTACCTAACGTTTTTTTAACATTAGTAGTATAATGTTATAGTTAAACCATACCTGGTTTGTTTTGTAATATAGTACTAAAACTATTGAATAAAACAAGATGTTTGAAGTATAATACAAACTATTAAAATATACACACATATATTTTTGAGAGTGTGGCGAGATTTAGCAGAGTTTAGCATCAACCCTCAAACATAAGCTTTTTTATGGCTTATGGTTATCATTTTTATCATCCACCATCTATCAGTTTGGCTTTAAAATTGAAAAAGTGACCCAAATAATGTCAATAATTGTTGAAAGATTATGAAGATATTATGAATAATGAATCTTCTATTGATGCTTGGACAATCATCATTTCTAGAAATGTAATACCTATTTTCAGGTATTTTTAGACTCAAATGAATTGTATATGTCCGCTTTTTTCTAAATGAGAATTTATGAACTCTGCTTTATAAACTCTTACTATTTTTCTTTCTTTTTATTTTAGATCACATTTGTCACTATTTGCATTTTTTTCTAATTCATATCTGGTATAAAATGGTTTCTTCACCCACACATTAAAGATTCTTCTTTTAGACTAAATCTGATTCTAGTGTTTTCTTAATTTTCAGCACATATCATTAAACAACATTTGAACATGCTTTTCAACAAAGCATTCAACTCAAAAAACATATCCAAATAATAAAAGAGATGACAGAAATTCTATGTAAATTTCTATGCAATTTTAGACAACAGCGTGTGAACAGGACTTTTATTTTGGTGTGGTTATGTGACATCATAAGTCTGCGCCGCTCTTCCTGCATGTGTTGTGATTCGACTGAAGAAAGGTTTGTGTTTTAAGCATGAAACATGAAAATTTGAGTGAACTGTTTCTATCGGTTTAAAGTGTTACAAACTATGAATGAGAACACGAGAAAGGTGCGTCTCATCTCGCTGCCTATTATCATGAATCAGTAAACATTGGCGAGTAGCGATGAGAGAAATGGAGCTGTTCAAAACTTTGAGTCAATTGAACCAAATGCTTCGCAAAATGATTCATTGATTCGAAGCGCGGGAATCACTCACACCGTGACGAAACATGCTGTTCAAAACAGTGTAAAAGTAAGTGAACAACAAACACAAACGTGTCATGGCTAATCGATTAAATGTGATCTACAAGTCATTACTAAACCACATATAAGTCATAAATACCTAAATATTATCTATATGAATTGTGTTTTGTTAATTTGAAGCACTACTTTTGAGTTTTTAGTCTAATCAAGTGATTTAAATACATTAACTGTCACTCTGACTGACTCTTACCAGTGAACTGAACAAGAGCTGATTGAGACACACACAGAGATTTAGTGTGGATTTAGTTTTTCTTTCTGTTTATTATTTTCATCTTAAACAGGACAAACACACAGGGAAAAACTCCAGGTGAAGTGACTGAGATCCACGTGACACTATTATAAAGATGGCGTCTATTAAAGAGGAGAGTGAAGACGTGGAGATTGAAGAAGCATTTAGAGTGAAACATGAAGACGTGAAGATTGAAGAAACATTCAGAGTGAAACATGAAGATGTGAAGATTGAAGAAACATTCAGTGTGAAACATGAAGATGTGAAGATTGAAGAAACATTCAGTGTGAAACATGAAGATACCGAGGAACAAACAGGTTGGTTTAATTCTCACAGCAGAACTGTCATTTGATCCTTATTAAAGTTACCTTTTTATTTGCTATTCAAAGCTCTTTAAATGAAGAACAAATGCAGACAGCAACAGTGACTGGTGTTTTTAACATAATGACTTATTTATTTCTTGATTCACTGCTTTACATGTCTAAATATTTTAATGTCTGGTACTTTGTGACATTAAATTGGGGTTAACTTTCATTTTTATTTCAACTTAGACCTAATGAGGCTGAAAGAGGAGAGTAAAGTACTGAATAAATGGAAAGAAAAAGAACAATCTGAGAAACATCATGATTTCAAAACAGGAGAAAACTCTTTTAGTTGCCCACGGACTGAAAATACTTCCTCACGAGAAAGAGCTCAAAATACAGGAGATAGAAGTTCTCTCCCATTCTTTCAGTGTCCAGAGAGTTTCAATGGACATGCAAACCTTACAGTCATGAGAGTTCACACTGGACAGAGGCCTTTCATCTGCCAACAGTGTGAAATAGGTTTCACCCATAAAGGAAACCTTATAAGGCACATGAAAATTCACACGGGAGAAAAGCCGTACACCTGCAAACTGTGTGGAAAGAGTTTCACCAGAAACGGAATACTGAAAAATCACATGAGTGTTCACACCAGAGAGAAGCCTTACGTATGCCATCATTGTGGAAAATGTTTCAACCATAAAGGAAACTTCAGTAACCACAAGAGAACACATTTTGGAGAGAAGCCTGACAAGTGTCCTCAGTGTGGAAAGAGTTTTGATCAACATGTAAGCATTAAAGGGGACTTGTTGTGCAAAATTCACCTTTAAATTGTATTCGAACATTTGTATGTGTCTGTAGTGTGTACACAACCACTCTGTAAAAGTAAAAATCCACCTACTCCTTTTTTGCGCTTCCCAAAAATTCAGGAACAGTGCCTCAAATCAAGCCGTTCTGGAACGCTGTCTTATGTGATGCTGCAAAAGGGTAAAGCCCCGTCCATGTCCAGTGGTGTTAAGTAATGAAGTAATAAATATGTTAAAGGTCCCGTATTATGCCCCTTTTCACAAGATGTAAAATAAGTATCTGATGTCCCCAGAGTGTGTATGTGAAGTTTTAGCTCAAAATACCCAACAGATCGTTTTTTACAGCATGTTTAAATTGTCATTTTTTGGAGCTCAGAAAAACGCGCTGTTTTAGTGTGTGCCCTTTAAATGCAAATAAGCTGCTGCTGCACGGCACAGGGGGCGGAGCTTCACGAGCTCGCGCTCAGTCTCTCAGGACAATTTCATCTCACGAAATGATGATAATAATCCGAAACTCTTAGTAACGGCGTTCATTTCGAGTCGGACAATAATGCCTACAGAGTCAAGAGTAATGTATAGAGATGGAACAGGTATAGTTTAGTAGTTTAATTACGGTTATAACGTATTTGTCATCTGCTTGTATGTATCAATTATTTATTAATAGCCTACAAGTCTGCTGTCTGAATGATGATCAAACATGTACAATAAACTTTATTAAACTCATCAGTATATCACACAAAAGATGAAGCGTCAGTTTTACTTCAGAAAATCACCGTAAGAGCTGAGTAAACACAGTAAGTTATTAGAAGTGCGCAAGTACATAAACGAATTTCGGTAGAGTTGAGGGAGCATTCCTGTGGGCGGAGGTTAGTCAAAAAAACGGTTTTAATGACGTCATTAACCCCCTGGGGTCGGCTATCGCGCCGGCGCGATAGGCTCGTTTTTTTCCGTATGAGTGCAAAAAATAAAATAAAAAAATATATAAATTTTTATCTTATATGCTTGTGTTATACATCAATCGATCCTGTTTAGTGTGTATTTTTTTGTGTGTGCTCATAATAAAAACATTTGTGCTTTTCGCTAAATAAAGAAAAATAAACATGATGCGAGTTCTGCCTACTCTCCGTCAGTGAAGTCAATTCTGAAACGCGTCCGAAATGAACTGTAACTCAGCGAATACTCAGTCAAACAGGCATACAAACACACAGGCATGAAGCTTGAATTCTCTTCTTTTAAATGAAGTAATTTTTCTAAAAAATAAATATTCACAGTTTATATAATATGTATGTAAAGAGAGAGATGTCAGTCGTTCTCATCTCAGCTAATTAAGTTTTAATGTGACTCCGCCTACGGAGACCGCGCTATTCAAACGCAAATGTGAGGCGATCCATACAAACCTGTGAAACGCCCACATCCGATGGATAAGGCCGGTGACACACTGGATGCGTGATGTAAGCGTCTCAGCTGCATGGCGTGTCCGTTTTTATTTCGGCTCCCATGTTAACAGTTTAGAGTTTGCACACTGCCTGTGTGAGACGCGCGTCTCAGGCGCGGCACGAACCGCGTGGAAAACGCATGCATTCTAGAAATAGAACCAACGCCTATTTTTCACGCGACACGCAAGCGTCTTGGAAGCGTTTCCATGCAAAATTGAATAGGAAAATCTGTTTATTTGTCATTTTGACACGAATACATATTAATAAATGTCCTTTTGAAGTTTAAAAGTTTCTAGGTTTTGACATAAATGCAAATATAAATGTAATTTTACAAAATATGATCAATTTTCAAATACTGCTGTATTGAATGAACAGCTTTTAGCAAACTCTATTGCTATACTGAGATGAGGAATATATACTGTATGTTTTGTCAAAAATAAAGTCATCAACTAACTAATGAATCCTTTACTTTGAAATACGTATGATAAAATGTATACTTTAGTTCTGAAAGACGTTGACTAGTTTTGAAAAATTATAAAGTATGTATGTGCATGCATATATATATAAGTGTGTATATATGAAGAGTTCAGATGCAAAAGCCTCTAAATGCCATCTGAAAATTTCTCTGAAATTTTTATGAAGCTTGTATATTTAAGTTAGCTATAGGTGACACACCTGAATGAATGGCTCATTAAGTATGCAGGGACGTAGTCTCACCAGGTGTGAACTACTAAATATGCATGATGCCAGGGTTGCCAACTCTCACGCATCTGGCGTGACAGTCACGCATTCAGCCTCAATCTCACGCTCTCACGCTTAACAAAGAAATCTCACGCTAAATTAGTCATTCTTCTTTGCTGTATTTTTTTTTTCACTCGTGTGCATTAAATTTCAGAATTACTATAAACAATTCAGGCTCTTAACTACTGGATGGACCACTATTTATGGCGCAAATTAGTTAAAATCTCCCGGAATCTAGAGCGAGCACGCATGCGAGACAGAGACTAAACCGTAGCGCACGCACGGCGTACGGCAGCGTTGAGCATTGTAGCCAATCACTGACATGTCTGTTGAACGCATTGGCCAATCAGAGGCGTTTAAATGAGTCGCTGTCCTGAAGATGTGTTTTGCGCGAGCTCACTGAGTTCTACACTTTCGCAAACCTGTCATTATTATTGCCTATAAACTTAAGATGCAAATAAAAGATTCACTGCAATGTATTTGATATTCTTGATGCTGTTCTGATGCGCTCCATTACACACCGCTCTGTTTGGTGTTAGGATGACTAAAAGTTCAGCGGTCTAGCTCTTCAATGTCAGAATGATTAAAGAAGTGAACGAATGCCTGGCAAAATGTAAGTGGAAAACATTTGATATTTGACTGTTTTACAATAGAAATGTTCAACTACCGACAGTATCCGGTGACGCGAATTACTCAACTTTTTTTTATTTATTTACTAAATTTAGCCTTTTTGAATTGAAAATATGCTATAATTTCTTTGATTCATTTAGAGAGAATGCATGCATAATAAAAAAAAAAAAATTATTTGCAAATAGTTACAATTATTTCACTAATACAATAAACTTTTTTTTCTTTATTCCCTTAAATCGCTTTTAGAATTAATTCCTTTAAATAAAAAATACCCCCAAAAAATTTGGAATACCCCCCCCCCCGTTGAAATATATATATATATATCCCCCCCCCCCCCCCACCCCACCCCGTTGGAGAAGTCTCACTCCGAGCTAAACTCAAAAGTTGGCAACCCTGTGATGCTGTTGGAGCGTTTACGCCCCATCCGCATATTGGCTTTCCAAACTAAAAGTGTTTCACAAAACTAAACTCAATGTATCGTTTTATGTGAATGATTAGGCAGGATGATTTTCACATCATTTTGAAGAAAAAAATCTAGGCGATGACATCCATTAGTCAAAAGTCTTATTGCCACATATTTAGTATGTGTTTTGTGGCCTTATTTCAGAAACTTTAATTTTTAGTTTTTTCGATAACCATGCATAAACATTATTCTCTCAAAAATGAAAACATGTACATACATGTGGCTCACATATTATGGAAGTCCTGTTTGTGCTATATAGAGTGAATTTACACCTTTGCCATTGATATGTTTATAAGCAACTGAAAAAAGCACAAATGTCAGAACATCTCAAGGACCCCAAAAACACCCCAGACCCCAGAGGGTTAAAGAAGGAAGTAGAGGGATGTAGTCCAAACGGGCCGTTCGATGTAATCAAATTCTGTTAAATAAAATATCTCGCTTGGCATTGAACTTTGAGCTTTATAATTTTACAGATATTATTTATACTCTAACAACAACATTACACACTAGCTAAAGTTTGAAACATGGGATCACGAAGAACGGGACCTTTAACATTGTTATTTTCAGGAGCAAATCTGGAACATGGATGCAGATGACGCTCGTAGACTCCTAGTCAGAGTCATGGGCAGAGAACCTGGCCTCTTGTTTGATGTGCTCCAGCCAGCTGCTCAGGGAACAGAAATACCATTACAAAGTGTGCCTGGATGGTGCAGCTGTTCAAGGTGCAGGGAAATGGGAACTGACTTGGAGAATAAATGTTGTGGGATGATGGAGGCCACCTGCATCAGTAGATTGCCCCACATGTCATTGTATATTTTAGATGAGCATGTACTGCGCTTAGCATGGCGGCTCAGAAACGACATTTATGCTTGACACACAGCTTCCTGGGGATGACAACCGGGAATTTGCCTTCTTAATAACATACTGCACATAAGTAATAGCAAGAGGAGCAGACATAAGACATTTTGATTTGCAAAGAATATATTTTTGAAGTAAAAATAAAAACTGTTCTGGAGTTGAACATTAAACTTGCATCCTATTTATTTACACCTCTCATGTGTTGAAAATTTGCATAAAATGCTTTGGTATATAAGTCTCCTCTCCAAAAATCAATTCCAGATTGCTCAGTTGACGAGGCCTTGGGTTCAGATGAACAAGGATTCGTTGCTACTCCGTTGTCTCTTGCTGTGTAGTGCCGGTCCCTATAAGAGAAAAAACATTGCATTTAGATATGAATACAGTATAATTTCCCATCGGTTGCAAAATACAGAAAAATAGTCTTCTTTTACAGTCTAATGACAAATTTGATTACGGAAAATGTATTTACAGTTTAAACTTTCAGGTGGTCATACCTAGGCCTCTACTGACGTGGGACTCAATAAAATGGTGTCTATGGATGGAGGAGGAACATTTGGAAGGAGGCCGAGTGTTCTAGGGTCATCAGGACGTAGAATCCTCTGCCTTGACAACCCCCTCTCAGAATGCAGTCGTTTCCTCAAAATGGCTGCCAGCAGATAAGGGATGTAGTTGTAGTCCTTTGCAACTTTCAAGGTGTAGACAGTCCATCTCCCGGATTTCTTTTGGTATCGTCGACGGAAGCTATAAAACATTTATTTAAAATCCAAGTTCTATTTTTGTTGAATACATTAATAATTAAAAAATAAAATATTGTTGAAAAACAACCTGTTGGTCTAAAATTATTATTTCATAACAAAGTTAACTGTAGACCAATATGCTTTTCTGAAGAGTGTGCACTGAGAAATTATTGTTAATCTTACATCATTTGTCCTTCTTTGTTAAGCTGTGGTGGTCTGTTTATATGGTGGTTGTAGTCAAGGGCTGCCATGCCTCATAAACCGACGGCGAGAAACTGAAACGCTTACTTGCATACATCAGGATGTGGTTGTGAAAGGACTCCAGCTGACAGGTAGATCTGTGGAAATATTTTCTGAAGAATTATATCACAGACTAGAGGTCTTCATGGATCCACCCGTACTCGAAACCTGAGGTCCGACCCGGGACCCGAACGGTTCTGGGTCCAATATTTATGTTTTTTATTTGGATCTGGGTCGGATCTTTCATAATTGTAGCGGGTCTCGGGTAAATGTGTACCAATAACCAGCATAGGCCCTCTGTGGAACCAGTTTGAGACCCCTGGTATAGCAGATTACATCAAAGTTTGATTCATTTACAAAAAATTGTTTTCATGTGTTTACATACACAGTTCATTATTAGCCCAAAAGGTTTAGCTATGCCCTTTATTTTGCTACATGGACATCAGACATAAGTTCACATTGAAAAAGGCTTGTGGTAACTGAACTTACCGGAAAGGCAGATATCTGTGCACATCTTTCAGCCATCGCTTTCCAGCCATTCCTTCTCCTGATTTTCTGGCAGGCAATCATGCATGCATTGGCCAAGGTACCATTTGTGCTCATTGGTAACACTGCTCCAGAGTTTCTACAAGAAATAGCTGAAGATTAGATCAGACAGTGGAACAACAAAACAAAACATGGATGAATAGTTCAGGTTTTATGGTGTTGTACTTTGTGCGCTCTGATCTAAGGCTGGCCGTGTGTCAAATGATTGAAAATAGACTTTGGAGTCTGTATGTATAAAGTTTTTGCATTACAAATTAAATTTTTGTTAGACTGCCCATGTGTGTGCAAAGTGCTTTGGATTACGATTCTTGAGGCTTTTTCATTATCAAGTTCGGGTTTGTTTATGGTCAGTCTATCCACATGATGAAATGCTTGTTTCTCAAGGCTTCCTCAAGACAGTTAACAATATTGTACTAAATGTAAACATTTATGTAGTTACTTACAAGATTTCATAATCCAAATTCAGAGGTATTACTTACCCGGAAATGCCCATCCGTCTCTGCCGTCTTACAACAGTACCAGAAGTGGTTAACAATGTCTTTTGTCCACTTCAGTAGTATATTTTGCCCTGACAGCTGTCCTGCCTTACATTGCAAAAACAACATATTTAGAATATGATAGAGAAATATGTTTAAATGTCCATACATCTGAAACTTCAAAAATAGGAAAACCCACTGTAGTGATCTTCTTGGCCAGATTCTTCGCTCCATGCCACATATCCCATGAGTGAAGTACTCCAGAGTCCTTGTATCTACCAGAGTTAGGATCTTGTAAACAAAACAAAAATGAGTCATTTAGAAGTTAATACATGCAACAGACAAATCACACACATCTACTAAACATAAAAAAGGATTTTACATTTGCACTGTAAATAATACCAACTTACTCATAAGAGAAGAAATCTGAGTGTGAGCATCCGTACATATTTCTGTGAGCTTTATTTCAGTTAGAAGCTTGTCCATGGTTCTTAGAAAAGCCTCTCTTTCCATAATGACAGAGTTTCGCTGGGTCTGCCTTTTGTCAATGGTCACAACAGATATGATTTCCTTTGATTCGTTCTCCATCGTGGTGTAGGTGCAGTACTGTGCACAGTGTCCTGGACTATCCATTCTTCCATCTGCTGTAAAAGTCAACCACAACAATGATTTCAAAACAAGAATTGAAATGCCAAACTTGAAAAGTACAAGACAAGATCAAAGAAAAGCAAGATAAAAATGGATAGGCTAAGGAACCTTGTACTTTTTAAAAATCTAAATAACAAAAATTACCAAATAAACTATATTATGATGTGAGGATTCTGCACACAGAATTTAAGTTTGGAATTTCCATTATTTGAACAAGCCAGGGGACATACCTAGCACAACAACACTGTCTTTATCCTGCAGCTGTTGGATCGCTGTAGATCTCTTCCCTTCCCAAAATTCCTTGATTGCTCCTAGGCAGTAGGTGTCTTGAATGTTAAAGAATAAGTCCTTCCCAACAAAGCCCATATTCATATAATTGAGCAAGTGGGAGACTTTATAGTAGTTATTCCCAGACAGGGGTATGTTTGTAGCCATCATAAAGTCCCCTGCCTGAATCCCATATTTTTGTGTGGGCTTTGAGTTCCACCTCCATATTTGGTGACCATTGGAACATATCTGTAAGATATCAAAAAACTAATTAGATTGGTCGACATATGTCCCCACCATAGTTTTACATTTGTATAGATGTGTGTATGTATATATATTTAAAAAAAACTTAAATGTGTTTGTCTGTCAGGGACAACATTGCATGATCTCAATATGCTTATTAAAACTGATAGGCAGTAAATGAAGGAGTGTGTGTGTGTGTGTGTGTGTGTGTGTGTGTGTGTGTGTGTGTGTGTGTGTGTGTGTGTGTGTGTGTGTGTGTCAAATTAAAATACAGAATCTACAAAAATAAATATATAAGTGACTAAGTGGGACATGGTAATGTGTGCAAAATTTCTGATTCCCACCACAAGATGGATGTTTCTTATGAAACAAAAACTAAATGGTTTGTAAAAATTAAAGGTAAGCGAATAGTTTACATTTATATGATCTTGTGGTATAGAGATACTTTTTGACTCACCCATTCAATGATTGTTCCTGTGCCTCTTGAAGTCAGATTTACTTCAAATGGTGCTGAAGCCTGGCAAGCCTGATTTGTCACATCGTTTGTGAAATTGCATTTCAAAATAGGCAGCTTTAGATATGTAACCAGCTGTTTCAAGTTGGATTCATACACTATCGATGCTCGTTGTCCAATTAAATCATCCTCACATAAGACCTGGGAGCTAGTAGAAGATGTGACCGAATCTTCTTCTTGTGGCGGTACTTCATTTTCTGTGGAAAGATGTACAGTCTCTTCCAGACCGATGAACGGAAGCTTTTCCATCATCTCAATTGTTTTTTTTCCCTCCCCTACTTCTGTCAATGTAAAAAAATTATTACAGTATGCATCATTAACATGTGCTTACTATAGGAAAAAGTTTTTTTTTTTTTTTTC
The DNA here is from genome assembly GCF_964197995.2 of Scardinius erythrophthalmus. NCBI lineage: Eukaryota > Metazoa > Chordata > Actinopteri > Cypriniformes > Leuciscidae > Scardinius > Scardinius erythrophthalmus. Next base: position 35,093,306 of record NC_138224.1, read on the forward strand.
AGTAAAATGGAAACTTATAATAGACACAACATTACACTATACAGTGTATAAAGTTTTTCCACTTTTCTTCCATTCAGTACCAAGAAATCACATATAGTCTATGTTTAGCTTGCCATTTGTCTAAGCCTACCCACATACATTTACAGTCACAGAACATTCATAAACTATGGTGTGAAAAAAGGGTAAACTTGCTTCGGACAAACCTCATACAAATAGATGGGATATAGTCATCATCCGAACTACTATCTTCACTAGCTCACAGAATAACTCAATGGATTACACAGTAATTACGTGCCAAACTAATGGTGGACTCATCATGAATACTCATCTTAGAAAAACTTTAAAAAAAAAAAATAAAGAATTAAAACAGTGTTTTAAAATGGGGTGGAATTGTTGTAAACCAAGTCTGCACCACAACAGCTCTTTGTGTCATTTGTGCATAGCTGGTTTAAATATAATAAATGATTTTAAGTGAAAGGACTTTATTCAGTTGCCTATTGTTAATTTCAACAAATAACAGTTTATTACTTTAAAATCACCTTTCATCTAGTGCCTGTTTTTCTGTTTCAGCCATGGAAAGGACTTCAATATCAGACTCCAGAAAGCAGTGTTCTCTTTAAAAGTAAAAAATGCAGTTATTCATTTGGTGTACTTATCATACGAATGTAGCAGCACGAGGATGGGATAGAATGATTTTAAGCATAAATGATCTCTGCTAACGACTACGCCACCCTGGAATCTTGCCAGGGACAATAAAATATAGTTTGTTATTTAAGGAAACACAGGTTCGTCCACAGTAAGGCGGCAGGAGACGTGGGTACAAAAATATAACTTTGTTTTATTAAAGATAAATAATCAATATAAAATGCACAAACATCAACAGTACTCAATGTAGACAATTTTGTGGTTCCACGAGCACACATGGAGCGACCTGAGTCAGCAGGACAGGAGCCGAGGCAGAGCAGTGGATAAGGGCACATAAGGCCTCCACGACAAGTCACCTTTTCCGTACGCCTGTGCATATACACTCACACCAGTACACACACTCACACCACTCAGCACACCACACTCGTGAGGGAGACCACCACCAACAATCCGCCCCTGCTTTGTGCACTCAGCTCCTGGAACAGAAATGTCACTGTTGAAACACACTCAGAATTGTCACTGTTGAAACACACTCAGAATTGTCACTCCAAGAGACAGAAATTGGAGTAGAGATGTTCAGTTTCACGTTAAACATATTACAAAATTCTGAGTCAAAATACAAAATAAAAACTAATACAAATGAAAAGAAAACTTTCCTGGTCTCACAAGACACAGAGACAACCCCGAAATAAAGGGCTCACATGGAGACACACACACTAAAATAAACACAAAGGACATTGTTTTCAGTCCTTTGTCCACAGCGGATCAAAGCAACAGCAAAAGCAGCAGAGCAGCAGAGCAGCAAAGCAGCAGCGCCTCCAGAGGTAGTCCCAAGCAGTCAACCGCACAGAAACTAATCGGTGGTGCAGATGCGACCCGTTGGTCCGTACTACATCTATAAATTTACAAATAAACAATCAGACAAACTCTGTGATTTAACTGCTAACAATTAATAAAAGCTGTTTCTCTCAACAGATTGCCATTTAACGTAGGCGCAAATTTAAAACTACATACCTTTTAGGTGCGATCTCTGGGGACTAACTCAGTCAGGCAGACAACATGCATGTGGGCTCATCCCATCTATCAGGGGAACAGCGTGTGCGTCGGCAATAACTAAGCATTCCGGACATGAAGTATAAACAACCATACTCTGACCATCAAGAGTACAACCTCAGCCGAATGCTAGCCGCGAAAGCTTGCATGTCGCCCTGGAAATAAGCTAATGTTAGCTACAGTATGCCATTGATCGGCCAGCTCACAACACCCAACATACCTGAATGACGACACGAGAAGGGGCGGTGCCTCATGGCACCATACACTCTAACCAGCTTTTTTATATGCGCTACTACAGCTCACTGATAGGACGAGCTCAAATGAATTAATCAGCCACCTGCAGGCAGGATATATCTCATTAGACCTGCCACACGTAGTTAATTGGAGAAGTAATATTATAAAACTTGTGTATACCTTACCTATGTGATGATGACTCACTGGATGGTGCTATGGTCGAGAGAGTTTGAATTGGCATTCCATGTCTCTTGCAAGGAGTTGATGTAGATGGGCCTCCTTTTTCATAACTGTTTGAGAAGGAAATAAATTGAAATTTAGTTTACCATCCCGAACCCATAATACAGAGTAAGCGAGCGAACCAGCAATACGATGTTCATTGGAACATGCGCTCTGTCACTCCCCACATTCCTCACTCATTCTAACTTAGTATTTTGACAATCACGTCTTTTAGAACGGAGAGATATATGAATTATCAGACCCCTATCAAATCAATATTTCATCTAGCTAGTATTAATAGATGTTAAAAACGGTCGCCTTTCGTGAATAATTATAATTACGTTTATACTATGATATCGAACAAGATAGTGAACTGCAAATGAAGCTACTTTCTCCAGATAGATATATAACAAATGTGGATTTACATTATACTATACATGAGAGCTAGTCCGTCTGCGTTTTACACAAGACATCATCGTTTTCACAAAATATACTGATAGATATAGTAAGCTGAATGGATGCATAAGTTACCTGTTTATTAGAATGCAAGCGAGATCGGCATCTCTCTGTAGTTTCAGCTTGTCACGAAGCTCTCTCCATCTTTACCCGTGTCCAATATTTACCCGTGTCTTGTTTCTTCTCTTGCCCCAACACCTTCTAGGGTCATTTATTTCACCCGTACATTTGCACTTCACAGAACGTGCAGGCAAAGCATAATCGTGATCCATAACTAAGTTATTAATTAGGGTATAAATACTAATATAAACAATATAAATATTAAATATAATAGTATCGATCAAGGCTAGCTACTACTTCTTTCTTCTTCGTCTCTTCTTTGCTTCTGTTCCCCTTTGTGTTGTGGCGGTTCCGCAGGAAGTTAGAGAAACTACAGATGGTGGCCAACCAGAATGAGTCTTTTACCGCCGCCGTTCCCGCGGCGGCAAAATGGGGATGTGTATTTGCTGCCTTTTACCGCTGAGTGGCGCTGTAATCACAGACTTCAAAAGTGTCAGTTTATTCTCTTTATGACGTAATCTGCCGCGGCAGTAATCTGAGCTGAGGTCACAGATAAATTCAAGATAAATATTGTGGTTAAACGAATTCAAATTCATTAAATTTAAACAAAGTAGACACACGTTAACATTGTGTGCCCAGTTTTTATATAATTTAGAAAGGCTATGTCAATAGGTTACTTGCTTCGTGTTATTTTAATGTGTTTGTAGATTTATTAACTGAAACATAACAGTGAAATAAATTCAAATAATTTACCGTAAAATTAAAACATTTTCAGGACTTGCAGTTACCGATGTTAGTTTAAGCATTCTTTGTTATATTCAGAATTAAATAGGCTTACATGTTGTTATGATTATCATTTGAATTCTTTAATAAATAATCAACCACAATGCCTATTAGCCTACTGCCGCAGCAAAAATAAACCAGTCGAATTTCAAAGTCGTTCGCGCACAGTAGCAACTGCGGCATTTTAAAAGGTAAGTTTCCTATCTGTTTATATAAAAAAAAAAAACTTTTTTCATTATTTGAACAAAAATGAGACTGATTGAATATGTAAAAATATAAACAAACAAAGCAGAGAATAAAACAAACTTTTAGGGAAAAAATATAGGCCTATTATGCTACAACAGAATTGGTTAACATTAACGAAAGCAAAATATGTAAAAATACATTTCAAACAATATAAACAAAACAAATTCGTGGCCGAGTGGTAGGCTATAACGTTCAAATCCCGAACAAACATGGGCTACTTTTTTATTATTAATGCAGAAAGATTTGATAGTTCTAAAATATTGCTACACCATAGCCTATTGTTTTTTTCTCATAGCCTATTTTAAATATTTTATATTTATAAAATAAAATTACCATTAATTTCCATTTTACATTAGGGACAATTTTTATCCAACAGAATGGCTGAATTAACATCTGCATAATAATAATAAATAAATAAACAAACAAACAAACAAACAAACAAACAAACAAACAGCACATGGTCTTGTAAAAACACTTTTTAATTTTTTTTTCGACACATAATTTCGAGACAGTAAATTGCCAATGTTAAAAAAAATAAATAAATAAAAAAGAATATGACAAACTTTTAAAACAGAGAAAATAGTATACCTAGGCTATTCAGACGATAGCTCTGTGGTCAATGCAATAACAATAGCCTCTCGGAGCTTCAAACGATCTGAAATCGAATCTCAGTGTAGCCGACAGTGTTCATGTTTTTCCGTTCTTGATGCTTAAATATGCATCTGTTTATTAAAGTCAATCATCTTGTTTAATTATCAGTTGTACATTACAACATCAATTTGCTACATTCCAGTTGAGCCGCTGCAAAGACGACACATCTAATGAAGGAAGACTGTCAGCCGATTGCACCAGAAAATGAAGATGATGAAGCTCGTCTTTAATCTGTTAAATTATTTTTTTTTGTGTGTGTGTGAATAATTCACGAGATTGAGATGACTGACAGTGATACCCGGCCATAGCAACGGAAGACATTTTTCAAAACAGATCGAACAAATCAGAAAAATACTCTCAGTACAGTATTGCTTTCAATTAAAAAATAAACAATGAAAATGTAAAAGAAAATTAATTAAGTTTGAAAACCCATCGCACATTTCAAGGTATGAATAAAGTGTCAGGAAAGTTTATTTATTTAAACAGGGTTGCATCGATGCGATTTTATTCCCTTTGTGATGCAAAATAAGAAACACAGAATCTTATTCTTGCAACACTTTAAATTTCTATTGTCAAAGAAATTGCAGCTAAATTAAAAAATTAAAACGGTACAAAACGAAAAAAGTTCAAAGCAACATAAATTAAGAACAGGCGTTTTTCTTCGCCTCTCTCGCGCTGGATATTTTTTTAGTAAGTTTGGTCTCCCCATGCGCGCGGCGGGTCTTTCTCGAAATTAAGCATTTCAGCGTAAAAAAAACACACCATACAGCTGATAATACTGTATATGTCGCTGTGTGTCATCCACACAAATCACGAAAGAAAAAACTGTAACAAATAGCTTTTGTTCCTTCAAAGATACAACATGCCTTGCTGAATTCACCTTACAATAAAACGAGGTGGGTCGCAAATTAAAGAGCTCTGTATCTGCTAAATTGAAATTGTGTGTGGAAAACCTTTAAATACAATCAATAAAACTACAATATATAATTTAATAAGATAAAGGGCCTACTGCACATAGGCTATGGACTTTTGGAGATTTTGAGATTAATCCTTAAAAGAATTTGGCCTTTGCCTGCTCATAAGGCTGGCTCCGACACTCTCCATATGAAAGAAGGAACATTAACACCTCTGTCCTGCACCCCCACGATAAAGCAACTATTGCCTTCTCCAAACCCCCCACAGGCTAACTGAGTTTGCAAAACAAAACAAAGAGTTTGCCACTCGTCGTGGTGTGCCCAAACACTTAATTATAAACTTCAATATTTCATTCAAAACAATCTCAAGACGCTTTGTGACATTTTGAAAAGCCGTGGATGCATTACTGCCACTGGAACCATGAACGCAACAGAATACTGGTTCTGATTTTATTGTTTGTCGTTTAAACGTCATATATATATATATATATATATATATATATATATATATATATATATATATATATATATATATATATATATAATTTTGTTTTAACAGAACTGCTTTTGAAATTACCATTGGAATTATTATAGGCTACAGAAGTAAAGTCATTGTATAATATTTGCTCCTTAGCGTAAAATGGAAATGCATGGTGATTTTATTTTGTAAATAGACTATAAGCAAAAAAAACAACTATGTTTTAGAACTAGACAAATCTCTCTGCGTCAACAATAGACTATAAAATGCATTAATAGGCTAATATAAAAAAATCAGTAGTCCAAGTAAATTCGGGATTCGAACCCGTGTCATCTAAATGATCGTAACGTAAGTTCAACCACTCGGCCACGATTCACTCGATGCGACATGGCCTAACGTTCCAGTGTGTGTTCGCTCGCACGAGCGAGAAGCGCTCTTCATTCAAATGAACGCGCCGCCGCGTTTGTCGAACACTAATTCAACATGCCAGAATAAAACCTGGCTTTAGAACAATGCATAGCGCCACTCGTCGTGGTGTGCCAAAAAAATTACAATCATTTAGTTTAATTTATTTCAGTGTTAATGTTTGAGTTAAAAAAATCCTCTACAAATTAAAGTAACACAAAGTCGGCTATAAGAGTCCTTTATAGGCTACTAAAAAGCAAAGGGCTTACAGTCTTAACATTTAGGCTACTTTGCTTAAATTCGATACATTTATTTTCAGTAGGGCCTAATAAATCTGTAGGGATGTAATTTCAGTATGCTTTACCAACGCTATGTATTCAATTAAAGTTCCAAGAGGTCTGGTATATTTCCTTCAGCTGACAAGTGCACAGCAAAAATCACAACTTGTGTTTGCTGCGAACGCAAGTTATTTAAGGTGTCTCAACTGTACACAGTCTACCCTACAGTGTGAATTCGTTACAAGGTTTCATTTAATTAAATTAATGTGCAGCAATTTGTACAAATAGAGTCTATAGGCATATACTGTTGTAGCCATTAAATAATCTCATTTAGTATCATATTTGTTAAAATATTCGAATGTTATTTTTTTCCATCTATGTTGAATATGAAAAGTGAACAGCACGAGTAAGATAGGATGCATTATATGAGAGATGGATATGGAGTGGGTCAGACATGATTTTGACCACTTCATTAAGTTTTGTTTAGTAGAAAACCATTCTTTTAAGTGAATTACGTTTTCTATAAATTGTATCTTAATTTTAATAAATTTTTCATCAACCCTTGCCTGGATTTATTAAGGAAGAGAAGCAAATATAACAGACACTAATCATGGAGGCACCCGCGCGGTCACTTGCATTGCGCATACGTCAGCTGGAGCGCATCTCATCCTCCTAACTTAACGAAACTCAGCCTATGCCTCACACAGACATGATAAATACATCAAATACACAAAGCTTGAAATGTCTTCAAACGAAATAATTCAAAACGAAAAGAAAAAGGTTACTCTCTGATTATGTCTTTATGTGCATTTCTCTCTAGGTGCGTTCACTACAAATATGGCGATCGTCAACTTCATCTTTGCAGTCGACACTGTCAGAAAACACTAGTTCATTGATAAAAATCAATGCACGCATCACCGGATAAATACACATCTTGCTTGTTGCTTGCACGCACACATATTATGTCGAAAAAACGAAATATAATGTTGAAATAACATTATTATTATTAATAATACATCTTTTAGAATATTTGATTAAATGCTGATTGTTGCGCTTGTTCAATTTAATAAAATTAAAATTTTAATTGTGATAATTAAAATAATTGAAAATTAAATATTTAGTGGCCAAGTTTTGCTAATTTATTATATAGGCTATTATATGCCTATTGCCTATATTAAGTAGGTCATATTAAGACAAGGCATATATTAAGTTATTTTAGCTGTTATGAGAAAAATAAATCTAACGAAATCTAAAATCTAAATCTAAAAAAAAATTCTAACGCCAGTTCAACATGCCAGAATAAAACCTGATTTTTGAACAATGCGTAACGCCACTCGGCCTGGTGTGCCAAAACACTACATTTTAAACTTCAATGTTTAATTCAAAACAATCTCAAAACGCGTTGTGACATTTTTTTTAAGCAGTAGCCTAGCCTATATACATTAAGGGCATTGAAACCAGGATCTTAACTAAAACGCGTTCCGCGTAATCTCTCAAAAATTATGCCACACTACTCCATGTTTTTTTTTTTTTAAGGACTGCTTTTGAAATCACTATAAATTACTATGCAATTGTATCGCTCACGAGAGCTCTTCATTTATCTATGCCTCAATAGAATAGTAAAAATATTCAGCGTCATTGCTCCTAATATCATCTCTATTTTTTACTTTTGATTCTATTTTTTCAGTTCTAAAATTGATTCTATCTTTGGTTCTATTCTGTTGTAGCCTAATAGGCCTATTTATATATATGAAAAATATGCCTATTAGGCTTAGGGTTTTATATTTAACCCACTTACATTTTAAAATACGGCAATTGCTGCTGTTTTGCACAATGTCCCTTTGCGCCACCTGGCGGTCATTTCGGGAACGACTTTGAAATGCGGCTGGTTTATTTTTGCCGCGGTGATTTCGCCGCGGCGGCTGGCGCGGCGGTAATAGGCATTCTGGTTGTCCACCATCTGTAGAGGAGTCAAAGGTTATATGGCGTCATAGACGGGCGACAAAACGGAAATAAAGAAACGTGCCGTGTCTTCGAATTAAACTATAAATTTCTCCGGATTTGAAAGTTTGTGGAAACTGTCGGGATAATGTAAGTACACAACTAAAAAAAAATATAACATAGATATAGTGATTTTTGCTATTTTTAAAGCAGAAAAATTACATATTGTGCCTTTAAATGTGACCAGTCACGGTAAGTAAGGACACATGTCGGTTCTGGGGCATTTTGAGTTATTCACATATTCTGAAAGTGTAGTCTCCAAGCTTTCCAACGATGTGTAACACAAGGAAATCTGATAATATTTGGAGAAGTTATGGCCATTTAAAGGTAGGCACTCAAAAATGCACAAAGGGGAGAAAACAGCGTCTGAAGATTCTCACCTTTCTCCTGCTGGGAGTGACAATAGGGCTCATTTACATCTCATTTAGATAAGCCATACCCCCTGTAAAGCTGTAAGCACGGGGGGAGCAGAAAGGCCAGGAAAATGTGCCATCAAAGAAAAAAGAAAAAAAAAAGTTTGCAGGTAATATATAAATAAATGTATCTTAGCATCTACCGATAAACTGTATAGGCAACTCTTGTGTACACTGAATAAAAAATAAGATAAACTCTAGACAATGTTCAAATCAAAAACAAGATGTGCTATGTGATATATATATAGTATGAGTAGGCTATTAGTAGGCTATAACATTCATTTCGTTCGTTTTTTAAATAAGATACTAGCTGAAATGTGTTTTTTTTTAAATCAAGTGATCAAAGTGCTCGTTGCCGCGGCGATCAGTGGCGCAGATGCAGTGTTTTCTCATGTGGCTCGCGTCTTCTCGACGCACGCTTCAATCCGTTGCGTATACTCTCTATTCGTTCTGTTTAATATCACAAAACATAATGCAAATGTTTGCGTGTCCCTGCTTGATATACAACAACTGCTAAACATAATCGTTTTGATGAGAGAAAAAAACTATACGAAAAAAAAATAAAACCTGTACGAAGGTGGGTTCGAACGCAGACCCTCTGACACGGCTGGCAAAAGCTCTACCACTGGACCATTAAGATATACGTTAGATAAGTTGGCGGATCTATATATTGCCACTGACAACATGTATTAGGCTACATCTCATTAAATGACAAATTAAACCCCATGTAACCTACTATTTAAATCGATTGCTGGACATTGTAATGTTATTGGCGTCCATCTTCATTGAATTTTGAAATCAGATAGAGCCGGCCAGAGCGCTGCATAAAAAGTAGCCACGCCGGCTTATTCAGTATGGAAATACACACCGACAATGACACGCCCCTACTGCGTGCTAGAATCTCCGAAAAACAAGCCGATTTCAAAATCAAAATGTACGCTTTTAAATATACCAATACTGCTATCTCAAACATGCAGAGGCTTCTTCGTGATCTCAACTAACAGACTCTGCAAAAAAACGAAAATCACAAATTTTGAAAAAAAAAAAGCTTCTTTCTCATTTTGCTCGAAAGTTGTGCTGCCGACTTGAGTCCCTGGTTTCCGTGACGGGTCACAAATTTGTTGTTAAAGTTAGCAACACTTAGTTGCAACCGTATTAGTACATCTGATTACAACAAACAGTAGCTAGCTTAAATAGATGTGGATGAACCCAGTAAAAAGAAAGTATAACTGCAGATATAGATAATTACTTCATTTTTTTTTTTTAACTGAAGAGGCTGACATGTGAAACTATTGGAGACTGACTTTTGACCAAAAAAACTGGAGTCATGTTTTTAATAGAATTTCAGCTGTTCAACATAACTCATGTTTACTAATAAGGCTGAAAAATGATACTCTAGTGATTTAGCTGAAAGACACACTGCTGCTTTTGTGATGCATTGAACTTTAATCTAGCAGTCGCTTGTGTGTAAAGGAATGTATACACCTGAAACCAGATTATCTCTTTCTCTCTTTTAGGAGGTGATAAAGAAGTCTAAAGCAAGACTCATACCTAGAGAATGTAAGTCTCAAGTTCCAGCTGTTGAACAGGTGGAATTTAATTTGCAAAGCCATACATAATCACTGTATGTGTGTTGTTGTTTTGTTTGTTTTCAACAGGATGGATTATCAGTGGAGAGTGGAGCGATGACCAAGGCTGGGATAGCTTGCCATTCCTGTAAGCAGTGGAGTGATGATGAAGCTGGTTAGTGGCGCTATTGGAATGGTGGAGTGCTGAAGCTGGTGGGGTGATGGTGAGGCTGTAAGTGTAAGATAGAATATAATATTGTCTGAAATAACAAGAAAAGTGCCAGAAAGTGCAAAAAAGGCAAAACAGACCCTCCATACCTAGTGTTGCTGAAGCCACACTAGGTGGTGGGACATTTGTAGGGGCAAAGGTCAGATCAAGCTCCACCATGGCAACGATCAAGGTGTTTGGTTGGGGCCTGCTTGTTGTCCGCCTAGATGTTTCTTGGCCTTGCTGATTCTTTTTTGCCTGGCTTTTGTTTCCGCAAAGCCCCATCATCAGACAGCATTATTTTTTTCTTTGAGCACTAATCTGCTTTGCTGCAATTCTCACCCTCAGCCTGATGTATCTCTTGGTTATTTATTTTTTTGCAGATCATGGCATGAAGGAAGCCTGCTGTCCAAGAGCCCACTCTCTCTCCAGCATATCCATGGAATTTGGATCCATGAAGGAGGCATTGGTCCTGGTTCGGAACAGCTCATCGATTTGCCGGACTACATCGAAGGCCTCTTGTGATGGCCGACAAAGTACACCTAGCTTGAACTTAGCTTCCTGATTTCACTGTCGCAAGAAACTGCCCAACTGATACTGATCTCAGTGCCTGGTGAAACTCTACTGGAGTCGGAACTGGATTCCTCTGTCTTATGCAGCTGAATAGGTTTTCAAGACAGTCTTAGGTAAACCTGCTGGTCAACACAAACATGTGTCCCTGGGCCAGCATGTCTTGTTGGATTAACAGAATTGTAGATGTTGCCATCACAATTCCTGTTTGCACAGGCTTCCAGCTAACTGTTTGTCCAATCTTCAGCCCACGGAAGAGTTGAATGTTGTCCTGGAGAAACTTAATGGCCTTCTGGTACTCCTCTATTTTGTGTGTGCTCAGTGCCATTACTGGGTGGCGAGAGAACATGATGTCAAACCAGTTGTCCACCTGCTCCAGAAACCATGCTGTTGTCCGTTAAGAGGGGGGGTCTTTGTTCCTGCTCCACCATGTATTTCAGGCCTGCACTTGTTGCCTTGCTAAATACATTCATTGCATGGCCCACCTTTATCTTATCAAAATGACTGGAATAATTTGATTATCAAATCTTTTAGTGGACCAATTGAAACCTCATTGAAGACAAGGTTCTCCTTCTCTACCGTATCTGGAGGAATCGTAAACGTCTGTCCACGGACCAGGGCGCACTTCAAGTTTTTAACCAGATGTGGGATGTCTGGCATGAAGTATAACCTCCTGTCTGGTCTTGCAGGATGTGGGACAGATTTGTTTTGATCCACTCCAAAGGCCTTCCACATTGCCCTATTAGGACTGCCCATGTCGGTGGTGATGTTAACCACATGAAGCCCTATGGAAGTTGCCTTTTCAATTATGTTGAGGGTGATAGGCTTGTAGATTGCCCCATTATTGGAGTTGCCACTGTAGTGGTAAGCTACAGCTTGCTTCCAACGTGTTGTGGTCCCTGCCAACATAAAGACACACGCATGTGTTGCCATTCCTGTGTGGCCAGGCAATGTCACATCCCCATAAAGCTTCCCTCCTCCCAGGTGCAGCTCCACACTCGGTGTAATTGCCATCTCATCCAGAGTTAGCACACATTCCCTCTCCATCTCTGTCAGGCCATCTACTTTCAGCTTCAGCATGTCAAACACATCCTCTAACACTCCTGGTTCCATCTTTATGTGCTGTATTTGTCTTTGCAATGTTCTGATATCAGGTAGAGGTATCTCCATGTCTTGAAGCAGTCTGTAGCCTGTTGAGCCTGTGGCAAAATGCAGTTTTATGGCCTTTTTCACTGTATTGTCACCCCATCTCTAATCTGATCTTCAGAATTATTATTATTTTTTTACATTTTTTACTTGGCTACAATTTTTTTCAATAGGACAGCATCATTCAGAACACACCAAAAGTTACCAGTGCCTTTGTAAGTGACAACAACGATGTGTGAACGACCGTGTAGCTGCCTCGTTTGTTAGCTTTGCTGGAGGACAACAGGTATCTTGCATCGCAAGAGTGCTATACAAAAACGGTGCTGTACAAAAACGTAAATTATAGTTCGCCTCAAATTTTTGTATTTGTGTATTTATTTAATTTGTATTATTTCTTCCCCAAGCTCAAAAAATAAATTTGGGTCGCACATAAATTGACAGGGTCGGTCGGAAAGCGGAACCAAACAAATGTTTTTTATGCCTAGTCATTAGTTCCAAACAAATCCGAGCTGTAAACCAGTTTGAATGATTTTAAGCGGGACAGACAGCAGCAGCTATATTTGGAGCAATTATCGATAAATATTGACGCATAATGTACATTGATTATTAGGTTGACGCTTACATTAAATACATATAATAGCTTTTTTTTTAGGGAGGGACAGAATCCCTTTGGAACAGGCTAGTGCATCGAATGGGCCTAGTCAACTTCCTCTCCGTACACATTTGCCTCCGGCTCCTGCACATCAGCACATCAGATGAGTTGAGTGCAGTTTAATCTGAAAATGTTAAAGAAAATGTTATGCTCATGCTTTTATAAAAATCTTATACATTATTGGATCTTATTTGTAAGCTTTAATTCATTCACTCAGTGATGTCATAAAATGGCCTGACATTAGCATCCATGTTGGATACAAAGTAGCTCCAATGTTGTCATCTACTTTTACTGTGTAACTTGGTAGTGTTGCTAACAACATTATTTGAAGGTAATTAGAAGCTGGGTTAACTGGATGTTTAAAGTAGCTTTGTTGGCACATGACTCTAATTTACAGTAGATGCAGACATGTGTAAGTCCATGTGAGAAACCCAAAATGTATTTATCGGAGAAAAGTGATGTTTGCTGCCTTGATCAGCAATGATAATAAGCCTAATACTCACAATAAAATAATAAGGTCATAGATCATAACACAGTCTTAGAGGTAAGAAGTGGATTATCCTTCACCTGAAATGTTTGTCTTTTCATCCTGATATGCGAGACAAATGTTGGATCACAATAATTAGGAACCACAGTTTCCACAAATCCCTTCCACTCAATTGGGATGTTCTCTTTTATTCTGGACGGCAAGGGCTAGTGACTGTAACATCGAGTGTATTTTGAAGTATTAAACACGTATTTATACCGATTTCATCAGGCTCCAAAAAAAAAAAAAAAAAAAACACACAAAAAATGTCCTTCTCAGCTGCCATAGTTGCAACTCCTGCGTCATCAGAACAGGGTGTTCAACGCACCACAGTTTCTGTTTAAAAAACTTTTTGCTACTTTTTGTCAGGGCTGAACGCAGCCCTGATGTACGCTCAACAGCTAGAGAATACCCATAATGCACTGTGAGAGTTGTGCGCTGAATGAATTCAGTTCGATTTTGAACACAGCACTGGTTTTCTCTGCAAAGTCTTGCATGTGTCACTGCTGGCTTTCTAAGCGTTCTGTCTTTGGATCTCATGATCAAGGTTTTGACCTGATTTCTGGTTTCCTGTTTGTCTGAGATTCCTGCCTGGTGTTTGTTTTGGACTGTTTGTCTGTATTTTGACTAGCGTGGTCTCATTGAGGCTTCGTGAAACACTGAAACAGTTGAAGCAAGTGTGCCGTATTGATTATCTATTAAACTTTATAAATATTAATGTTTTAACCCTCTAGGCGCAACGGTCGAGTTTACTCGACAAGATGCGGCACTGATAAAAGAGCCGATTTTGTCAAATAGGGTGTCAAATTTCGTTCGACCCCCCCTCCACTAGATGGCAGACATGTCATACTTCATCCCCGACTCAAAAAAAGTCATGCTTCTATACAAAATCTTCAAGCTAGAGCGCATTGAATCAGTGCCAACAAAAGCGGAGCTAGTGTGCGAGTGAACCATTTTATCAGAGCAATATTGTCAACATCAGCGAGTATTTGCACTAGATTATTATTATTATTATTATTATCTAATGGCATCAATAAAGCTTACCCGCAATGAAGTGTTGGATCTTCTATTCGCGGACCCTGATTCTGAAGGGGAATAACCTTATCTGCCTTCAGAAAATGACGGTGATTCTGAAAGTGAAAGTATAGCCCTACACCATGCACAAACGGTGAATCCTTTGCCCAATGTAGATGGTCCTTTGCCCAATGTCAGTGGTGGGAACAGAGTGTTCGGAGTGTTCATCGCGAAGTTAGCAGGCGTGTTAGTGTTGTGGGGAACGAGGCAGGAGATTTTTACTGCGCTAGCCATGTAGCTTTGTCTTCTGACCGTGTGCCTCTCCGTGATCGCGGCGACAGTATTGTGGTGGAGACTTTGTCTAATGCCACTGGATATGTTAGACGAGGTCGAAGTATTCATAGGACAGTTAGGGGGCAACGTGGAGGCAGGGTGGGGAGTCGCAATGACAGTGACAGTAGTCCGAGCTGTGCACACTTGGCGCGAGGCAGATCTGGCCGCGCTGCTCGTAGCAGGAGCAGAGGCGGTGTGACACGGGGCAGAAGGGGCTATTATGCATAATCTATCGCAAGCTGATGGGAATGCTGGCTTTGAGTACTTGGCCAATGAGGATAAGTACCAACGTTGGATCACGCCCTTTGATCAGCCAATTGGATATCTGTGGGAAAGAGAACACTCCAATGCCAATACGCCCCTAGATTTTCTATCACTCTTTCTCTCTGATGATTTCTGGAATTTACTTGTAAATGAGACAAATCGCTACGCCCATCAGTTTTTAGCCTCCCATCAACTCCAGCCACAGTCCAGATTTCATCAATGGTCTGACGTAACTCTCAGTGAAATGAAAGCCTTCTTTTCTCTGCATTTGAGTATGGGTCTGGAAGAGAAGTCAAAGTTGGAGGATTATTGGGCCGAATATTGGCCAACAGCAACACCTGGATTTGGCAAGGTGATGTCCAGGAATAGATTTGAGCTGATTTTGTCTTTCCTTCACTTCACCAATAATGAGGAGTGTGTTGACAGGGGTCAGCCAGGGTATGACAGGCTATTCAAAATCCGCCCAATCATCAATTTGATCATCCCCTGGTTTTCAGCAATGTATGGTCCATCTAAGCAGCTGTCATTGGATGAAATGACCATTGCGTTCAAAGGGAAATCAACTCTAAAAATGTACAACCCAAACAAACCAGACAAATATGGCTACAAAGTATTTGTTCTGAGTGAAGCCAAGTCAGGCTATGTGCTACAGTGGTCCATGTACACTGGACAAAGTAGGCCTAATGCAAGTGAGTTCAGTGCTACACACCTTATTGTCTGTGAGCTGATGGCCCCCGTACACAGGGAAAGGGCATGAGGTGTACATGGACAGCTATTACACCTCGCCAACCATAGCAGATGAGCTGGCAAGCAATGATTCGGGTTTGTGTGGGACTGTCAGCAGTAAGAGGAAGAGGATGCCAAAGGGCCTCACCTGTGAACAGTTGAGCAAGGGAGATGACCCAGTCTTCATGAGGAAGGGGAAAATGCTAGCTTGTGCATGGCATGATACAAAGCGCCTCACAATGCTCTCTACACTGCATTCCAACACATGTGTCAGAAAGCGCATCAGGACCCACAACACACTGATAGTGGCTATATATATATATATAAAAAAAAAAAAAACTTCACAGCTTAGTACACATTCAAAATAAACAGGAGCTAGATGTCTTTGTAATGGTTTAGTGCAAAAAAATACAAATTTAACATCCGCTATAAAACCAGGTGAATAAACCAACTGCTTGGCTGCTTTCTTACTATCAGGTGGGAGTTGGTGGGAGTTTCTCAGTTCTTTCCTTTGTCTCCCCCAAAGTTAGCTGCTTTGTACCGCCTAGTGTTTGTCTTTTCAGCTCGATGAAGTCAGTGTGCTCTTTAGAATAAAATCTCGGGATATGGAACTGGTTGCAGTTCCACTTCGGTTCCATAGGACGAGTGCAGAGTCTATGGAGCTATACCCCTCAAAATCCACTTTTCTCAGGATATAATTTTTTGTCTAGTAATTTGAATGTTGTATTTGAAAGGAGATGCAAAGAAATTACACATTGCTCTGGGTGTTAGATTTTTTTTTTTGCTTTAAAAAGTTATTTTTTAAATGTCAATGACATCATACACATCGTACAACCAGAGATACTGCTTTACGGCAATCCTTCAGTCACTTTGGTGATTTCGCGCTCTGCACTTTCTTTTCTCTTAAGGCATCTACAACACAGCTGACACAGGTAAATACACGTGCTAGAAGAGTTTTTGTTTTGTTGTTTTAAAAGACCACGCCGAAAATACACACACACACACACACATATATATATATATACACAGACAGACAGTATTAATGGTCGTTGGATGTTCGGCGACGTAGCTGGCTATCAGTTACCCATCAGCTGGCTAACAGCCTTTATTAGACATTCTCTGCTATCAGCTATGTATCTAGCCGATACACGATGGCGAATCCAGCCACTGAAGATTAGTGAGTGAAAGTGTGGAAAAAGAAGAGACCGCACACATGATGGATATTACACATGTATTATACGTGTATATCTTGTGAAGTGGAACAAACACCAAGTGGAATTTAATGAAGTACTATTACTAGTATTATAATTATGATTATATATATTATTAGTATTATAATTATAAGTAGTATAATTACTGGACATTTAAAGATTTAAACGACCTATGATCAAGTTATAAATGTAGACAGTTTCCTGTCAGCTGTTAATTTGTTCTTGCAGCTCAGAGCCCTGTTTCTCTGTCTAATTTCAGCACCTAGCCTGCACATCACAAACTTCTTGATGGAGATAGATTCTATGAGGCTGGCATGTTCAGGATGGGTGCTAAGGAGGCTATTGAGGAAAGAGGGAGTCGCCCCATCGGATGAGGTAGTCAGAAGTGTGACTCCATCCACTGGATGTGACTGAAGAGAGGGCAGGCAGAATGTTGGACACACTCAGTCCCCTGAGAGCAGCGGTGAACTCCCGTGCACTGGGGTTATATTTGTGCCCACCTTTTCCCCAGACCAAGGAGAAGAGATTCTACCCAAAAACAAAAGGGAAAGAAAGTAAGCTGTTTATGATTTTGATTAGGTTAGGGATTTCCAATGCAACAGTTCACAGGGAGTAGGGAAAGTCCCTCGGAGGGCTTCCAGGAAAAAGTACTGTACCAATACTTTTTTTTTTGTTTGTCTGTTGCATTTACCTCAATGCAATCTTGATTCAGTTTTGAGGTGCACAAATACTTCATGCCAGCATCTGTGCACCTCTTCTGGACCATCAAGATGCTCTTGATTGTGAGCCGCATTCCATTCTGGCATGGTGGTGGTTTACACCCAGATCTGAGAGAGGGTATAATTTGATATAATATATATGAATTTATATAATATAAGTTTATCAAGAAATGCTATTAACAAATGTCATGTTAGTGTGTGTTTCACTTGTTTGTTTGTTTGTTTGTTTGTTTAATTTGCTGAAGCTTGGTTGTTCACTTAGGCTTTTCTTATTGACTGACATGTACTGCCAGCCTGCCACCCAGATTATGCAGTTGACAAGGAAGTTCTCCTTCTCCTGGCTTCCTGTACCACGGGTCGTCTCCATGGGTTTGAATCCTTGGCAGACCTAATTAAGGAGAAAGGAATATGTTAAGCTCAGAAACTGGGAGACTGCATGTAGAGTAGTTGTAGATAGGTAGGTATGGGTAGGTGTGTCATAGTTAGTTACGTAGTACATACTTTGGCGCCATGCGTACAGTGTGGAGCTTGTCGAGCTCATAAAAGTTTGAAATATGTCGCCAAAGAACATCTTTGCCTTGGATCTAAGGATGTAAATAAATATGAGCTGGTATGAGAATCATTGCGATAATGTTGTATCTTAGTCATGCCATTCATCTTCATGAAACCATTTCATTGACAAATCATTATAAATGTGATTGCTGTGTTTACTGTGCTTACCTTTAGGCCATATTTGAAGAGGTTGTTCCTGATGGACTTAAGTAGGTGTGGGACATCGAAGACCACAGGAACCCTCTGAACACCCACCAGAATGCAGTGGGAATCCTCCCCACCCAGTGGGTCCAGGGTGGCCCCAAGTAGGTGCAAAGCCTTGATGTTAGTCGTTGCCTGGTCACATATTTTTGCCTGCACCTTGGAAATAGATTAACACATTGTGTCAATACATGGTTTGATAGTAATTGTAGATTGTTAATGTCGCTGTTTAAAAGTCTGTCCAGTACATACTGTCAGCCCTAGATGTTCTAGGTTCCGAATGGCATCCTTAAAGGCACAATATGTATTTTTTTTTTTTGCTTTAAAAATAGCAAAAATCACTATATCTATGTTATATATATTTTTTAGTTGTGTACTTACATTATCCCGACTGTTTCCAACAACTTTCAAACCGGGAGAAATTTTAATTTAATTCGAAGACACGGCACGTTTCTTTATTTCCATTTTGTCGCAGTCAATGGCGTCATATCTGTGTTGTCCCTGGTTTCCGCTCGTACTGCCATAGTACCCAGAGCTATGAACCAGAGCCCTCTGATAGTAACCAAGGCGACAGATGTGGACAATGTAGTTTGCAATGTCTATTTGCACGCTGTTGTTGTTTCGTTCAAACATTACGCACCATGGCAAGCAGACTTTGGATAAAAAAGGAAAACTAAAACGAGAATCAATATCAGCACTGTTTTCGAGATGCCTAGAGCTCCCATAGACAGTATATAAACAAGAGCTCCACATCCGAGACTTCGACCGCTTCTACATGTACTTTATTAAACAGGTGAGCACATTTACATAAAACTAATCAATGTTATATAGTTCAACTATGATAAAATTTTATAATATGATCTGTAACGTTATGTTATTCTAATGTTGATCTAGCTTACTGCTAGTCTCATACAGACAAACTAACACATAGAATAACATAAATTTCAACACATTGAAATGCAGTTTAGTGTGCTAGTGTAACAAGTGAAACAGCGCTGCGTTACCTCACAAGTTTAATTTGTCTAATAAACTGATCTGTGAGTTGTAATTCTGCACTTGCGTGTAGTTCGGTAGAATGAGATATCCATTTCTTTTATATCCGCGGGACTCGCGTCGCGTGTGGAGCTGATAGCTGTCTCTTAGCAATCCCGAATTGCTTCATATCACAGTCATGATAAAAGCATTGATGTATTCAGTCATCCATAAACATTATTAGATCGGTTGGCTTGACGTTGACGACAAAATCCATAATTCTTAGCAAATGTTGCGTCATCAAACTACGCCTTTGTTATTGTAAAGAGGTTAGCGACCCCTAGTGGATAAAAATTCCATACTGTCCGTTTAATGATGCTGGCGATTTCCACGGCTGCCTTAGAACCGGGGGAGAAGAAATAACCCATGGCCTGTTGAAGGACAAAGTTTTAGGTAAATGTTTTTGATATACACAGCAAAAAAAAATGTTGGTCTTAAAAAAAAAAAATTGGTGTTGGCTTGCCTGTTTCCACTTCCCCAAAATGCCCCTAACCATGATGACCATTGACTGTTTAGCAGCATGGCCTAAGGGAGATATGCCATCTCATCTAAAACTAGAGTACACATTCTTTCTGCAGGGGTCATGGTGGAGGCGATCACTCCCATTTGGGAAATGATTCCTTGCAGGAAGCCTGGCTGTTGGAACAAGCAAGTTAAATTAACAGTTTTGTGTACATTTTGAAATTGTTAAACGGGGTAATGTAAAGGAGTCTTGTGACCTGATCCAGCAAAATGAGTCACAGTGACCCAAATTTAAAAATTGAGATTTTGGTATTAATGGAAATAGGAGACCATAAGCTTTCAAATGATATCCAAGTCAAAGTCATACCTTGAATGGTTGTAAAGATATATACATTTGAATTATGGTCGTCTGTCCTATTTTTACAATTGAAAACCTGAGAAAATTGCTTTTAAAGTTTTTTGCCCGTTTTTGTTATCTTTCAAAATCCATTGCATTTAAAGGGATAAACTATTTATTGTACAGCTTAATTTGACCAAAGACATTAATATATACTATTAAACCAGGCTGAAGCTCAAATTATTTTAAAGTTTTTATTTTAATAAATAATTTAAAAGGCACTTTTACAAACATTTACTTTATTCAGAAAGATTGAACAGAGGTGCTACAGTTTTCCTTGAGAGAGAGAGAGAGTGTGTGTGTGTGTGTGTGAGAGAGAGAGAGAGAGAGAGAGAGAGAGAGAGAGAGAGAGAGAGAGAGAGAGAGAGAGAAATTGAGAGAGGCAGAGAGACAAGGAAACAGAGAACAAAATAATGTTAGCCTATGCAATCATATCTTTGTGTAGGCTAGTTGACAACTAGATGTACCGCATCGCGGTACAAAATATGACCGCCGCTCAGGCCTGCACTGGCTTTCCACAAAAATAAATGACGTGGAGTAATTTGGCTGTATTGCGTGTTTATGTATATACCTATAAAAAGTAATAGTATGTGCATGTCTGTCTGTGTGTGTTTGTGTGTGTGTGTGTTTGTGTATGTGTGTGTCTGTGTGTGTGTGTGTGTGTGTGTGTGTCTGTGCGTGTATGTATGTGTGCGCGTGTGTGTTTGTGTGTCTGTGCATGTGGATTTGTATGTGTGTGTATGGGTGTGTGTCTGTGCGTGTGGATGTCAGTGTGTGTGCATTCTTGCATTTGTTTGTATTCCTGCATGTGTGTGTGTGACAGTATCATCCTAAACCAGCAACCCTTCGCTCAACAGCACCATCTACAGGCCGATGAGTGTACAGTCACTTAATGTGCACATAAATTAATTTATTTTATACCCCCCCATGGATGAAATTCTACAAAACTTAGCAGAGGATACCCCCAGAGGATGTCAAGTTAATCATACACATGAAATATGGTGCAGTTCTGAACATCTCCACTGAAGATAAGGGCGATTAAAGCAGAATAATATTGCATTTTCATTTTTTATGGGAGGGGCGCAAATCACAAATGAGTGATTATGGGCTAGGTTGATGTGGGCCCTTAAGAGTGGGCCCTACATACCATAAAAATTTCTTCATCCTCGGTGCCACGGTTCAGGTAGTTATTTAGGAAAAACTGAATTTTTTTGGGTTTGGGGGGGCCCAGCGCGGGGGGGGGAGTGGCCCCCGGGGACCAAACGAAATTTTTCCGTAGAAGTGTAGTGGGGCTACATGCCCACCAAATTTCATGTTCCCCGGTGCTTCGGTGTCCCTGGTATCGTTGACGAAAAATTTACGGGGGCCCCAGCGCGGGGGGGGGGAGTGGCCCCCGGGGACCAAACGAAATTTTTCCGTAAAAGTCTAGTAGACCAACATACCATAAAAATTTCTTCATCCTCGGTGCCACGGTTCAGGTAGTTATTTAGGAAAAACTGCATTTTTTGGGGTTTGGGGGGGCCCAGCGCGGGGGGGGAGTGGCCCCTGGGGACCAAACGAAATTTTTCCTTAGAAGTCTAGTGGGGCTACATGCCCACCAAATTTCATGTTCCCCGGTGCTTCGGTGTCCCTGGTATCGTTGACGAAAAATTTACGGGGGCCCCAGCGCGGGGGGGGGGAAGTGGCCCCCGGGGACCAAACGAAATTTTTCCGTAAAAGTCTAGTAGACCAACATACCATAAAAATTTCTTCATCCTCGGTGCCACGGTTCAGGTAGTTATTTAGGAAAAACTGCATTTTTTGGGTTTGGGGGGGCCCAGCGCGGGGGGGGAGTGGCCCCCGGGGACCAAACGAAGTTTTTCCTTAGAAGTCTAGTGGGGCTGCATGCCCACCAAATTTCATGTCCCCCGGTGCTTCGGTGTCCCTGGTATCGTTGACGAAAAATTCAGTAAGGTGACGGAAAAAAAAAAACAATCCCTATATGACCGCTTTCGCTAGCTACGCTAGCGGCGGTCATAATAACAGTTTAACACATTCATAACGGAGATACCAACAGTTAAATATTGGGTTAAAATAAATCAAACACATTGTAATGGATTCTCCTTGCAGATAAATACACTCACAGAATAATTGCACTCACTCACATCCATACACAATAAATACCACAGGGCTGTCACTTTCGCTGTCATTAGATGATGACACGTCTCCATATCCAAAAAAATCACTGACTAGCCTTAGCCACTCTTGATGACCAGCAGCAGAGCTTAGGTTAGAAGCCTCTAGTGATTTCAACGCTTTTGGCGACTTTTTGGCGACTTTGCTCTCTTTTGACAGCGACATTTCTCAAATTAATAATATTTAATCTTTCTGAGGAGATCTGCTAGCTTGTTTACACATAGCGCTACAAGTCTGACAGGAGGATGGCTGGACCAATCGCGTGCCGGTCAGTCGAAACGGGGCTTCCCATTGACAAATGATCAGCGTTTGTGTACATTTCTAAGCTCTTTGATTGGTTCTATACAACGTGAAACACCATATTTGGAGAGCAGAGACGTTTGAGGGGATTCCCGGGAAATGCTCAGAGGTGACGAGAGGAGTTGAGAAAAGCAATATTCATTTTCAGCGAATTTAGTAAAACTTTGTAAACTTTAATAGTCATTTAAATACCTTTACTCAATTATCTGGACTATGAAACTTTAGGAGATTATTTTTGGATGTCTGTTCTTTGGATTTTAGCAAAAAAAAAAAAAAAAAAAAAAAAATCTGTTATTTCATTGTTTTTCCACATAATCGGCCCATATCTTAACCCTCTGGGGTCTGAGCTGTTTTCTGGGCCCTGGAGGTGTTCTGACATGCTCTGACATTTGTGGTTATTTCTGTTACTTGTGACATTTTCATGGCTAAAGTCTAATTACACTGTATTCAGCACAAACTCTGCTACAATAATATATCAGCAGCATGTATGTAAAAGTTTGTAGTTTTGAGATAATGACATTTATGCGTGGTTTGTGAAAATACAAAAATAAATTCTCACTGAAATAAGGTCATGAAACCCATACTGATTATTTCTTCACAAGACTTTTGAAAATTGTATCACGTAGCCTAGAATATTTGCTCCAAAACGATGTGAGAATCACCCTGACTGCTCATTCAGAGAAGACAATATATTGATTTAAAAATTTTACGACGTGTTTTGTGTTAGAAAGCAATATGCGAAGGGGCGGATCACCTCATTAATATGAAAGCTTTCCACACCTGAGAAAGACAAAGAACCTCCCTAATGGCCCTATTAGGAGCTTATCAGGGCCCATCATTCTGACCAACCTTGCACAAAGAATGAGGAGATTTAAAAAAGAATGGCTTTTAAAATTGTTTGGATTTATTTACAACACAACATAATCTAAAGATACACAACAAAAAAGCACTTATTGAAGAAAGAGACCTTTGTGCCATTCCTAAAAACATTGTACATACCTTTCATTTTCTAAGGTGTTTGACTTTCACTTTACCATGTTCATGTACAGAGACATGTACTGTGAATGTTGAAGTCAGCAGGACTCAGTGGCATCTGGGCCCTGAAAAAAAAAAAGTGAACATACTGATATCAAGAGAAAGGCCTGCACGATTTTGGGAATACATTTTAGATTTTTCTTGTTAAAATTGCTTTTTAAAATTCACAGAATACACACACACACTCACACAAATGTTTCCAACAATATATAATGAACACCAGGTTTGTTGTGCCTTGTAGGTATAGGCTATGCGCAGTGCTGCATAAAATAATAACAATATAGCAGCCTATATATATTTTCAAAAAGATTTCAGTAACAACTAAGCTAGAGAAAAATATATTGATTATCATGTTACTTCAAATGTTTCCATTCGTTATGATGATATGAAATGAGATAATAGTAAAAACATGAAGCCGTTTGGAGCGTTTTGCTTTTCCAAAATATGATACATTCAAACGCGATCGCGATCAAAAATATGATACATTAAAACGCGATCGCGATCAAAAATATGATACATTAAAACGCGATTGCGATCAAATATAAAACATTATGGTTAGGCCTACCATATACATAGCCTATCTACGTTTGAGCAGATATCCACAAACACAGTAACAGTAAACACGGGTCTAAATATTATAATATTCACCATATATCTAGCAACAGTTCAACTGCAATGTGAAATTTATGCAACAATAGCAAACTAATATGTAAGAATTTCTTACCTTATCTTTCTTGTCTTCAAATATCGTTCTTCTTCTTCTGATGTAAATCCAATATAAGCTCAGGCACGTCTTTCAAACTCGACGAAAAGTGAAGTGAAGTGTTTTGTTGTTGAGGTAATGAGGGCGATCGCGTTCCATGTGGAGATTTGCATGTGAATATCTTTTGCGCGAGTGGGCGTGGCCGAATTAAAAATAATTAGGAAGCGTTTGAGAAGCTGGAAATCTTGTTGGTTTTATACAAATTACTTAAACAGAGAATATTTGTTTTCGTTTTGAATCCGATCATTTAAAAGTACACACTTAAATGTTTATAAAGGTGTATGGCTCATAAATGTGTAACAAGTATTCGCTGAGTTTTGTTTCAGTTTATAGACGTGCTCAAGAAAAAAAAGTTCACCGCGACGGAGAGGCAGAACGCACACACTGTTTTTTTTCCTTATTTTACAAAAGCACAATGTTTTGATTTGATTGGAAGTGGACACATACAAAAGTAGAAATACCACAGATTCTTTTTTTATATTTATTTTTTCTGTATGACCATAAATGACGGAGAAATTTAAGTTTAAAGTGCTACAATGTGGAGAAAATCCAGCAAAACGCGCCGGCGCGTTTGTCGACCTAACCCTTTAGGCGCCAAGGTTTTTTTGAAAAAATGCTGGATTTTGACATCAAAATGTCAAAAGCTTGTGCCTTGAAAGGGCTTAAATATAGAGATCTACTGTAAATTAGAAAAATGTTGGGGATGACTGAAAGTTTATGTGGGGTGTAAATATAATAATCTAATTTGCATATTATGACGTTATCAGGGGGGCGGCCCTATTGAATTTCATAATGTTCAGGAAATAGTAGATATTGAACTGATTTTTGAACTTATTTGCATGTTTTATTGTATTATTCCAAATGATGAGAAAAGAGGAAACCAACAATAACAGGAGAAAGTACAAAATTATTACTATTCTATATAGTAAAACGCATGTGAACAGTAGCCTACTTTTTGATCAGTTCATCAGTAATATTCAGGAAATAGTAGATATTGAATTGATGGCGAAATTTATTTACATAAGAGGAAATCAACAATAAAATAGGAGAAAGTACTAAATTATTACTATATTACAATACTTTAGTAGTAAAACACATGTGAACAGTAGCCTACTTTTTGATCAGTTCATCAGTAATATTCAGGAAATAGTAGATATTGAATTGATGGCGAAATTTATTTACATAAGAGGAAATCAACAATAAAATAGGAGAAAGTACTAAATTATTACTATATAACAATACTTTAGTAGTAAAACACATGTGAACAGTAGCCTACTTTTTGATCAGTTCATCAGTAATATTCAGGAAAAAAAATATATGGAGTGGGTTTTTTTTGTGGTCTTTTTATCCTTATTCCAAATGATCAGGAAAAGAATACACTAAGACCACGTCCACCCCTGCCACCCCCATCGAGCAAAATTATCTGTTTGTGCTTCGTGAACACTCGCACCTTGCACGGCGGCACCATTACGCGGCAAAGATGTACCGGGAGAAGCGCGCGCGGCTCCATTGCACGGCAAAAATGTACCGGGAGATGCGCGCGCGGCTCCATTGCACGGCAAAAATGTACCGGGAGAAGCGCGGGCGGTATCATTGTGTGGCAAAGATGTACCGGGAGAAGCGCGGGCGGTATCATTGTGTGGCAAAGATGTACCGGGAGAAGCGTGGGTGGCGCGGCAAAGATGTACCCGGAGAAGCGTGGGCGGCGCGGCAAAGATGTACTAGGAGAAGCGCGATCATTAGACGGCCGATCGTCATTTCCAAAAGGCAAATATTTCTCTTCAGAGTCAGAATCGGTGAATAACATTTGAACACATACTCACTGTACAAGCTTTTATTAGTCATTTGACGATTTTCTCTCACAATTTACTCAGACGCTTTGAACTGAACTGCTTCCGCATCAATGACTCGATTGCTCACTTGCTCTGCTGTTTCCTCCAACACTTTGAATAGGAACATGACGTTATTTTGGTCTTGAATCGAAGTATTACATGTCTGCCATCTAGTGGTAGGGAATACAAATGAGATATTACACCATATTAGGATCTACAGCCTGTTTTATTAAGTATGACGTCTTGTCGCAATTTTGCGACTTTGGCGCTTAGAGGGTTAAAATGGAACGTTGCGACTTCCGACTCATTTCGCCAGATCGGGTCACCTATATTAAATTGGTATTTACAGAGAAGTATCCCACACCACCTGTAATGTATCGGCGTATTGTGGTTTTGGAGGGAAGAGCAAAAATGCTTCTTAAGTATCTGTAAGCCTTTGGGCTGCGGTCGAGAATCTGCAGCCCCAGATCTTTCAGATCGTTATTAAACCTCCTTCCTCTTCCCTTTTTCGCAGCCTCCGACAGTTGTGCCTTAATAAAGTTCAGACAGCCTTCAGGACAGCTCTTCAGCATCTCTTCCTGTTCTTCCATAGTCCTCATGAAATTCTGGATGTAGGTATTAAGATTCAAATATTTTGTAAAAACAAAGGTTTATAATTCAAAAGGCAGTGTTATGGGGTGTGAGGTCACAGCTCGAATTTGTCTAGGGGTTAAACTAAACTTTTCTTTGTGTTCACGTTACGTCACACGTCACGCTAGGCCTATGTGTGGTGCACAGACTTAGAAGTACCTTACTTATTTGGGTTGTTTAGGTTTTGTAGCTGGCTTCCTTCTTCTTTTCAGTCTTTTCAGCTGTGCAACCTTTGCCTCTAGTTCTGCATTCTCTGTGATAACAAAAAGGCATCTTTTATTTGATTCTGAGAATGCTAGTCACAATCTTGAAATCGAATAAGCTCAGAACATCACCTTGTCCTTTTGTTGAAGGCTGCTTAAGGAAATGTTCACCTGAGCCTGTTCTTTTGTCCCTCCATTTGGGTAATTTTCTCTCCTTTCTGGACCCTCTTCAATTCTTTCCTCTTTCCCTTCTCCTCCTCCTCCTCCTCCTCCTCCTCTTTCTCCTCATTCTCCTTCTGCTACTGCTCCCTCCTCTGTCATATCCTCTATCCCTTCAGTTGCATCCTCTGTTTTTTTCTCTTTCTCCCCCTCTATCTATACAATGTCCCTCTCTTCTTCCTGCTCCTCAGAGTGCCTTCTCTCAGCTTTGGAGGATTAAGTCAGTCAGTTAATCTCAATGGATCATTTAATGTTAATTAATTGAATTTAATGTTCCTGTAAATGTAATGTCATGGTAATGTTTCTGTAAATGTAATGTAATGTTTTGTTTTAATTATGTTTATTTAATGTTGGTCTTGTACTGCTCTTGTCCTCAATTGTCATTCTTACCTTCACTTCTTTTCCGCCTTTTTAGAGGAGGGGAGGCAAGGGGTGGTGGGTTGATGCAATCAACCAATGTAGGGATGGTATCGCTGGTGTGCGCATTTTTTTCCGTTATGCTTTTTAAAAACTTGAACACAAAGAAAATGTATCAGTAATTGTATTCTTTTATTGTATTTAATTGGATTGTCATTGGATTCCCTCCAACTACAGAACTAACTTTTTCAAGGAAGCATTCCTCGAAATGCAGCTCGCACACCTGTAACAACATTGGCTATGAATCATGGCTCATTGAATCAGAACACAAACGCACATTCCTTCTTGCTGTCCCACTCTGAACCCCCGAAGGTAAATCAGTTGTGTTGGCTCCAGTTAGTCTGCAACAAATGGTCTTTCGCGACACTTTATTGTACCTTGGAGGATAACCAGGTAACACATTCCCTTAACTTTGCAAAGTTCTGCATTCCAAACCCCCTTCCCCTCTCTGGACCACAGAGAGATAACAAAACTTTCTATGTGACACACACACACACACACACAAACAAACATCCTCTGTGTGTTATTCAGGATAGAAAGATAGTTTTAATGTATGTAACTCAGATTTGGGTTTGACCTTCCTGTATGCATGTTTTATTAATTTGTTTGATCATATAATTATGATTTTCTAGTGTTGAGCTCTGAAATGTATTTGTGAAGAATGTTTCTCCAGGGGAATTACCTTCCCCCCCCCCACTTTGTTTTATTGCCCTAATGGAATGTCAAGCAAACTGAGATTCCAGGAGAGGAGTAGAATTAAAGTGTTAATCTTTCCTTCTACTTAATCCAACATTTATGTATAACCACTTAAGAAATGATCCAATGAAAACAAGGATTTGATTTTCCCATATCAAATTTGTGTATCTGCAATGTTATCATGTATTAATCAAAACTTTAAAATGTTTGTAAGATGCATACCGTATGTAACTTTGTGTATTCCCATAATCTTTCATATGCCATGTTTTATATCATTTTAAATCTTGAGACTTAACGGAGTTGAATCTCGATAATAGATTGCAATGATATGATTATTACTATATGAATCATCTTACTAGAGTATTAAGACAACACCATAACTCCCTCGAGTGGGTGTCGCCCCCCAGAGACAAAGAATCTTCTTCCCGCTCTGAAATCTCTGAAGGTGATTGGTTGTTCGTGCGAACAGAGGCGTCAACCTGTAAGGACCACCCATTGGCCCAATGACGGAATCCAACGGCCTGGCGAAGGTTTAAAGCGTGTATGTCTTTTCAGCGATCCAGTGAAGTTCACTTAATTTATTGGAATTTAGTTTTAGTATTACTTCAGCTCTACGCTTAATCTGACTCCAATTTCAAATGATAATCAAATTTAGATCGTATTTCTGATTAGAAAATAATCATAAATATTGATTATGAATTCATTTAGATCTTTGATTATTCTGATTATCCCAAACTTTCAATTATTCGTTCATTACGGACCTAGTGTCGCTTTGAGACGTCACGTCGCGACTGCGCGCTCACGATCAAAAACTAGCCAATCCTGAAATAGTCAGAGGGTGCAGTGCAAGTATTTTACCCTATGCAGTCGCGCACTACAGACCCATAGGTGTAATTTTTTATAATATTTGCAGCGTACAACATGCTAAGTCAGGAGATAGTCAAAAATCAGAAGGTTTTTCTAAGATGTGCCCCATGGTCCATTCAAAGTGCCTTCAGTTTGATCTATCCTGGACAAAGATATGCGGAAACACCAGACTACACATTAATCTACTAAAATGAATGATTTCTAAAACTTCAGAATAATTCAAGATGTAACATTTATTTGTCAGGTAAAAATATATCATGCCAATTACAGAAGTAAATGATTAAAAGCCAATTCAGAAAATACATAACATTTACTCAAAGATGTCTCTAAAAGTAAGTAATGTTTCCCTGACAAAGACACAGTAATGTGTCAGGGCTTTCCAACTGAAAAGCACTGAAACATCACTATGGGGGATGATCCTGGTAAAGAGTCCCAAAGTGTGTTCTATTCCCCCGCCTTAAATACCAGACCAGTACAAAAGGGGTTAAACAAATGTTGTTTAGAGTTGGTTGGGCCAATCCATGTACCCCAGGGGGTAGCACCTGGTTTCTTGAGATATCGTAAAGAGATATCAGCCAGAGAGGAGATACAGGTTTCTCCTAAGTTCTCAATCTTTTTCATTAAACCAATGACTGCAATGAAATTAAGACCATTTTACCAATCGCACTGAGACACTTAAAATGATACCAAACATGAAAAGGAAAAAACAACACATTCACAAGATACACCATATGCGATATATAGACATTCTTAGTTCAACTTACAGTGACTTGAGGAGGGAGAAGAGGAGGGAGAAGGGGGATGAGTTGAAGTCAAACAAAGGGACAAGGAGATAAGTTTGGGCAGGGCAAGGTTCTGTGCTCTGTCTTTGCTATCTGCTGTCCAGGGTGCATTTTATGGCTTTATTGCAGGGTGCGTTTTGTTTTAGCAGGAAAATCAGTCCTTACAAACCCATATTTTCCATAAAAGACCGACTCAGGAAATCTCCGTGAGCACTTTTACGAACCCGCTTCGCCAGCGAGAAGATCCATATGGCTCCCTTTTAAGGGAGCATTCTCAGTTTTCTCTTATTCTCTTTAATCTTTTCTTTATTTTCGTATTCGGACTCAGCGAAGCAAACGCAGCAAGCAACTTCAACTCAAAGAAAAAGACTCTTTTGAGAATCCCGCGGCCGCGCACACCGAAGCAAGCCCTGCTTTCTTAAAGAAACACACGCACGCTGCTCTTAGGACACACGCATGAACTCGGCTTTTTTCAGCAACAAAGAGAACCATTTTACAAGATAAGTTTGTTGAACTTTTAATGTGATTTGATTCCTTGTTGTCTCTCAAGGTTAAATTGCCTGTGATTTTGCCATGCTGAGATCATCTCGGTGATCTCTCTCGTCCTGAACTTTAGTTTCACTTTCTCCCTTTCATCCTCTCCCTCTCTCATCTGTTATCCGTTTAGTCTTGTATTTGTCTTTACTGTTTGTATTGTTATATGCATACTCATGTAAATTGTAGAACTTGTATTCCTTAGTTCGATGTAGTATTAGTCCAATTATTAAAAACCCATTATATCCTAGATTGTCTCTGTATAAGTGTTCATTTTACAAGTCAATGAAATGACGATCAAGCTACGCTTTACAAATGCGCTACTGTCAAGTAACCTACATTTTATAAGAACAGGAAAGTAATTTTCATGGCCAGAAAATATAGCTTTCTTCGAATTATAAGAAAGAGATAATTTTGTTGAGAAGTTGATGGAATTAATTTTACGACCAGTTTGCGGGACAAACAACTGTTTAATTAATACATTAATTTCCCTTAAAATTATTCTGATTAATTGATCTGAAAGAGGGACCTTTTGGTATATTAATGATTGAATTATAATTCATTGTAATTGAACATTGATGTATACGAATGGGTCTAAATTTCAGCTTCAATAATTTATTAATATTGTAAGAATATAGATGAATCAACCCGATTCATAATTTTGATTCCCTATAATCATTTGAGCTAAGTCATATTCCTTACACACCACATATCCTCCCCGCATTAACTCCTTATGTGACATGGTTTGTCTAAGGTCCTTCCGTCTCATATTTATGAGCCATCTCCTTCTCCTTAAATTGAAACCTGAATTAGAGTGGTATTTTTCATTCTCTCACAAATTCATATTCTATTCTCACACGTGTTCTTCACTACCTCTTAGTCATCAAGCTCCTAGAGAGCACAGAGTTCTGTTGTATTCCCCCTAACACCTCTTCCTTTCTTTATCTCTACAGTTATACCTTGATGGTGTGATGTCCTTCATCCTCCTCCTCCTCCTCCTCCAACCACCTACAAACACACCACCCTCATCCTGTAGCTGTAGTTGGTAGTATAGTGTATTGATGATGTTATTGTAGTGAAGTGGTATATTATATTGTAGAAAAAGTTCATATTGTATTATTGTAATTTTTCATGTAATGTTGATGTAATTGTAACATTATAGTGTAGAAAAGGTTCATATTGTTGTCATTATGTTAAAGCTACACTGTGTGATATTTTCCCCCATCTAGCGGTGAAATTGTATATGACTACCCAGTGAATATTAGTTTCTGTTTCTTTCAATTCCAGGGCGTTTTAACTCCTACAGTGGCCGTATTATTCCGTATTATTATATATAAGATTAACATGGCTTCCAGTTCGACTTCGTCCATGAGTGTTTCATGAGATTAAAATATTCATCACCTGTGATCCGTCGCAGCACAGATTTATGTTACAAGGTAAACAATACTTTTTCACCATTGACACGAGGAAAAGTAACGCAAGTTATACTAGAGGTCGTTCTGGCGTTATGCACAACCATGCTATGGTTAGACAAGCAACTATAAAACTTTGAATTTACACAAATAGGCTGCATTACCTGTTGAGAAGAAAGTAGGCAACTTCGGCGTCCTACAAAAATAGGCGTGGTCCTCCATTTTCAGCAATCTTTCAAATCTGCCGGCAGTCACGAGTAATCTCCCCCTCGCATTCGTCACGGTGTCACTGAGTGTAAAATGCGAAAGGTGAAGCTTGAATTTCCAGGTATGATTGAACAATATGAATGAAACAAAAATGTACGTTCTGACACATAACACTGACAGAATATGCTAATCAATGACTAGAAGATAACTACACATAAGCTACATAAATTTAACAACTAACCATTCAGAAAAGTCCTGTTGCATTCTACATGTTGTCACTTCTTGAGTCTCTCCAACTTCAACTCCGGTTTGAACATAAAAGGCTGAAAGTTTTTGAAATGTTCAGTGCATGTCGGTGTGAGTGTAAAACGACACAAACTGTTGAAGCTCTGCCCCTTTGCTGGGAGCAGCAGCTCATTTGCATTTAAAGGGACAGACAAAAATGGTGCGTTTTTGCTCACCCTCAAAAAGTGACAATTTTAACATGGTATATAAAATATCCATCAACCCCTCCTTGAACTGCCACCTTAACATGGTGGAGGAGTTTGAGTACCCGAATGACCCTAGGAGCTATGTTGTCCGGGGCTATATGCCCCTGGTAGGGTCTCCCAAGGCAAACAGGTCCTAGGCGACGGGTCAGACTAAGAGTGGTTCAGAAACCCCTTATGAAGAGATTAAATCAAAGGACCGTGACGTCGCCCGGTATGGCGCAGCCGGGGCCCCACCCTGGAGCCAGCCCTCGAGTCGACGTGAGGCCGCCTTCCTGTTGGCTCACCACCTACAGGAGGGACCGTAAGGGGCCGGTGCTTAGAGAACCGGGCGGCAGTCGAAGGCGGGGGCCTCGACAGCCCGATCCCTGGACACGGAAACTAGCTCTAGGGACGTGGAACGTCACCTCGCTGGCGGGGAAGGAGCCCGAGATTGTGCGTGAGGTTGAGAGGTTCCGACTAGCGATAGTCGGGATCACCTCTACGCACAGCTTGGGCTCTGGAACCACACTCCTCGAGAGAGGATGGACTCTTCACCACTCTGGAGTTGCCCATGGTGAGAGGCGGCGGGCTGGTGTGGGTTTGCTTATAGCCCCCCAGCTCAGCTACCATGTGTTGGAGTTTACCCCTGTGAACGAGAGGGTCGCTTCCCTGCGCCTTCGGGTCGGGGATAGGTCTCTCACTGTCGTTTGTGCCTACGGGCCAAACGGCAGTGCAGAGTACCCGGCCTTCTTGGAGACTCTGGGAGGGGTGCTGGAAAGTGCTCCGACTGGGGACTCCTTCGTTTTACTGGGGGACTTCAACGCCCACGTGGGCAACGACAGTGACACCTGGAGGGGCGTGATTGGGAGGAACGGCCCCCCTGATCTGAACCTGAGCGGTGTTCAGTTATTGGACTTCTGTGCTAGTTACAGCTTGTCCATAACGAACACCATGTTCAAGCATAAGGGTGTCCATCAGGACACCCTAGGCCGTAGGTCGATGATCGACTTTGTGGTCGTTTCATCTGACCTCCGGCCATATGTCTTGGACACTCGGGTGAAGAGAGGGGCGGAGCTGTCAACTGATCACCACCTGGTGGTGAGTTGGATCCGATGGCGGGGGAGGAAGCTGGACAGACTCGGCAGACCCAAGCGTACTGTAAGGGTCTGCTGGGAACGTTTGGCCGAGTCTCCTGTCAGAGAGATCATCAACTCCCACCTCCGGCAGAGCTTCGACCGGATCCCGAGGGAGGCTGGAGATATTGAGTCCGAGTGGACCATGTTCTCCACCTCCATTGTCGAAGCGGCCGCTCGGAGCTGTGGCCGTAAGGTCTCCGGTGCCTGTCGAGGCGGCAATCCCCGAACCCGGTGGTGGACACCGGAAGTAAGGGATGCCGTCAAGCTGAAGAAGGAGTCCTATCAGGCCTGGTTGGCTTGTGGGACTCCCTGCAGCCAGGGTGGTTGTGGAGGCAAAAACTCGGGCCTGGGAGGAGTTCGGTGAGGCCATGGAGAAGGACTATCGGCTGGCCTCGAAGAGATTCTGGCAAACCATCCGGCGCCTCAGGAGAGGGAAGCAGTGCTCTACCAACGCTGTTTACAGTAGAGGTGGGGAGCTGTTGACCTCAACTGGGGATGTCGTTGGACGGTGGAAGGAATACTTCGAGGATCTCCTCAATCCCGCTGTCACATCTTCCATTGAGGAAGCAGAGGCTGAGGGCTCAGATGTGGACTCGTCCATCACCCAAGCTGAAGTCACCGAGGTAGTCAAGAAACTCCTCGGTGGCAAGGCACCGGGGGTGGATGAGATCCGCCCTGAGTACCTCAAGTCTCTGGATGTTGTGGGGCTGTCTTGGCTGACACGCCTCTGCAGCATCGCGTGGCAGTCGGGGACGGTGCCTCTGGGATGGCAGACCGGGGTGGTGGTCCCTCTTTTTAAGAAGGGGGACCGGAGGGTGTGTTCCAACTACAGGGGGATCACACTTCTCAGCCTCCCTGGGAAAGTCTATGCCAGGGTACTGGAGAGGAGAATCCGGCCGATAGTAGAACCTCGGATTCAGGAGGAACAGTGTGGTTTTCGTCCAGGCCGTGGAACACTGGACCAGCTCTATACCCTCTACAGGGTGCTGGAGGGTTCATGGGAGTTTGCCCAACCAGTCCACATGTGCTTTGTGGATTTGGAGAAGGCATTCGACTGTGTCCCTCGCGGCAGCCTGAGGAGGGTGCTCCGGGAGTATGGGGTCAGGGGCCCTTTGCTAAGGGCTATCCGGTCCCTGTACGACCGAAGCAGGAGCTTGGTTCGTATTGCCAGTAGTAAGTCAGACTTGTTCCCGGTGCGTGTTGGACTCCGGCAGGGCTGCCCTTTGTCGCCGGTTCTGTTCATGATTTTTATGGACAGAATTTCTAGGCGCAGCCAGGGGCCGGAGGGTGTCAGGTTTGGTGACAACACGATTTCGTCTCTGCTCTTTGCGGATGATGTTGTCGTGTTGGCCTCATCCAGCCACGACCTTTAGCATGCACTGTGACGGTTTGCAGCCGTGTGTGAAGCGGCTGGGATGAGAATCAGCACCTCCAAATCCGAGGCCATGGTCCTCAGTCGGAAAAGGGTGGCTTGCCCACTTCAGGTTGGTGGAGAGTTCCTGCCTCAAGTGGAGGAGTTTAAGTATCTAGGGGTTTTGTTCACGAGTGAGGGAAGGATGGAACGGGAGATTGACAGACGGATCGGTGCGGCTTCTGCAGTAATGCGGTCGATGTACCGGTCTGTCGTGGTGAGGAAAGAGCTGTGCCGCAAGGCGAAGCTCTCGATTTACCAGTCAATCTACGTTCCTACTCTCACCTATGGTCATGAGCTTTGGGTCATGACCGAAAGGACAAGATCCCGCATACAGGCGGCCGAAATGAGCTTTCTCCGCAGGGTGGCTGGGCGATCCCTTAGAGATAGGGTGAGAAGCCGCTGCTCCTCCACATCGAGAGAGGTCAGCTGAGGTGGCTCGGGCATCTGTTCCGGATGCCTCCTGGACGCCTTCCCGGGAAGGTGTTCCGGGCGCGTCCCACTGGGAGGAGACCCCGGGGAAGACCTAGGACAAACTGGAGAGACTATGTCTCCCGGCTGGCCTGGGAACGCCTCGGTGTCCCCCCAGAAGAGCTGGAGGAAGTGTCTAGGGAGAGGGAAGTCTGGGGATCTCTGCTTAGACTGCTGCCCCCACGACCCGGCCCCGGATAAGCGGAAGAAGATGGATGGATGGATATAAAATATCTGTGGGGTATTTTTAGCTAAATCTTCACATACACACTTTGAGGACATCAAAGACTTATTTTACATCAGTTCTGGCAAGTCAAGTTAGTCAAGCTCACATCACCAGCTGACTCTCAGCTGATCCACTTCTACCTATATGAATACGACGCTGTATCACTGTATACATGTATAAGCTCTTCATCAATAATAAAAATGTTTTGCCCAAAAACAACGGATTATCATAAAAATGTATTTTTAATATGGATTACTATTATTCTGCCTGAATAACTTTATTCAACAAAAACAGAGAGCTTGACAGACTGGTATTGGAAGCAAAAAAAGTCGACACTTGAAGACTATCAAAGAACTCATAAAACCTGAAAAATACCATCAACTTGTCAACTTGTATTGCTTGCATGCTTCAGCCATGTTTATCAAGTCTGAAGGATTGAAGATGAAATATCAACAGACTGACTGCTAAAGATGCTGAGTAATTTCCACTGCTATACCAATAAATTTGGAAATTTGAAATTGCGAGCCAAGCGCTAACTCCGCTTAACCAGACCAAGTGAAATTCTCCTCAGATTCTACCATTCTCACAGGATGTCCAGAGACTTCATTGCTATTTGTCTAAGAAACAGAAACAATTGAGTGTCCAGCAAGAAGCGCCTTTTCCCTTAAACTGGAAGGACCTTGCTAAAGTGACTCTGGCACAAGTTATCCTCTTCAACCGTCGTAGAGCAGGAGAGGTATCCCGAATGCCCTTGTCTGCGTACTTGTCAAAGCTCATATCAGAAACACACGAAGATCTTAACCTAGCCCTTACAGCAATCGAGCAGAAGCTTTGCAAACATTTTGTCCGGATTGCCATAGTAGGAAAGAGAAGAAGGAAAGTCCCTGTTCTCCTTACCCCGGTCATGAGGGAATTGCTCGACTGCGAACATTTCGGGCCAATCCCAATTCTACCCCTTACCCCTTCAATTTCCCCTCACTTTCCCCTTCCCCTTTGTTTTACGTATGCACGTGAAGAGGTAGGGCTGTCTTGATTCTCTTTTGGTTGGAGGGGAAGGGCCAGATAGCCCTTCAAACAAAGATTTTTTGGGACCACACTTCAAACGAAGGGGTATGAGAAGTGTCACTGCATACACCGGCTACAGATGCAAAATGGCTGCCCTAGCAAAAAAGGAGACCCATAAATGTAAGAATTTTTGGCTTTAATAAGTATTTTAACAATAAATAATGATTTGCTTTGTTACATTCAATCTGTGTTCATATTTATGGTCAGTTTCTTCAAAGAAACGTTTGTAGAAAAAAGTATAAGTCCAAATACAGGGCAAAACAACTTTGGGAGTGAGTAATCTGTTAAATGTTTCTGTGCTTGTGTCTGACTTCTGTTAGATATGTGCACTTAATTTGCACCACACACTATTTATAGGCCTACATTTGTTTATTTAACACACATATACTTCTTATTGCATTTCCTTGCGTTTGTACATAACACACCTGTATACTATATTCCGTCTATTGTCAATGTTTGTGTATTGTGTATTTTTTAAGACATATTTTTACTTATTCTATTTTGATTCTTTTCATTATCTATGCCTTGTCACTCATTCTGTTTGTGCTGTGGAAGCTTCTGCCACCAAAACAATTCATCTTATATGGCAATAAAGCTCTTTCTGATTCTAATTCATTACTGTTTATATTGGTTAAATGTTACAGGACCCTAGTAAAAGAAATGGGGTTGGAAGGAAAGCTGAACGGCCAACACGCATCCAAGATGTGGGAGAATCTAAAGAGAAAATATAAGGTAATCAATGTGGTGTTATGAAAATCTTTAACAATCTCAATACTAGTAATTTATTTTCACAACATGTTTTATATTTATCCTTGTTAAATGAACACACGTTTTAGCAGGAGAAGCTGTCATTTCTCACAATATGTATTTGTCACTTTCATTTAATTACTAGTGTAAAACATGTTAAATGAAAGGAATAATTATGAGGATTATATAATTATGAGTAATGGGCTTGTCTTTCCTCCAGGACCTAAAACTGGTTCAGGAACAGATGCTGGAGAGGCAACAGCTGCTACGTGGCAGTACTACGAGGATATGCACGAGGTGCTGGGTGCCAGGCCTTCGGTGGACCCTCCTGTGGTTGTTGCATCATTCAATGATGAGGATCCAGTAACAATCCTCATGGTAAGGTTTTAATTGTTGATATAAACTGATATACTACACAAGATATATTACCCATTTCTGTATTGTAATTACTTCTTTATTGTCTTGTTCTCCTAGGAGATTGTTGAGCCCAGTACTGCATCCATACCATAGGAGCCTCCTCACCTTTGCCAAATACAGGAGCCACAGCCTCTCCCAATGCAGCATCCCCATGGCCACACCAAGCCCCTTAACTCCTTCACCCAGGAAAAGAAAGCGGCAAACTAATCCAATTTTGGAATTTTTAATTGAGGAGTCCCGTGAGGAACAGAAACGCCACAAGGAGAGTGAGGCCAAGACTGAGAGGTTCTTGAGTCTCTTTGAAAAATTGATAGACAAAATGTAGTTGTCTTTCATGTGCTGTTCAATTTTGCACAAATTGTTTTTGTTTTATATGCTATTCTGTATTTATCTGTATTATCTATCTAAAATAAACATTGTTGTTTCTTAAAAAAGGTGTTTCTGGGCATCAATAATAGTACCAAAACAGTAAAATACCTGAAACAGATACACAATTCACCATGCAATATGTTTGAAAACATTTTATTGCAAATAACATACAAATATATATATATATATATTAGTTCTTACTTTATCTATGTTCTTACTTTTTATCTGTGTATATATATACACACACACATATATTATTGCAAA